>NW_019154098.1:491676-777750 GCF_002288905.1 Enhydra lutris kenyoni
CTGGCCCCTTCCCTGCACGTCATCCTCCCCCCACACCCGGCAGATCCTGATCATGGACGTGATTGAGGTGGTGCCTGAGCCTGGCCAGCCCCTGACTAAGAACAAGTTCAAAGTCCTGTATGAGAAGGAGCAGAAGGGGCCGGTGACCGCCCTGTGTCACTGCAACGGCCACCTGGTGTCCGCCATTGGCCAGAAGGTCTGCGCTCTCCCTCTCGCCCTGGGGCCAGCCTGCGGCCTGTCCTCGTCACCTGTGGCCCCTGTCCCCCCAGATTTTCCTGTGGAGCCTGCGGGCCAGCGAGCTGACCGGCATGGCCTTCATCGACACGCAGCTCTACATCCACCAGATGATCAGCGTCAAGAACTTCATCCTGGCCGCGGATGTCATGAAAAGCATCTCGCTCCTGCGCTACCAGGAGGAGAGCAAGACGCTGAGCCTCGTGTCCAGGGTGCGTGCGCAGCCTGGGACCCCAGCCGGGTGGGGGCCGGCCGCGGCCCGCCCTGATGACCCTCCCCCCTCCCGGTCCCCAGGACGCCAAGCCGCTGGAGGTGTACAGTGTGGACTTCATGGTGGACAACGCGCAGCTGGGCTTCCTGGGTGAGCGCAGGGCCCCGGGGGCTCTGGGGCTCGCAGGCTTCGGGGGTGGCCAGGCTGACCCTGGGCTCTGCTCCCCAGTGTCCGACCGAGACCGCAACCTCATGGTGTACATGTACCTGCCGGAAGGTGAGTATGCCCCACCCCCTCCCCTGCGGGGCTGTTGCCGGGCGGGCAGTGAGCGGAGCTCCCTCTGGCCCAGCCAAAGAGAGCTTCGGGGGCCTGCGGCTGCTGCGGCGCGCCGACTTCCACGTGGGCGCCCACGTCAACACCTTCTGGAGGACGCCGTGCCGCGGGGCCGCGGAGGGGCCCAGCAAGAAGTCGGTGGTGTGGGAGAACAAGCACATCACGTGGTTCGGTGAGTGCGGGCGGCGGGCGACGGGCTGGGGGGTGGGGTGAGTGTGGGTGGTGCCACGCCGGCCTGGCTCACACGGGGCCCCCCGCAGCCACCCTGGACGGCGGCATCGGGCTGCTGCTGCCCATGCAGGAGAAGACCTACCGACGCCTGCTGATGCTGCAGAACGCGCTGACCACCATGCTGCCCCACCACGCCGGCCTCAACCCCCGGGCCTTCCGGTGCGTGTGCGCCCCCGCCCACCGGGCCCCCGCCCCCCCGCCCCCGCCCTATAGCCTGCGCGTCCCCCCAGGCTGCTGCACGCGGACCGGCGCGCCCTGCAGAACGCTGTGCGCAACGTCCTGGACGGTGAGCTGCTGAACCGCTACTTGTACCTCAGCACCATGGAGCGCGGCGAGCTGGCCAAGAAGATCGGCACCACCCCGGACATCGTGAGCCCCCGCCCGCCCTGCCCGGCCCGGCCCGGCCGTCCCACCCCGCGCTCCCCCGCCCACCAGCCCCTCTCTCTGCAGATCCTGGACGACCTGCTGGAGACCGACCGTGTCACCGCCCACTTCTAGATTCCCAGAGGCCGCCGCCCCCACCTCTTTTTGTACAAAACACAAGGAAAAAGATGTTTGGTTTGAGTAGAGCTTGTGGTCATTGTTGGGTCTCCTGGCCGGGCTGTGGTCTGAGACCCGTGCTTCCCCCCGCTCACCTAGGGTACAGCATCTTCAGCGCCCCAGGTCTCGGTCTGTGGGGCCAGATGCTGGACCCGCCCTGAGGGCCTCTTGGCCCCAGGACTGCCTAGGTCTCCAAGTACTGGGAGAGCCCCTGGGTCTCGGGCAGGAGGCCCAGCTGGACCAAGAGCCGAATAAGGAGGGTGGTGAGCTGCATCGACAGGGTCTCTAACCTGCGAGGAAGGGCAGGGGGATCAGGGGTGGGTGGGGAGCAGGTCTCGGCCACCCACCCTGGATACCTGCCCCTCCTGTCTCACCTTAGGGCCACTTCAAACTTGAACATCTCCCAGATGACCTTGATGTGGCGCAGGACACTAGCCCCGTAGACACTCTGGTACGCTGCACCTGCCAGGCGGCTCCAGCCCCTGACCGCGCTGCCCAGAGTCACAAGTCAGCCCAGCCTGGTCCCACTCTGGCCACTGCCTCCTGCCACGCCCCCACCACTACCCCGGGGCCTTGGCCAGCCGGCACCCACCTCTTGGCCATGAGGAAGTAGCGGTCGACGGGGGTGCCCAGGGCGGTGTTGATGGCGCGCACGGTGTTGACGTTGCGCAGCACGAGCAGCATGGGCCGCGGCAGGGCCTTGAGCACACCCATGACGGCCTCAAAGCGCTCCTGCGCCATAGTCTGCATGTAGGCCGCCTCCTCGCGGCTCAGCAGGTGCGAGCGCCACAGCTGGCCCAGGCGCACGGGCCGCTGCATGAGCACCTCGGAGAAGAGGAGGTAGTCTGCAGGTGGGGGGTGAGCCGGGACAGGTTGCCCCCCGGAGCTCCACACCCGCAGGGCCCGGCCTCACCTCGCACCCCAAGGGCCTCTGCGTGTGCCTTCATGGCCGCGTCGTCCCGGAGAACGATGGCCCGCCACAGCTGGCACAGGGCCGCCCGGTCCCTGTGGGAAGCCAGCAGTGAGGCCAGGCCCAGCCCCCCCCACCAGCCCCCGAACCATCTCCCTCCGGCTCCGTGGCTGGCTTACTTCTCGTCCAGAAACTGGTAGAGCCCGTGATCCAGCAGCACCAGCTGTGCCTTCCCGTCGGGGCCTTTCCGCACCAGAACTAGGGACGCAGCTTGTCAGCTTGTGGGCTCCGACCCCCACCCTCCAACTCCCAGCCCCGGGCCCTTTCCTACCATTGCCCGGGTGGGGGTCCGCGTGGATGAAGCCGGTGTAAAATATCTGCTCCGCGAAAGCCTGGATGAGCTTCTCCGCGATCTGGGGGGAGGTTGGGACCGGCCACCGCCACTGGGTACTTAGCACACACCCCCCATCTGTGACCTCCCCGCCCCCACCCCCGCCCACCTCGCCCACGGCACTCACATCCTTCGCCGCCAGCCCCATGCCTTTGATGGCGTCCACATCGTTGACCTTGCAGCCGTCACAGAACTCGGCCGTCAGCACGCGCTGGGAGAGAGCAGGTGGCTGAGCTTGGCCGGGCTGCATGTGCCCACCCCGGAGGGGCCCAGCCCACCTTGCTGCACGCGTCCCAGTGCACACGGGGGACCACGACGTAGTGGAAATGCCGCAGCTCCCGTGCACAGCGCTCGGCGTTCCGGCCCTCGTTCTCAAAGTCCAGCTCCTGGGCCAGGGTGCCCTTCAGGTCCTGGGGGCCACATGGGCAGCTAAGGGTCCGGCTTGGGGACCGGCCCACCCCAGCATGGGGCGTGCAGCCTCCCCGCCCCCCCGCGATCCAGCCTCTAGGCGGCGCTGACCTGGAGGACCCAGCTGAAGCCAAAGCTGGGATGCATGAGCTCGACGAGCCGGAGCAGCACCTCCAGCGTGCGAACATCCCCCTCGAAACGGTCCCGCAGGTCGATGTACTGCACCTGCGCAGGCGAGGTTGCGGGGAGGACCTGGGGCCGCCGGCACCACCCCAGACCCTGCCGCAGCGCGGGACAGGCCCCGGCGTACCTTCACGGCCACCTCCGTGCCGTCATGCAGCGTGGCTCGGTGCACCTGGGCCAGGCTCGCGGCGGCGACGGGCTGGTAGTCGAACTCCCGGAAGAGCTTGTGGGGCAGTGCCTGGAAGTCCTCGAGGAACAGCTTGTCCACCTGGCAGGGGGCGGGGGGGTTCGCAGAACAGCCGGCGGAGCGGCAGGGGAGGCTGCCAGACTGCCCAGCCCCCAACCCAAGAGCAGGGATCACCTCCTGGAAGCCACGCGTGAGGGCCCGGTCCTCCAGCACACGCAGAGTCCTGATGTACTCCGGGGGCAGCAGGTGGTTGAAGGAGCACAGCCCCTGGCCCAGCTTCACATAGAGGCCCCCGTTGCTGATGGCCCCGGCGACCAGGGCGTCAGCCGCCCGCTGGTGACAGGCAGACATCACTTCCAAGTACCCCGGGCTGTTCTGACCACAGGCATGGAGGGAAGGGATGGGGGCTGGCGGGCGCCGCCTCAGTGCTCCAGCACCCACCTTCATCTAGCGTGTCACGGCCCCCCTCTTCCCCCAGCGAGAGGCCTTGCCCACTGTAGCTGGGGTGCAAGGACAAACCTCTTCCACCCCTCGCAGGACGACGTTTGTACACCACCAGTAGTCCAGGGAGATCTGCAGGCCTATCCTCAGAGACCTGTTGGCAGAGGCTGCCTTTAGCACCCCCAAGGCACAGGGCCTTGGAGCCATCCCACCCCCGCCCCAGACCACTGGCCCCCAAACTGAGCAGGTGGCAGGGCTGCTGGGCTCCCAGGCGGGGCAGGGAGGGAGAGGACAGGCTCCCGTCCAGCTTCTTTACTCAGCACTGCCGGCCGGGCAGTCTCAGCTCCTGGTCTACACAACAGGCAGCCTGTGTCCACACCACTCCTGTGCCTGAACGTGCAGCAAGGAGCACCCGGGACAGACGGGAGTGGGTGGGAACTGGGGGGTGGGGGGACGTTCAGGCCCTCACGACCAGGCGGGGCTTCTTCCTCATTCTCACAGCACCTAGGACCTGTGCAGCGGTCACCAGCTCCCTTGTGCAGACGCGGTGTTGCTCCAGGCGGGTCTGCACTGCCGGCCCAGCAGAGCCCCCATATGCACCTGCACTGCACATGTCCAAGGACAGCAGCCTCCCAGCAGCTGGATCCCAGGGCAGGGCTCCCACTGCTCTCCGCAGTCCTGGGGGCCGGGGCCCCTCCTTACGTTGGCAAGGGCGAGCACTCACTCCCTGCGGCCCGGGCTATAGACAGGCCGCCTGGGTCTGGAGAGGGAAGGAACCAGGGCTGAGTCCAGCCTCCAGCATCAGACTGCAGACCCTCAGACCTTCATGAGAGGGGTGTCGGGCTCCTGTTCTCAAGGAAGCAGCCCCGAGGAGACCCAGAAACACTGGTCAAGCCAAACCTCTTCTCTTCCTGCGTCCCACCACCTCCGCTACAGGAGGGCCGCAGCTGAAGGAAAAGGCTGCTGGATTCTGGACGGGTCTGCCTCCCTGCTAGGGTAGAGGCTGCCCACCCCGCAGTCGTGGTGACTGAGCACGCTCAGTGTACAGGGCAGCCCGTGCCTTGTGCTTGCCACGCCGCACTCCCCAAACAGGCTCTGTCCCACTCACCCCCATCTGGACCCAGGGAACAAACAGGTCTGTGAAGAACGGAGTGCGTGGCTGGCAGGGGAGCAAGGACACGAATTCTCTGAGCTCCCTAGAGATACAAAGCGGGGGAGGGGGGGCGTCCCTCCTTCTTGAGTGATTCAGTCCAAAAGGCAATGCAAGGTCTGCAAAAGGGGCAGGGTAGTTGCTACACTCAGTGACTGGCCAAACATGCTACCAAGGGAAGCCAAGGTCCTCCCAGCTGGAGAGAGGAGTTCTGGAAAGGGAGTGGATGAGAATGATCTCTGTACTGGGAAATACTGTGTGAATGCGAGGTGTGTGCACAGCCGCAGACACACACGTGGAAGCGTGTGCGCACAGCCCCGTGTCTGAACAGCTCCTCGCTCTCGTCTGCAGAAGAGCCTGGGAGCAGCCTGGAAGCAGCGAGCACACCGCCACCCACCCACAGTCCTTAAGACCCCTCGTCATCCCAAGGAACCAGGCTCCCTGGAGAATGGCCGAGTCCAGGCCTGGGGAAGAACAAGACAGAGTGTCTGAGTGCGTGGAGGGACAGAATGCCCCAGAAGTGGAGACACTGCACACGGACCCGGGGCGGGAGTTAGAACGACAGTCCGAAGACGTAACGCCAAAGTCTAGGCTCGGTGTAGCGTCTCCAGCTCCACGGTTCGAGATGTTTTATAGTAAGATGCCAGAGACAAAACTCCCCGCAGGGGCGCCAGGGGGGCTCAGAGGGTGAAGCCTCTGCCTTCGGCTCAGGTCATGATCTCAGGGTCCTGGGATCGAGCCCACATCGGGCTCCCTGCTCAGGGGGAGCCTGCTTCCCCCTCTCTCTGCTGGCTTGTGATCTGTCAGTCAAAGAAAACAAACTTGGAAATTAAGAAAGGGTCACAAAGGCTAACCCAGAACAGTCAGCAACAAGAAAACAGCGGACGCTGACGGAGAGCAGCGGCCCACACAATCCGTAAGAGACCCCCGAGTGCGGACGGATACAAGTAAGTGGGGAGAAGAGTGTTTCCTACCAGCAGGATGGCAGGTAGCAGCTGTGGAGCCACTGAGCGAGCAAAGCCAGGACGTGGGGGCCGGGGTGGGAATGAACTCACTCGGAAGCCCTGGGAGGCACTGGGCCAGTGGGCAGTGGGGCGCAGGGACCACCTCGAACGTCGCTCCGAGAAGAGCGGCCCGGATGGACCGCCGCCCGGGGGCAGAACCACGGCAAACAGCACCAACTGAACCCGCCTGTGCGCCTCGCTCAGACCCAGACGGAGGGGCCCCTCCAGAAGGGGTCACCAACGTGCTTCCTGACAAAGTGGGACGGCAAGGATTTTGCTGAGCCCTAGGCCTGCCCTCCGCTGCTGCAGTGAGAGCTGGCAGCTGCCCGCGACACGCAGAGCGGACAAGACCACGAGCCCAAGGACGCTTACGCATCCCGTGGCAGCAGCCAACTCTGGCCACAGTTTGCTGACCCCCGTTGTCCAGCATCACTGGCCTATGAGCCTCCCAAGGCGTCAAGGTCCCTGTGTGGTGAATAATTAACTTCAGCCAGAAGGGCCCGGCCTGTGCCCCAGCTCCTGAGTGCCAGGACGGTCTGGTTTGGTGACGGGCAGGGACAGTGCACACTGACGATGCGCTCAGACCGCGAGAGATCAGCCCAGCTGGGGGCAGGGACGGGGACTGGACACAGTTCAGTCGGAGGCCCACGATTCAGTCTTGCCCGGAAGGAGGCTCCCGTGGAAACCGTGCACACAAAGGTCCCAGAACCACCCGGGTGCACGGCGGCCTGTCAGCAACAGGGCAGGTCTCTGAGGATATGGAAACTCTGAATCTGGGGCTCTCCCTGTGCAGCTCTTCCTTGGGCTCTTTCTGGTTTGTCTCTTGTTTGCTGGGAGAACAGCTCAATCCAGAGTACGGCACTTTCCTGAGTCCTGTGATTCGGCCCAGGGAGCCATCGAAACTGACAGCCCTGGGCCCACATGGGGGTCTGGGGGGCCATGCCTGACCCCAGGTTTAGCCATAAGAACCAAGGAGACACTATTCTAGACCGCAGGAAATTGGAGGTGGGCCTGGTATGCGATCCTGGTGACAGGCAGATGAGCTTAGGAAGTTGGAGGCTCATAGCATACCAGTGTCCTGACGGTGCTCATGGAAAACGTCCTTGTTTAGGAAAGACCCCAGCTTACGGGGCAATGGCGCACATTGACAACTCCTCTGTAGGCATTTCAGGAAGAAAAAAGTTCTTTTGTCTAATTCTACAACTTTTCCGGACATTTAAAACTGTCCAAAAAAAAAAAGACCACAGGTTTCTGAAAAGCTACGACTGAATAAGGGGCAAGGGTGGGAGAGCAAGGCCTTGACACGGACTTCCCACCGCTCATCTCTGAGCCTTCACTCACACGGGACATGTTCTAATCTCCGCTCTCCTGCAGAACGTGCGCCCAACCCCCGGGCGGGGAGCCAGCCCTGAACTGCTCCCACCTGCACTCCGGCCTCCCCCATGTTCGATGCCGCGGACTGAGAAGGCCCTGTGGTCGCCCTGTGCCTGTCCTGGCAACGGCTGGGGCTTACAGCTGACAAGAACATGTTGAGAAAAGAATAGTTCCAGCTCCCTCCCTCCAATCCCAGCCCAGCCTCTGAAAGCAAGCTGTGAAAATACATTTTCTTGGGGCACCTGGGTGGCTCTGGGTGGTGCCTGGGTTAAAGCCTCTGCCTCTGGCTCAGGTCATGGTCTCAGGGTCCTGGGATCGAGCCCCACATCAGGCTCTATGCTCGGCGGGGAGCCTGCTTCTCCCTCACTCTCTGCCTGCCTCTCTGCCTACTTGTGATCTCTGTCAAGTAAATAAATAAATAAATCTTTAAAAAAAAAAAAAATGGAGAGCCTGTTTTGTCCCCATGGCAGGAAGTGTTCAAGCCTTCACCCGATCACGGTCTCCATTAGCACAAATCTCAGCGAAGTTTCTGGCTAAGTGCCCGAAGGCCTTAGTAAGGCCTAAGCATTCCCTTGAGAGATGGACCAGGGTCGAGAGGCTGCAGGTGCTCAGAGCCGTAGGCCCCAACCCCACAGCCGCCTCGAGCAAGGTCGCATGCGAGCCGCCTCCCGGGGCAGCAGTACGTGAAGCCTAGCCCAGCCCAGCGGCGGGTGTGGCTTAGACTGAGTTTTCACTCAAAGCCAGGAACTGGCTGTCAGGACTTCCTGGCGGTAGGGATTCCCTGGTCTGGCCAACAGCACAAACGTCTGTCCGAGGGGCTCCGACAGGAAGATCAGCCCCACCCCAGGAATCTAGCACTGGTAGATGAGGGAGTCTGAGAAGGGCCTTCAGTTTAAGGCACCCTTGATATTAATGACCAGACACTGTCCGTCTCTAGTCCAGTCCACGGGGAGTGGAGGAGGGTTGGCAGCCCTCCCGCCCGAGCCCCCGAGCGCTCTGGGTGCCCACTGTCCTTGGGGGAGTGGAGGTGAGAAAAAGAGGAGGAAGGGGAAGAGGAGGAGGAGGCAGCTGCCCGTCTGCCCACCAGCTGGCAGAAGCCGGACCAGCTCTCTGCCCTCCAAGGCTGATCTGCAGGGTCTGGAAGAGGCCGCGTCCCGGGTACACGGCTCGTCAGCACCACGTCCTTGCGGCAGCACTGGAGGGTCTGGAAGGTGGCTTGGAAGATTCCAGCAAAACCCTGCAGCCCCTCCTAGCCCCAGCTCAGGCTCCACACATCTCAGGACAGGGCTGGCTGGGGGAGAAAGACGTCCCATGCCCCCACCCCTCCTACCTGCCGAAGCGCCCTACGCCGTCCACTACGAGCCTCATCCTTCTCTTCTCCTGAGGCTCTGCTGTGAGGTAGTGGGCCCCAAGGAGCAGGGGGACCCCCAGCACCGTGGCAGAGAGCACCTTCCTCCACAGGGGCTGGGGTCTGAGGGACCTGGAGGGAGACAGAGGCGTGTGGTGCGGGTTACTTCCTGTCCGGCCTCCAGGCCAGGGCTCTGCCGGCCTCTGCTCCCCATGGCCCGCGGGGCCCTCCCGGCTGGGGTCCGGCTCACCCTGGGGAGCTGCAGCTGTACCGGAAGCCTCTGCAGGCGACACTGGGTCCAGAGGCCCCTGTGCTCACCAGCGTGTTCCCAATCACCTAGCCCAAGCCCCGCAGACTCCCTGGACGCCAGGCTCCAAGGGCCCGTGAGCAGGAAAGCAGCTCACAGGCAGAGCTGAGAGCCCCACCGGACAGGCCTGCGCTGTGCGAGCCACCGTTGCCCTGAGGATGCCCATATGAACTGCCAAGTGCCAGGACGGCAGAGCTGGGCAAGATGCGTGGGTGACGGGGATGAAGGGGAGAGCCCGACAGGAGCCCGGCATTGAGTCACACGTCTGTGCCGAGGTCACCAGCGAGTGTGGGCTCAGGTAACTCACTGCAGCCCGCCAGGCCCGAGTCTGGCCTCCTGACGCCTCCTGCCTCACTCCCACGCTGTCCTGCCCACTGGCCTCAGGCCTGGAACCCTCCTGCCTCCAGTTCTCGCTACTTCTACGGCTTGTTTTGGCTCTAGCCACAGCGGCCAGGCCTTCTGCACGCTCTGAGCCAGCGACTGTCTTCCCAGAGCACACAGCTCTAGCCGCCGTGTGCTCACGCTGCCGCCAGCAGAGTCCCGGCCCAGGAGCGCCAGTCCCCGGTGGGGGCAGAGGCTGGTGACTCCAGGCCACCACACGGAGGAGCAGACACATCTGTCGTGCCGGCGGAGGCACAGAGAAGTCCGGCCTGGGGCCCCACAGGGGAGGTCTTCCATCCCTGCCTGGCAAGGGGCACGGGCCGCAGAGGGCACCCAGGGCTGCGGGGAACTCACCACCTTGCAGGCAGGACCCGGAGGTTTCTCCTGGGAAGAGCAGCAGGGGCCAGGCGGGGGTCCCGGCTGCTCTGCAGCAGGGCAGAGTGGAAGCGGCAGAGCTGTGACTGCAAAGGGAGCAAACGGCACAGGGTCACCCCGGCCCCGAGCTGCGAGGCAAGCAGCACCTCCCAGGGCCCCAGTACGTCACCAGTGTCGGTCAGCACTTGCAGGGTCTGTGCTCAGGGCCAGGCCCACACGTTCGCTTCAGGAACGCAAGGACAATCCCATCTCTGGGGAGCAAGGCCAAGATCCAAGCACGACACGAGAGCGGCAAGGCTACACTGTCCGCACCAGGAGCCTCTGCCTCCAGGCACCACAACAGGTCACTAGAAACACCCCACCTCCATGCATCCCTTCTGTTCCTGCCTCGGACCCTCTCCTGGTGGTCCTGGGACCTCTTGCTGACTATCCTTCTGCTTCTCAGCCCACTGACCAGTAGCCTCAGGAAGTCATTCTGAATTTCCAAAGATGTGTAATGTTTAATTACACAATCAGAAAGATGTCAGGGGTGGGGTGGGGGCAGAAGCAGTAAAAGGACCCCGTGCGGGCGGTTGCTCTGGAAACACCTGCTAGGACCCCAGCGGCAGAGACACGGCAGAGGGCAGGGAAGGCCAAGTGGAAGACGTGCCACAGCCAGCCACAAGGACCACGGGGACCGCTCAGAGTGCCGGTCTGTTTCAGCGACCACAGAAGCATCACGGCCCTCCTACACTTTCAGACAACCCTGGTCTCCCAATCTTATTTGAATTGTGGGGTCTTATGAGGTCTTTAACCACAAATTGCCAACAGCAATTCCCTTTATAGAGAAAAAAAGGTTGTGTATGATGACCCATGGCACAGATGTTAACATTATTACCGTGAACCCTGAACCAAATAAAGGACCGGCTTTCCGACCATTTTCTGGCCAAAGCACACAGCCCTGAAGGCAATTTCAAGGACTGCAAAACAACACAAAAGTCAAAGGAAAAGGTCCACGACCTATTGTCCCAAGAGGAGAACACAGGCTGAGAGAAAACCTCTGCTTGGCGAGGCCACACACAGTGAGCGCAGATCCTCAAGGAAACCCCAGAGGCGAGAAAGGCAGCACAGGCAGAGCCGTAGGCTTCTGTGCGAGAGAGAGCGGCCGGCGCGGCGCCCCCCCGCTGCCCTCTGGCCTGCGCCCTGCTAGGCCACGGGCACACGGCTCTGTGCAGGCTCCGCAGCAGAAGCCCAGAGGATGGGCGTCTGTGACCACAGACACCCGGTGACGGCCACTCAGAACATTCGCGACGGCCTGCAGTACGGGCTCTGGGCTGGGATCTCGAGGGCCTGTGACCACAAGCACGCGCGCCAGAGGGAAGGCCTCGTGTGCCCACGCCCTCCCCTCAGAGGCCTCTGTCCAGGCTCCGTCCCCTGCCTGCTCTTCTCAGGGCCCGCAGTCCCGTCCCCCATACTCCTCCCGAGCCCGCTCTTCCACCGCACGTTCCCCTCCCACAATCCCTGCCGGAGATGTCCCGCATCCAGCCAGGGGCTGCGGACGCGGACAAGGCCAACGAGACACAGGGACGGCTCGGGGCGCCAAGGAGGGAGGACCCTGCCATCCGGCTGCACGTGGGACTCCCACAGGACACCAGAGAGGGTCTTCGACACAGAGAAGGTGGACTCGGTGGAGGCCCAAAGCCAGGAGAGCGCAGGGCATTTCTGGGGAGGAGAGGCCTATGCGGCTGGGACCTGTGGTGGGGGCTCACAGGTGGTGGGCGGGGGTGTGCCCACGAAGGGGGGCGGCCAAGTGAGCTGGAGCAGGCAGAGCACCCCAGGGGCCCCGGGGTCTTCCTACAGGGAGCGGGCACTGTGCTGGGAGGTCAGTCCAGGAGGAGGGTGAGGCTGGGTGGAGTTGAGCGGATTCGGGGCAAGCGTGGGGACCTGGCAAGATGGCCCCAGGCTGGTGCCGGAGAGCCGGGGAGCGCTGGGATGCCGTCCCACCCCGGCCGCCTGGCCCTCCGGCCTGAGAGCTGTGCTGTGCTTCTGCTCTTCTGAAGAGGACGGCAAGCCCACTAAGAACGGGAGCTCAGCCCTCACTGTCCGTGACCCTGAGCACGTCTGCCGAGTGGATCCAGGGCTCAAGGACCCTCTCAACAGCCTGGCCTCTCCAGAAAGTCATCAGGATCTGTGAGTTGGGAACACTGGTGCTGGGCACAGCCACTTATCAATTCTCTGCTTCCATAAATACTTGCAAATTTTTAAAAAGATTTATTTGAGAGAGAGAGAGAGAGAGAGAGAGAGAGAGCAAGCAGAGGGAGAGACAAGCAGGCTTCCCGCTGAGTGAGGAGCGTAACGGGGACTCGATCCCAGGACCCTGAGATCATGACCTGAGCCAAAATCAAGAATTGAATGCTCACTATGATCTCAGGGTCCTGGGATCGAGTCCCACAATGGGCTCCCTGCTCAGTGGAGAGCCTCCTTCTCCCTCTCCCTCTGCCTCTCCCCCTGCTCGTGCTCACTCACTCTCTCAAAAAAAAGGAATCAGACAACCACTGAGCCACCCAGGTGCCCCAATGTTTGCAATTTTTTATAACAATAAGTTAAAACACAATCACAGGAAAAAAGCTGTCACCTGGGAGGCTAGATAGACAAGAGCCCAGACACACCTCAGGCAGCAGGAAGGGTCCTATGAACACAGTCTGGGGACAACACTCTAGTCAGCATGCGGCAAGCGTGGGGAGTTCCTGCTCACACCCCAGGCGAGAGGAAGCTGTGTGAGAATGACCTTGTTAGGGGATGCACGTTGAAACGTTTAGAGGTTGAGTCAAAACGTCTGCAACTTACATTCAAATGGTCCAATGACAACTATACACACACACACACACACACACACACACACACACATATTTTAAGACTTTATTTGACAGAGAGAGACAGCGAGAGAGGGAACATAAGCAGGGGGAGTGGGAGAGGGAGAAGCAGGCTTCCTGCTGAACAGGGAGCCCGATGGGGGTCTCGATTCTGGGACCCTGGGATCATGATTTGAGCAGAAGGCAGATGCCTAACCACTCAGCCTCCCAGGTACCCCCAAAATATGTGGTTTCAAATAGAAATAGGAACAACTATAGCAAGACACTCACAGCGTGCGGTCACAGGCGGCATCTGCACAGTTAGCTACATGCGACCATTCTGTAAGCTTGGCCCTGAATTTTTTTTTTTTAAAGATTTTTTATTTCTTTATGTAACAGAGATAGAGATCACAAGCAGGCAGAGAGGCAGGCAGAGACAGAGGGGGAAGCAGGCTCCCTGTTGAGCAGAGAGCCCGATGTGGGGCTCGATCCCCGGACGCTGAGATCATGACCTGAGCTGAAGGCAGAGGCTTTAACCACTGAGACACCCAGGCGCCCGTCCCTGTATTTAAATGTTCTTACGAGGGGCGCCCGGGTGGCTCAGTGGTTAAAGCCTCTGCCTTCGGCTCAGGTCATGATCTCAGCGTCCGGGGATCGAACCCCACATCGGGCTCTCTGCTCAACAGGGAGCCTGCTTCCTCCTCTCTCTCTGCCTGCCTCTGTGCCTGCTTGTGATCTCTTTCAAATAAATAAACAAAATCTTAAAAAAAAAAAAAATAAATAAATAAATGTTCTTACGATCCAAGTCAACAGGCATCTGCTAGGCTATGCCAAGTCCCAGTCGGAAGGCGGCGCTGTTTTATTGCCCCATTGTTTCCTTTATAGACTTACACAGTGTTGCAATCACATAGGAAGCCTTGTATCGCTCTGTAAAAGTAAACGACTGAGCTATGCTATGACTCCGTAACCTGACAAAGTCTAATACAGGCCATTGCTTTTACCGCCTTCCCCAGCTTCAAATACTTTAGTACCACGTGGGTTCTATTTTTAACCTTCCTCACTTTTATATTATTGTCAGATATTTGTAAGTTGCTTTTTTGTTTTTTTTTTTAAGTGGGGGAGAGAGAGGGAGGGCATGGAAGGGGCAGAGGGAGAGGGAGAGAATCTTAAGCAGGATCCATGCCCAGTGCAGAGCCTGACATGGGGCTTGATCTCACCACCCTGAGATCATGACCTGAGCCAAAATCAAGTCAGATCGTCAACCAACCGAGCCACCCAGGCGGCCCTATTTTAAGTTTTTATTTTCCTCCAGCACAGTCAACGTGCATGTTATGTGACTGTGTGACACAGCGACTCAACACTTCTACCACTACCTGGTGCCCATCGCCCTCTTTGACCCCCAGCCCTGTTTCCCATCCCGCCACCCTCCTCCCCTCCGGTGACCTCCATTCTCTAGACTGAAGAGTCTGGTTCCTGCTTTGTCTCTCTCTTTTGTTTTTCCCTTTGCTCATTTGTCTCTCAGATCCCACCTGGGAGACTGATGAGCCACATGCGGCATTTGCCCTTCTCTGACTGACTTTGCTCACTGGCACTATTCTCCAGCTCCATCCGTGCTGCTGCAAATAGCAAGACCCCATTCCTTTCTGTGGCTGAAGAACATTCCACTGCACACACACCACGTCCTCTTCATCCAGTCACCACTCAAGGGCACCTGGGCCACTTCCACAATCTGGCTACTGTTGATAATGCTGCTATAAACAAAGGGGGCATGTAGCCCTCTGAATGAGTGGTTTTGTATTTTGGGGGTAAGCAGCTAGTAGTGCAAATGCTGGGTCATAGGGTGGCTCTATTTTTAACTGCTTTTTTTTTTTTTTTTGAAGATTTTATTTATTTATTTGATAGAGAGAGATAGGGAGAGAGATCACAAGCACAAGGAGCTGGGGACGGAGAAGCAGGCAGCCCACTGAGCAGGGAGCCTGACACAGGGCTCAATCCCAGGACCCCAGGACCATGACCTGAGCCAAAGGCAGACACCTAATGATGGAGCCACGCAAGCACCCCGAGGTTTAACTTCTTAAGGAACCGCCATACTCCTCCCGAAGGGCTACAGCGGCTTGCATTCCTGCCAGTGGTGTAAGAGAGCTCCTTTTCTCCACATCCTAGGAAGGTGGCCTTATGAAGATGAGGCAGCTAGGGCAGGGCGGGGCCACTCGCCAAGGGCGACCATGTGCTCAGGACACCAGGCACTGTCTGGAGACACTCTTGGTTGTCACAACCTGGGTAAAGGGGTCCCCTTGGCATTGAGTGGGTGGAGACCAGGGACACTGCCCAAGAGCAGACAGTGCCCAGGATGACCCTGGCCTAGAGACTCAGGGAGAGCCAAGGCTGAGAAGGGGCAGACTAGGAATGCAGACTTCTGAGCCTGGAATTGGAATGCAGGTTCCCGCAGCACTAGCTGTCCAGCGAGGGCAGGCTACTTCCCTCTCCATACCTCCCTTCCACTGTCTATAAAGCTTGGACCACTGTACTAGTAAGGTATGGGTCAAGGAGCAGCTACTCGGGGCGCCTGGTGGCTCAGTGGGTTAAGCCTCTGCCTTCGGCTCGGGTCATGATCTCAGGGTCCTGGGATCAAGCCCCCATCGGGCTCTCTGCTCAGCAGGACACCTGCTTCCTCCTCTCTCTCTGCCTGCCTCTCTGCCTGCTTGTGATCTCTCTCCCTCTGTCAAATAAATAAATAAAATATATATTAAAAAAAAAAAAAAAAGGAGCAGCTACTCTCCACAGCCCCCCTGCTCACTGCGCCAAGCCTCCTGCTGGTCCCCAGGCCCTTCCTCTCCTGCCAACGGCCCCGCCCCCAGAAGCCCGCCCCACCTAACACACACATGCACACACGTACTAGATTAAACTGAACTATTTATGTTAAAAGATCATCAGCTTCCCATTGCTTTTTCAGAAGGAAAACAAGCATTTAGTCCAGAAGAGAAGAGACTATGTCCGACACATAGTGTACACCTCCGAGAGAGTCACGTAAGGAACGTGAAGAAGTGCTTCACGTACCAGCGGCAGACGGGCAGGAGAGAGTGAAGGAGGAGGGGTTGGCCGCGCAGCTCCGGTGCGTTCACGGATTCCTGCAGAAGCTCACCACCCCCGACAAAGAAGGAAAATGGCCAAAGTTGACCGACAACGATTATTCTGAGACGTGAGGCTTCACGAGGTAGGGACAGGAAAGATCCACGTGCTGTTCTAGCCGACAAACCGGAGGGGGAGCGAAAGGCTCCCGATTCTGAGCAGCGAGGCCAGCAGCGAAAGGCTCCCGATTCTGAGCAGCGAGGCCAGCAGGGAACGAAACGCACCGGAGCCCAGGCACGGCTGCCCCAAGACCACAGGCTAAACCCAGCGCCGCAAGACCCCCAGACCCTCCAGGTGCCCATGAGGGCCGAGCAGGAGGGGCTGTCCTCGTGTTCTTTCACAGAGGAGCCGCTCGCAGTCATTTCACCCTAAGGCACAAGGCCAGAAAGGTAAACGGCCACAGCCCCCAGTGCCAGTTCCTGCCTTCTCAGCCGCATCTCACCATCCCCCAAGGCACTTCCCAGCGCCGAGTGACTCTCACTCACACTCCCGTAACAAAGGTCCCTCTGGTTGAACCTGGACAGTCCACGCAGCACCAGGCCCAGCCCTATTCCCCAGGCTGCCGTCCTGCCTGGAAGGGCCTTCACCAGAACTCGAATTCCCCAGGCCCGACTCTCATCCCCCCCCCACCTCTGCAAGCTGTGCGCGTGTCCACCAGACTGCAGGGCCCACCTCTCCATCATCTCTGTGCTTCCAGGATCTCGTGCAGTGCTTGTTACATAAAGCAGGAAGCCCAGGAAGGTTGGCTGAATTCAGATAAATGGTGATAGGATGAACCAGAACCCCACGTGGCCCAAGCTTGGATGCCTGGTGAGCAACAAGAAGGCCACAGTGTGTGAGACAGGCCAGCAGCCCTTGCAGCAGCCCGGCTCTGCACACACTCCAAGGACAAGGCCTCATACTGACAACTCCTGAGCCCCCACCAGGGTCCATAGGCCCATTTAAGTACCTGGCTCCTTCCAGTCTGGGATGGCCAGTGTTCCTCAAACTAGCCCCATCATCCAAGAGACATCCCCAAAGCCCAAAGAAGTCACGTGTCTATAAATATGGGACAGAATCTATAGTCAGATCTTCCAGAAACCAGTCCAGGGCAATTTCCAGCATGGAACTGAAATCACACCCAGAGCTTAAGTACCAGAGCGCACCAGCAAACAGGCCAAGAGAGAGCTGTGGGTCCCCAGGCTGCTCCCCCACGCACCAGTGCCTTCTCACTAGGACGACCACATGCCCTGCCTGGCTTGGGACAGCCCTAGCTTACACTTGTCTCTGCACCCACCACCTCAAAGCCTTCCAGTCTGGACGAGATGAAATGGGCCTTCTGTACCCCAGCCTCTCGTGGGGAACACACGAGTGTGTGCACAGCTTGCCTGTAGAAACAGAGTGCTGCTGGGCGCCTGGGTGGCTCAGTGGGTTAAGCCTCTGCCTTCGGCTCGGGTCGTGATCCCAGAGTCCTGGGATCGAGCCCCGCATCGGGCTCTCTGCTTGGCCGGGAGCCTGCTTCCCTTCCTCTCTCTCTGCCTGTCTCTCTGCCCACTTGTGATTTCTGTCAAATAAATACATAAAAATTAAAAAAAAAAAAAAAAAAAAAAAGAAAAAAAGCATTTGCCACCTGGGACCCAGCTAGCAACCTATAAAGTAGGAAAAAAAAAAGGCTCTGAGTAGTGAGAGTCAAACAGATATCACAAAGGTCACCAACAGGCTGAGCTAGGGCGTAACCTCCACCCTGTCGGTTGCACAGAGCACATTAGGGAATGAAAAGTCACTGTGGACAACCCAGCCCACAGCTCTAAGCAGCACATGCTACGCCTCGCGCCGAGGCCCGAACCAGAACTACAGAGGTGACAAGAACCAAGGCTGCCTCCTGGCAGGGTCAGCCGCCCTCTGCACTCCAGCAGCAGAGGAATCCAAGGCACAGAAATGTTCCCATAGGTAGGAAATGAGCCCGGGAATCCGGGCCCAGGAGAGGTGGCCCAGGAGACTACGAATACCCAGCCCTTTTCTCTTCCAAGGCTCTATGACCGTCTGGGTACCAGTCAGGACTCAGAAGCGTACTGGGCCCGGCTCCACATACCAGACGGGAGCAGCTCTTCAGTGGAAGCTAAAACTTGCAGCCTGCTCCTTAGGGTAGTTGGGAGGGTTAAGTGATCGACTATGTGCAGACACTTTGTAAGCTGTCCAGTGCTGTGCTACAGGCCAATCTGGGGCCTGTCTGCCTGGTTCTCACACGAACTCTGCCTCACCGTTGTGGGACGCAGCTGCTCATTGCAAGTCACAAAAATTAACAGAAATGCATCTGTACTTACGTGGAAAACCCAAAAGACTCCACCCCAAAACTGCTAGAACGCACACAAGAATTTAGCAGCGTTGCAGGATATATAAAATCAACGCACAGCAATCACCTGTACTGTACACACTAGCAATGAGCCAGACGGAAGAGAAATTAAGGAGTCGATCCCATTCACAATTACACCAAAAACGGTAAGACAGCTAGGGATGCACCTAACCGAAGAGGCAGAGGGTCTGTATTCAGAAAAATATAGAGGGGCGCTGGGGTGGCGCAGTGGGTTAAAGCCTCTGCCTTAGGCTCAGGTCATGGTCCCAGGGTCCTGGGATCGAGCCCCGCATCGGGCTCTCTGCTCACCGGAGAGCCTGCTTCCCCCTCTCTCTCTGCCTGCCTCTCTGCCTATTTGTGATCTCTGTCTGTCAAATAAATAAATAAAATCTTTTAAAAAAACCAAAACACTATAGAATAGTCATGAAAGAAATTGAGGAAGACACAAGGAAATGGAAAAAACGTTCCATGCTCATGGACTGGAAGAACAAATACTGTGATAATGTCTATGCTACCTAGAGCAATCTACACATTCCATGCAATCCCTACCAAATACCAGCAACATTTTTCACAGAGCTGGAACAAATAGTCCTAATATTTGTCTGGAACCAGAAAAGACCCCAAATAGCCAGAGGAATGTTGAAAACAAAAAACAAAAACAAAAACAAAGCTAGCGGCATCACAATTCCAGACTTCAAGCTCCATTTCAAAGCTGTCATCATCAAGACAGTATGGCACTGGCACAAAAACAGACATATCAATCAATGGAACAGAACAGAGAGCCCAGAAATGACCCAACTCTATGGTCAACTAGGCTTCCACAAAGCAGGAAAGAACATTCAATGGAAGGAAGACAGTCCCTTCAACAAAAGGTATTGGGAAAATTGGACGGCCACATGCAGAAGAATGAAACTGAGCCATTTCCTTACACCACACACAAAAATAGACTCAAAATGGATGAAAGACCTCAATGTCAGACAAGAATCCAACAAAATCCTTGAGGAGAACACAGGCAGCGACCTTGTCGACCTCAGCCACAGCAACTTCTTCCTAGGAACATCTCCAAAGGCAAGGGAAGCAAGGGCAAAAATGAACTATTGGGACTTCATCAAGATCAAAAGCTTTTGCACAGCAAAGGAAACAGTCAACAAAACCAAAAGACAACGACAGAATGGGAGAAGATATTTGCAAACGACATAATGGGCTAATGTTCAAAATTTATAAAAACCTTATCAAAACACCCAAAGAACAAATAACCCCATCAAGAAATGGGCAGAAGACACGAACAGACATTTCTGCACAGAAGACATCCAGATGGCCAACAGACACATGAAAAAGTGCTCCACATCACTCGGCATCAGGGAAATACAAATCAAAACCACAATGAGATACCACCTCACACCAGTCAGAATGGCTAAAATTAGCAAGTCAGGAAATGACAGATGCTGGCGAGGATGTGGAGAAAGGGGAACCCTCCTACACTGTTGGTGGGAATGCAAGCTGGTGCAGCCACTCTGCAAAACAGCATGGAGGTTCCTCAAAATGTTGAAAATAGAACTACCCTATGACCCAGCAATTGCACTGCTGGGTATTTACCCTAAAGATACAAACGTAGTGATCCGAAGGGGCACGTGCACCCGAATGTTTATAGCAGCAATGTCCATGATAGCCAAACTATGGAAAGAACCTAGATGTCCATCAACAGACGAATGGATAAAGAAGATGTGGTATATATACACAACGGAATACTATGCAGCCATCAAAAGAAATGAAATCTTGCCATTTGCGACGACGTGGATGGAATTAGAGGGTATTATGCTGAGCGAAATAAGTCAGTCAGAGAAAGACAACTATCATATGATCTCCCTGATATGAGGAATTTGAGAGCCAGGGTGGGGGGTTGTGGGGGGGCAGAGAAGGAAAAAATGAAACAAGATGGGATCGGGAGGGAGACACACCGAGGGACTCTTAAGTCTAGGGAACAAACTGAGGGTTGCTGCGGGGGGGGACGGGGTTGCTGGGGGATGGAGTGAGCACTGAACGTTGTATAAGACTGATGAATCACTGACTAACAGCATGCTCTATGTCCACTAAATCTAAATGAAAAAAAAACTGTTAATATCTAAAATCTACAAGGCTAGGCTTCCTAGAAAATTACAAGCCCCGCAGAAACTCTAAGTTGAAAATGCTGATGAACCCTCTGTCTCTTCAGCCGAAAACCCTGTGAGGAAAAGGACGGATTCCTGGGCCCAGAGCGGGTGAGAGCTGAGTGTGTGGCCACCAGCTTTGTTTATTTAATTTTTTAAAAATTTGACAGACGGACAGAGATCACAAGCAGGCGGGGGGCAGCAGGCTCCGCTGAGCAGGGAGCCCGACGCGGGGCTCGATCCCAGAACCCCGAGATCACGATCTGAGCCGAAGGCAGGCGCTTAACCCACTGAGCCCCCCAGCGCCCCAAGGACACCAGGCTTGAAAAGCGGCCTCCTAACTGCAGATACAACACGCGAGGCCCGACCGAGAAACAGAACGGGAAGAGGAGCTGCACTTTCGAGGGCTGGGAAGGCGGCCCAGGGCGGAGCAGAAAAGTCCGGGAAGGCCTGCGAGGGCAGAGACAGCCGCCCCCGCGGCCCGCAGCCCCCGGCTCCGCTCAAAGCCGCGCGGCAGGGGTCGGCGCCGCACGACGCGAGGGGGGCTGCAGGCCGGCGCGGGGAGGCGGGAGCGGGATCCCGGCCCGCGGCGGCCGCACAGCACAAAGCAGCCAGGGGTCCAAGGCGGTCGTGCGCGCCGGAACGGGGGTCAGCAGGGCGTCCCCGAGGGCACACGACGGGGCAGGTTCCGGTCGCGGCCCCCGGGGCGCGCTCCCTTCGGGGCGTCCCGCCGGTGGAATCCACCGGTCCCAGCGCGGTCCCGGGCTTTCTACCGTGAAGAACGCGGGCTCCGACCGCCGGGAAGGACGCCCGCCCCCAGCAGCCCTGGGGTCCCTGACGCGGCCCCGGACGGGGCGGCTCGGGGGTGGCCCTGGGGTTCCGGACGGAGTCTGATGGAGCTTGGGGGAGCGGGCGCCGGGGGGCGCCGGGGCGAGCCGGGCGGGGAACTCACCGGCCGCCTCATCTTCCAGGCCGCCGCCGCCGGTACCCCGGCCGCTCCGGCTCCCGCTCGCCACACGCTCTCGTCGCTCGGCCCAGCAGCCCCTGCGGGGCGGAGGCGCAGTGCGCACGCGCGTCCCGCCCCGCCCCGCCCCGCCCCGCCCCGCCCCGCCGGCAGCGGGCGGGGCCCGGAGGCTTCGCCCATCCTGCCGGCGTCCGCGGCGGAACAGCGCCCCCTGGCGGCGGCCGCAGCCTAGCTTTAGGGCTGGGACCGCGCGCCCTGCGTCCACTCCCGCAGGCGATCCCCGGATTCACGGCCGCTCTGGGGTGGGCGTCTGCTCCCACCGGATGGAAGCCGAGGCTCGCGGGGGTCAGCTCGCTGGTTCCCCGGGAGCTCACAGCACGGGCGGAGGGAAGGGGCTCGCACGGAGGCGCGGTGGGGGGGGACACTGCTCTGAGAGCTGGAGCCCGGGCCGGGCAGCGGGGAGCGGCCCAACACTCCTGCCGCCGGCCAGGGTGCATCTCGCTTCGCGGCTCGCGTTCCCCGCGGCAAAATGAGGTAGGAGCTCCTTGTTCCTTGGACCGAGCCGGGGACACTTGTGGCGCCTGCTGTGTGCCGGGCGATCTGGAGGGCGGACGGTCCGCAGCGTCGCCGCGAGAGGCGCGCACGGGGCGGGCGAGACCCACCGGAAGGCTTGTCCCTCTGCACCGGCCGGCCGGCCCGAGGCAGGGCAGGACCCGCCCCTCCTCTCAAAGGCTCTCGCAGCCCGCGCCCAGGCTTCCGGTCCCTGCTTCTCTCACCCTGCCGGGGGGGCCGGGGTGGGGAGAGGCACCGCTCGCGGCAGCTTCTCCCCCTCTCCCGCACCCCTGCCCGCTCCGCCTCCCTCCCGCGAGCGCCCCCCGCCCCGGCTGGCTCCTCCCTTCCGCGGCCGCGCTCCTAGCGGTCCAGGACGCGGGGCTGCACCCGGCGCTCCTGCGGCCCGGCCGTCCTGCGGCGGCTGCGCGGGGCCTCGGGTCCCCGGCTCCGCGCTGGTCGGGGCCCGCGCCCGCATGGGGCTGCTCCAGAACCCTCTCCCCTGAGGCTGGGCCCTCTGCGCGGCTCTTCTCCGCTCCCCCCCAGCCTCCCACGAGGCTCCTCCCTCGCCAGGGGACTCCTGCTCCCGCAAGCGCAGCCCAATGGTCCCTGCTCATTGTCCTTTATCCCGGGGCCCAGGTGAAGCCAGTGTCTCCCGCCGTGAACTATGCCACCCCAGGCCTCTTCTGCTACAGCTCAGCGTCCAGAATCACCTTGCTCCCGTTATCCCGCTTGCAACAGATGCGGGGCTCCGTACTCCGGCTGAACGCAGACCGCTGTCCTCGCTGGCTTTTTACCTGCCTTGCGACGAAGACAGAGATGTAACTTCCCGTCTTCACAGCCCTGTCCCTGGCGTCCTGGCTAGGGCCTGGCAGTGGGTCTTGAGCCCCTCCCAAGTCCAGACTTTCTGGAATATTCCCAGTTGCATACATTCAGCCTCCTCGCCTAACCCCGTGATGTTTAATGAAACTGGTCCAGGAGATGGTGTAGGCCACATAAAATGCTGCTAAGGCATCTGAGAAGTGACAGCAGCAAGGCTGAGAATAGCAGCATGACCTCAGACGCAGACATGGCTGGGAGCCCGGGGCCACCTGCCCTGGGGCTGGGAATGGGGGTGGGTGGGGCTTTCTTGTCCACTTTTGGGAAACGAAGTCCAGCCAGCTCCCACGCCTCAAAAGCACCAAGGAATGGACTCTGTTCTATTGCCACATCAAAGGACCCAGTACTGACTGGGGCTCCTGTCCCAGGCACAGGTGCCTGGACTGAATGGGGGGACTCTACCCTTAGTTGTGCTATGTGAAGTCAGTTCCCCAAAGCTGAGATGACTGCGCCCCAGGAGTGCCAAGAAAACTTTCCTCCAAGTGATCACTACTCCTGGTCCACCCCAAACCCAGACACAGTCCACACCAGTGCTGCCCAGTCAGTCCCCCACTCCAAATCTCCCAGCTCCCCTGTGTTCCCAGGCCCATGAGTCTACAAAACTGTTGTTTCTTAGAAAAAATAAAAAAAGGAAGTGTGGGGCACTGGGGTGGCTCAGTTTTAAGTGTCTGCCTTCAGCTCAGGTTGTGGGATTAAGCCCTGGGATGGGTGGGCTCCCCGCTCAGTGGAGAGCCTGCTTCTCCCTCTCCTTCCCACTAGTGCTCTCGCTATCTCTGTCTCTGTCTCTCTCTCTCCCAAATAAATAAGATCTTTTTTTAAAAATGGAAGAATATATTTACTAAGAAGCATGATTTCTCACGCAAACATTAAATGAACATGTATGCCGTGACCAGACAATGTCCCTGCAAAAGATACGTCCCCTTTCTAACTTCTGCAGCTTCTGATACGACTTTATTTGGAAATAGGGTTGTTACACATGAAATGAGTTAAAGTTCTCTGGATGAGATCATCCCGGAGGAGGACGGGCCCTGAACCCAGTGGCTGGTGTTCTTACACGAGAAGAGAGAGACCTGAGGCACAGAAGAAAAGCCTGTGTGGAGGCAGAAGTATAGACAGAATGGCGTGGCCACAAGCCTGGGGACGTTGGGGATGGCAGCACCACCAAAGCGTGGAGGGCCTTGGAACACGGTCTTCCTCAGAGCCTTCAGGAGCCAGCCCTGCCAAAGCCTTGACTTCAGATCTCTGGCCTCCAGCACTCTCATAGGATGAAGTTCTGTCATGGTAAAAGCCACCATGTTTGTGGGAATTAGTCCCAGCATTCCTAAAAAAACTAGTACAATGTGTCAAGGGTTTATTTAATTCATTAACTAATGAGACCCCAAGGAAGTGATTATAAGTTCAAAAGGGAAGTTCAAAACCTACACATCTATGTGGAGTAAAGGAATGATGAAATGAATTTTTTTCCTTTGTTTTTTAAAATTCAGTTTTATAATCTGTAAAATAAGGTGTTTATGACATTTACATTTCTTTAAAAATTTTTATTTATTTACTTGAGAGAGAGAGTGAGCATGAACAGGGGGAGGGGCCGAGAGAGAGGGAGGAGTAGGCTCACCGCTGAGCAGGGATCCCGATCCCGGGCTCTATCCCAGGACCTGGGTGCCAAGACCCCGGGATCATTCCCTGAGCTGAAGGCAGATGCTTATTTGACCACCCACCCATGTGCCCCGACATTTACATTTTTTTGAAATGAATTTAAATATAGATGGAGATTGGCTTTTTCCACAGGAAAAAGCAATTGAATCTCTGCTGAGGAAAATTTATTTGCAAATCTGTAAAAAGGAATATCTGCATGGCTCTTGGTCATCTGCAATTTACGGAGCTATGGGGTAGTTCCAAGGGGACGAACGGTAGGATCTGATAGAATCAGATAATCCAGAAAGGCGTCCTCTACACTCGTGTGGTTTTCCATTAGAAATACCACTAATGGGGGGAGTCCAGGACGGCAGAGGAGCAGGAGACTGGAATAAAGAGACCGTCTGGTCCCGGGCATCAGTTAGAGAGCTGTGGAACTGTGCTGAGCACCCGCGAATGCAACCTGCGCCTGCAGGAGAGAGCGGGTCCAACAGAGACCAGGGAGCAGATGACTGCTTTTCCCTGAGGGCTCACTGCGGAGCGGGGGGGGCCCCCAGCTTTCTGCTCAAGGGCGGGGATTGGGAGGTCACCATTTTCAGTCTTATCCTCTAAAGCTTCCCAGAAAGGCTTCAGGGAACAAAAGCCACACAGAGCGACCCAGAGCAATTCCGGATTCCATAGCCTGGCCCCCTGGCGAGGGTGTTGCAGTTCAGCCCTGGGCAAAGAAACCCGAGCATCACTGCAACCGGCCCCTCCCCCAGAAGCTCAGCAAGAACATCCACCCACGACCAAGTTCACCAATCACCGAGCCTGCCAAACTCCAGTGCTAGGGGAATACAGCGCATAGAATTCATGGCTTTTCCCCCATGATTTTTTACTTTCAACTTTAATTTTTAAAATTTACTTTATTTTTTCTTAAAATTTTCTTCTTTTTTCAACCAACTTCCCATTTTATCAACTCCTTTTTAAAAATTTTTTTGAGGGGCGCCTGGGTGGCTCAGTGGGTTAAGCTGCTGCCTTCGAATCGGGTCGTGGTCTCAGGGTCCTGGGATCGAGTCCCACGTCCGGCTCTCTGATCGGCGGGGAGCCTGCTTCCCTCTCTCTCTCTCTGCCTGCCTCTCTGCCTACTTGTGATCTCTCTCTGTCAAATAAATAAATAAAATCTTAAAAAAAAATCTTTTTGAATTTTCATCTTTACAGTCACAGTCTATCCTTTCAGGGTATTTAGTTTTATTTTGGTATATATAAGTCTTTCTTCCTTTACAATTTTGAGATGAAGTTTCTTCTAACAAAGTGACCAGAACACACGCAGGAGATAGTGTACTGCTCTGTTCTGCGCATCTGCCTGATTATATCCCTTCTTTTTTTTTTTTTCTTTTTTAAAGATTTTATTTACTTATTTGACAGACAGAAATCACAAGTAGGCAGAGAGGCAGGCACAGAGAGAGGGGGAGGCAGGCTCCCTGCCGAGCAGAGAGCCCGATGCAGGGCTCCATCCCAGGACCCTGGGATCATGACCTGAGCCGAAGGCAGAGGCTCTAACCTACTGAGCCACCCAGGCGCCCCTCCCTTCCTTTTTTACTGTTGTTGTTATTTTTCTTTTTCTTTTTTTTTTTTCTTGTCCTTTAATTTCCATTTTTACAATTACATTCTATCCTTTCATTGTATTTAATTTTATTTTTGTATGTATATGTTTTCCTTTCTTTATAATTTTGGGATCTAGTTTTCTAAAAAACAGACCAAAATACACACAGAGTCCAGTGTATTGCTCTATTCTGCTTATCTGTCTGATTATATTCTCTCTCTCTCTCTCTCCCCCTCCTTTTTTTCCTTCCCAGTTTCAGGTCTCTTCTGATTTGTTTAGTGTATATTTCTCTGGGGTCTTTTTGCCATTTTAGTATTTTGTTCTCTCATTCATTTATTCTTCTCTGGACAGAAAGATAAGATGGAAAAACTCACCTCAAGAAAGAGAACAAGAGGGGTTCCTGGGTGGCTCAGTCATTAGGCACCTGCCTTCAGCTCAGGTCATGATCCCAGGGTCCTGGGATCGAGCCCCGCATTGGGCTCCCTGAAAGCAGCTGTAAGAGGTCTGTAATCTATGAGGGTAGAACAATTAGATTAGCAGCAGACCTATCCCCAGAGACCTGGCAGGCCAGAAAGGACTGGCATGATATATTCGGGTGCTAAATGAGAAAAATATGCAGCCAAGAATACTTTATCCAGCTAGGATGTCATTCAAAATAGGAGTGATTAAAAGCTTCCAGGACAAACAGAAACTAAAAAAAAAAAAAAAAAGAAAAAATTGTGATCACCAAACCACCCTACAAGAAATATTAAAAGGGGTTATTTAAGCAAAGACAGAGCCCAAAAGTAATATAGACCAGAAAGGGACAGAGACCATATAACAGTAACCGTCACCTTGCAGGCAATACAATGGCACTAGATTCATACCCTGAATGTAAATGGGATAACTGCCCCAGTCAAAAGACACGGAGTTCCAGATTGGATAAAAAAGCAAGAACCATCAAACTGCTGTCTGCAAGACTCTTTTTAGACTCAAAGACACCTCCAGATTTAAACTGAAGGGGATGGAAAACCATTTATCATGGTAATGGAAATCAAAAGAAAGCTGGGGTGGAAATCCTTATATCAAACAAATCACATTTTAATTTTTTTGTTTTTTTTCTTTCTTCTTTTCTTTAAAGATCTCATTTCTTTATTTGACAGAGATAGAGATAATAAGAGAGGGAATACAGCATGGGAAGAGGGAGAGGGAGAAGCAGGCTTCCCTCTGAGCAGGGAGCCCAATGTGGGACTCAATCCCAGGACCCTGGGATCATGACCTAAGCCGAAGGCAGATGTCTAATGACTGAGCCACCCAGGTACCCCATCAAATTAGATTTTAAACCAAAGACTGTAATAAGAGACGAGGAAGGACACTATATCACAATTAAAGGGTCTATCCAACAATAATATCTAACAATTGTAAATATTTATGCCCCTAACATAGGAGCAGCCAATTGTATAAACCAATTAATAACAAAATCAAACATGTCAATAATAATACAATAATAGTAGGGGAACTTAACACCCCCCCCCACTGCAATGAACAAATCATCTAAGCAGAAGAGAAACAATGAAATAAGGGCTTTGAATGACATCCTGGACCAGATGGACTTCACAGATATATTCAGAATGTTTCACCCCAGAGCAACAAAATACACATTCTTCTTGAATGCACATGAAACATTCTCCAGAACAGATCACATCCTGCATCACTAATCAGGTCTCAACTGGTACCAAAACACTGGGATCATTTCCTGCAAATTTTTGGACCACAATGCTTTGAAACTGGAATTCAATCAAAAAAGGAAAGTTGGAAAGAACTTAAATACACAGAGGCTAAAGATCATCCTACTAAAGAATGAATGGGTCAATAAATTAAAGAAGAATTTTGAAAATTCATGGAAACAAATGAAAATGAAAACACAACTGTTCAGAACCTTTGGAATGAAGCAAAGGTGGTCCTAAAAGGGAAGTATATGGCACTACAAGTCTTTCTCAAGAAACAAGGAAGGGCTCAAATACACAGCCTAACCCTGCATCTAAAGGAACTAGAGAAAGAACAGCAAATAAAGCCTAAACCCAGCAAAAGAAGAGAAATGATAAAGATGAGAACAGAAATCAATGAAATAGAAACCGAAAGAACAGCAGAATAGACCAACGAAACTAGGAGCTGGTTCTTTGAAAGAATTAATATAATAAGGGGTGCCTGGGTGGCTCAGTGGGTCAAAGCCTCTGCCTTCATCTCAGGTCATGATCTCAGGGTCCTGGGATCGAGCCCCGCACCCGGCTCTCTACTCAGCAGGAGGCCTGCTTCTCTCTCTCTCTCTGCCTGCCTCTCTGTCTGCTGGTGATCTCTGTCTGTCAAATAAATAAATAAAATCTTTAAAAAAAAGAATTAATATAATAATAAACCGCTGGATAGATGTATCAAAAAGAAAAGAGAAAGGACCCAAATATATAAAATCATGAATGAAAGAGGAGAGATTACACCAACACTAAAGAAATACAATTATAAGAACATATTATGAATAACTACATGCCTACAAATTAGACAATCTGGAAGAAATGGATACATTTCTAGAGACATATAAACTAACAAAACTGAACCAGGAAGAGATAGAAAACCTGAACAGACACATAACCAGCAAGGAAATGGAAGCAGTCATCAAAAATCTCCCAACAAACAAGAGCCCGGGGCCAGATGGCTTCCCAGAGGAATTCTAGCAAACATTTAAGGAATAATTAATATCTATTCTTCTGAAGCTGTTTCCAAAAAAAAAAAAAAAAAAAAAAAAAAAAAGTGAAATGGAAGGAAAACTTCCAAACTCTTCTTATGAGGCCAGCAATACCTTGGTCCCAAATCCAGACAAACACCCCATCAAAAAGTAGAATTACAGACCAATATCCCAGGTAAACAGAGATGCAAAAATTTTCAACAAATACTAGCCAATGGGATCCAACAGTACATTAGGAGGGTTATTTACCATGACCAAGGGAGATTTATTCCTGGGCTGCAAGGTTGGTTCAACACCCACATATCAGAATATACTACATAACTAAAAGGACAAGAACCATATGATACTCTCAATAGGTGCAGAAAAAGCATTTGACAAAGTCCACCATTGATTAAAACTCTTCACATGGCACCTATGCGGCTCAGCCAGTTGGGCGTCTGCCTTTGGCTCAGATCATGATCCTGGAGTCCCAGGAGTAAGCCCTGCATTGAGCTCTCTGCTCAGTGGGGAGTCTGCTTCTCCCTCTGCCCCTCCCCACTCTCATTCTCTCAAATAAACAAATAAAAACATTTAAAAATTTAAAAAATAAAACTCTTCAAAGTATAGGGATAGAGGGGACATACCTCAATATCATAAAAACCATCTATGAAAAACCCACAATGAATATCATTCTCAATGGGGAAAAACTGAGAGCTTTTCCCCTAAGGTCAGGAACATGGCAGGGATGTCCACTATCATCACTGCTAGTCAACATAGTACTCGAAGTCCCAGTCTCAGCAACAGAAAGAAATGAAATGCATCCTAATTGGCAAAGAAGAAGTTAAACTCTCACTCTTTGCAGATGACATGATACTCTATGTGGAAAACCCAAAAGACTCCCCCCCCCAAAAAAAAACTGTTAGAACTCTTACAGGAATTCAGTAAAGTGGCAGGATATAAAATCAATGCACAGAAATCAGTTGGATTTCTATACACTAACAATGCGACTGAAGAAAGAGAAATTAAAGAGCTGATCCCATTTACAGTTGCACCCAAAACCATAAGATACATAGGAATAAATCTAACCAAAGAGGCAAAAATCTGTTGGTGCAACCAAAAAGCTGGTGCAGCCACTCTGTAAAGCAGTATGGCTGTAAAGCAGCCACTCTGTAAAGCAGTAAAGTTCCTCAAAAAGTTAAAAATAGGGGCACCTGGGTGGCTCAGTGGGTTAAGCCTCTGCCTTCAGCTCAGGTGATGATCTCAGGGTCCTGGGATTAAGCCCTACATTGGGCTCTCTGCTCAGTGGGGAGCCCGTTTCCCTTCCTCTCTCTCTGCCTGCCTCTCTGCCTATTTGTGATATCTGTCTGTCAAATAAATAAATAAAATCTTTTTTTTTTAAGATTTATTTATTTATTTATTTGTGAGAGAGAGAGAGAGAGAGAGAGAGAGCATGAGCACAGGCAGACAGAGTGGTAGGCAGAGGCAGAGGGAGAAGCAGGCTCCCCGCCAAGCAAGGAGCCCCATGTGGGACTCGATCCCAGGACGCTGGGATCATGACCTGAGCCGAAGGCAGCTGCTTAACCAACTGAGCCACCCAGGCGTCCCAATAAATAAAATATTTTTTAAAAAAGTTAAAAATAGAGCTACCCTTCAACCCAGCAACTACACTACTGCACATTTACTCCAAAGGTATAGATGTAGTGATCTAAAGGGACATCTGTACCCCAATGGTTACAGCAGCAATGTTTGCAATACCTAAAATATGGGAAGAGCCTAGATGGCCATCGACAGATGAATGGATAAAGAAAGATGTGGCATAAATATATACAATGGAATATTACACAGCCATCAAAAAGAGAAATCTTGCCATTTACAATGATATGGATGGAACTAGAGGGTATTATGCTAAGCAAAATAAGTCAATCAGAGAAAGAGAATTATCATATGATCTCACTGATATGAGGAATTTTTAAAAAGATTTATTTGCTTATTGATTTACTTGACAGAGAGAGATCACAAGTAGGCAGAGAGGCAAGCAGAGGAGGGGGGAAGCAGTCTCCCCATTGAGCTGAGAGCCTGATGCAGGGCTCGATCCCAGGACCCTGAGATCATGACCTGAGCCAATACAGAGGCCCAACCCACTGAGCCACCCAGGCGCCCTCTCCATGTGTCTTTTAAATTTCTTCTTTGATTTCTTACTTGCCCCATTTGTTGGTTAGTAGCATGTTATATAACTTCCATGTATTTGTGCTCTTTCCAGATTTTTCCATGTGGTTGATTTCTAGTTTCCCAGCAATGTGTTTGGGAAAGATGCATGGTATAACTTAAGTGTTTTTAGATTTTTTGAGACTTGTTATATGACCCAGTATGTGATCATTCTGGAGAATGTTCCATTTGCACTTGAAAATAATGTGTATTCCACTGTCTTAGGATGGGACGTTCTAAATATATCTGTTAGATCCATCTGGTCCATTGTATCATTCAAGCCACTATCTCCTTGTTGATTCTCTGTTTGGATGAGCTGTCTGTTGACGTTAAGTGGGGTGTTGAAGTCACCTACTATTGTTGCATTACTATGAATTACTTTCTGTATGTTTGCTATTAGATGTTTGTTTTATGTATTTGGGTGCTCCCATGGTAGGTGCATAAATATTTACAACTATTATATCTTTTTGTTGGATTGTCCCCTCTATGGTTTATATAGTGTCCTTTGTTTCTTGTTGAGTCTTTGCTTTAAAATCTATTTTGTTTTGTTTTGTTTTTAAGATTTTATTTATTTGACAGAGATAGAGAGAGATCACAAGTAGGCAGAGAGGCAGGCAGAGAGAGGGGAGGAAGCAGGCTCCCCGTGGAGCAGAGAGCCCGACGCGGGGCTCGATCCCAGGACCCCGGGATCACGACCCAAGCCGAAAGCAGAGGCCTTAACCCACTGAGCCATCCAGGCGCCCCTAAAATCTATTTTGTTGGGCAGGGTTAAGCACCTGCCTTTGGCTCAGGTTATGATCCCAGAGTACTGGGATCGAGTCCCACATAGGGCAGTGGCGGGGGTCACTGCTCAGTAGGGAGCCTGCTCCTCCCTCTACCCCTTTCCCCTACTTGCACTCATGCACTCTCTCTTTCTCAAAAATAAATAAAATACACTTTTTTAAAAAGTCTATTTTGGGGGGGCTCCTGGGTGGTTCAGTGGGTTAAACCACTGCCTTCGGCTCCGGTCATGATCTCAGGGTCCTGGGATCGAGCCCCGCATCGGGCTCTCTGCTCATCAGGGAGCCTGCTTCCTCCTCTCTCTCTCTCTCTGCCTACCTCTCTGCCTACTTGTGATCTCTCACTGTCAAATAAATGAAAAAAAAAAAAAACTTAAAAAAAACATAAATGGTTGGTAGAATTCATCAGTGAAGTCATCTGGGACTGAGCTTTTCTCTGTGAGAAGTTTTTAAATTACTAGCTTAATCTCTTCACTTCTATCTGTCTGTTCAGATTGTCTACCTTCTTGAGATGCCTTTCTTGGCAGACTAATTTTTTGGCACACAGTTGTTCGTAATATTCCCTTTTAATCCTTTTGATTTCTGTAAGTTCAGTAGTAATGTCTCAATTTTCATTCTTGAGTTTAGCAATTTGAATTTTGTCTTTTCTTCTTGGCCAGTCTAGGTAAAAGTTTGTCAATTTTTAAAATCTTTTCAGAGAACCAACTGTTGATTTTCTCTATTGACTTTCTACTCTCTATTTCATTTATTTCTGCACTAATCTTTATTATTTTCTCCCTTCTGCTTGTTTTGGGTTTAGTTTGCTCTTCTTTTTCTAATTTCTTAAAGTAGAAGTGAAGGTTATTGATTTGACATATTTTGTAAGATTTCATTTACTTATTTTGACAGGGAGAGAGAGTGAGGACAAGCAGGGGGAGAGGCAGAGGGAGAGGCAGAAGCAGGCTCCCCACTGAGCAGGGAGTCCAACATGGGGCTCAATCCCAGGACCCTGGGATCATGACCTGAGCCAAAGGCAGAGGCTTTAACACACTGAGCCACCCAGGCACCCCATCATTTTTTTTTTTAAGTTTATTTACCTAAGCAATATTTATACGCAACTCAGGGCTTTAAATCACAACCCCAAGATCCAAGAGTTGCACATGTAAGATCATTTTTAAAATCCATTCTGTGGGTAACTCATTTACATTTAATGTAATGACTGAGCAGGTAAAATTTACATCTGTCATTTTGTTGTGTTTTCTGTATGTCCTAGGTCTTGAGGCACCTGGCTGGCTCAGTCAGTAGAGCAAACAAATTTGATATCAGGGTTTGAGTTCAAGCCCCACGTTGGGGTGGAGTCTACTTAAAAAAATAATAATAATAAAATAAAATATATGTCTTATCTTTTTGTTCCTCTTTTCCTCCATTACATCCTTTTGTGCTAAACAGATATTTTCTAGTGTACTATTTCAATTTTCTTGTAATTTCTTTTACTGGTTTTTTTTTGTTGTTGTTGTTGTTATTTTCTTGGTGATTTCCTGAGAATTAAATTAAACGTCTTTATTTATAACCATCTGGTTCATATTAATATCAGCCTAACTTCAATAATATATAAGAACTTTACTCCTATATTTGCTCTTGTATATCTCCATTCCATACTCTTTCCTATTACTGTCATACAAATCACATGTTTATGTTATAAATCCATCAACATAGTTTAATGATTACTGCTTCATGCAGTTATATTTTTAATCAGATAGGACAAGAAAAAGTTAAAAAGACAAAAATGCTTGAATACTGAATTTTGTATATACCTTTGTAGTCACCTTTTCCAGTGCTCTTTATTTTTTATGTGGATTTGAGCTATTGTCCAGTGTCCTCTCATTTCAGCCTAAACTTAACCCTAACCTCAGTCCCCATCTGCCACATCCTCAGGCCCCAATTCCTCAAGGTTCTGGCCCTAAGATCCCCCTGCTCAAGTCCCCCCAGTATGCTCCAGCACCAGCTCTGATGGTCTCCAAGGGCTGGAAGCCAGACCATCCCCCGCCCCGCTCAGAGCCCTGTGCTCTCAGCACAGCCAGGGAGAGGGGAGGCCGGGGATGGCTGAGCTTGGGAGATCTCTGGCTTGATGGGTGGAGGAGAGAGGGAAGGGGACTCTTCATTCAGAAAAATAAAGAAGCGTGATGCCCTTCACGTCAGGAGCCCTAAACAGGTGCCATGACACTGCTTTGGAGAGGGACCCAGCCAGCCAGGACAGCAACTTTCAACACAGTGAACCCTTAGAGAAGCCCGCCCCCTGCTCCCCGTTGAGACCTCAGTGGGAGAAGATGACTGGCTCCAGGCTCCCAGCCCCACACTGGCCTCGCTGCCAGCTCACCTCAGCTCCCCGCGCCCGAGGAGAATCCCCGGTGGCCTCATCACAAGGGCCTTTCTCACTGTCTCTGCTCTTCAGTGGAGGCTCCCGATCCCTGGCTTTGCTGGGCACCTGCTTTCTTTTCCTCTCTCCATTCTTTGGCCTGGGTATGAACACCTTCTCTCCTCTGCCCTGTGCTCTCATGCCTTCTCCCGTGCTGGTGGCCTGCCTTCCCAGAGACCTGCGCGCAGAGTTGGCGCTCCGCCGTCTGCAGCCACACCGCCCGCTCCGCTCTCAGAATGGTGCCACCCACAGAACAGCTCTACAAACATTCAGGAGCGCTTGGGTGGCTCTTGATCTCAGCTCAGGTCTTGATCTCAGGGTCGTGAATGCAGGCCCTGTGCTGGGTGTGGGGCCTACTTTAAAAAGAAAACAACAAAGGGAACATTTGGGGAGGCTCGGGGGTGTGTGGGGGGAGACTAGGTAGGAAATCCTTTCCAATCTGCTTTTAAATTAGCTCAGTTTTTCCGCCACCTTTGTGAAGGGATGGAAATTCCAAAGTTGTTTGCAGCTTGTCTTTCACCAAATGAAAATGCTCATACTGTTATGCAGACACAAAGGAACTTCCCCTGAGAGCAGCCTTGGGACCCCGTCTAGAAAGTTCTGAACTCTCCCTCGCAGGTCAGAAGCGGGTCAGGGAACCACTGTGCTAGGGAACTGGAGGTGGAGGCCCAGGAGAGGAAAAGGTCATGGGGAGGGTGACAGGGAGTGTTGCCACGAGAATGACCAACTCGCCCCCAGGCAAGAAAAGATGGACCAGCGCCGGGTGTCCGAAGGTCTGAACTGTCCTGAATGTCTCAGGGAGGCAAGTGTCACCACACCCTTGGGGGACACACGGCAATCAACTCACCTCTGCTTCAACAAGCAAGAAGCTACGGGCCCTCATGACTCGACGTCCAGAGATGGCGCATGGATACAACTGGATGCAGGGAATCCCAGGATGTTTTCTGGGTTCCACCCCTCTCCACCCCTCACCCTGCTTGCCTCTGGGGTGCCTTCATTCTCAGGTGTGCTCCGGGAGCAGTCTGAGTAGCTTGTCATAGCTTTTGGGATGACTGACACCGTAAGACAGATGTCATGGTAGATCTTGAGCTGCTCCACAGGACCAGTGGTCCCTTAGTTCAGTCGCCGTGGGCAGGATGATGGACACCATGACTGGACCATCTGGGTCACCCACCAACCGGAGGGTGGGGGCGGGGGCCCTGCGATTAGCACCCCATCAGAACCCTGGCAGCCTCCAAGCCCCCTGGAAGGTGCAACGGAGAGAAGGAGGCCGGTGCTTGCAGTGGGGAGGCCCTAAGTGGCCCTGTGGCCTCAGGCACTTAGCATCCCTGAGACGGGGTGGACTTGGCCAGAGTGGCTGACTCCAAACAGCTGATGACCTGCACTCGGTCGCCAGCCAGGATCCCAGAGGCTCCCGCATTCCCATTTTCTGGTGCCGCAGAGCCAGGAGGTCCCTTTGAATTCCATGGAGAGGAGGAAGCCCCTTAGAGGGCCACTGTCCTGTGTCCCCAAGCCATGCATGGGGGCCCCGAGCAGATGCTAATGGCAGCACACAACCATCCCGTCAGCCGGGCATTCAGACCTTCACCCAGACCGGAAGCCACACCTTAGGGACTCCGACAGGCTGAGAACCAGAGGACCTTCAGTCATTCCACCAAAGCCAGGCGAGCCTTGTCCAGACACGCACAGACTCAGCCGCAGGGGAGGTGGACACACACCTGCGAAAGGAAGCGGCACGGGGCAGGCCACACCCCAGCTAGCCCCGCTCTGGTTCCGAGGAGCCTCGGGGTGGGATAGGGCCTCGGTGGGCCTGTCGGTCATGTCTTGCCCTTCCCCAGGGGGCATTGTCTGTGGACAACCAGGTGCCAAAGGTCCTGCCTTAGCCACTGACTACCCTCTGGGGTCTCCTTCAAACTCCCCCCAGTCCTGGGTTTTCGAGACCCTCTGGGCGGGGCTGGGAGCCTGAGTCGTGGGCCACCTGCTGTCCAGTTGGCAGTGTGGGTGCCCTGGTGACCAGGCTCAGTGCTGGGCAGCCACGAGTAGGAAGGGTGTGTCGGGACGGCTCTCAAAAACTTGGCCCTTCAGCATCTCCCTCCCCTTATTTCCTACAAAGCACTGACAGGAAGGCCCCTGAGGCTTCTAAGGGCAGTGGCTTCCTCAAATTGTCCACCTCCAGCCCTGGCCCCAGGTTCTGGGCCACCTGCCCCCCCTCTCTCTAGGAGATGGTGATGTCCCACGGGGCCTTACTCCTCTGTGGCCCTTGGGCCAGGCACAAATGCACATGTGGGCAGGGAAGAGGCTCCTTTGATCATTTCCTGACAAAAGGTCAGGAACTGGGAGGCAGCTCCACCAGCTCCAGCCCGTGTGGGCAGGGGAGGGTGCTACCGGGGGATGAGGGCAGAGTGTGTGCACAGGGAAGGGGGTGTGCCAAGGCCTGCGGCTACTCCACTCCAGCCCTTGTCCTCACCCTCCTCCCTCTGAACCTCTCCACTCGCCGCCACCAAAGACAGCTTCTGCAGCTCACACCCACCCACCAGCCCTGACTCCCAAAAGCAAACAGCCATGTGAACCCCCCACTGCCCCTGCTCCTTCTCCAGGCCATCAGCACCTTGGGAGGCTGGGACCTGGCAGGCAGGCCCCTGTCCTCAGGACTGGGCTGTGTCTGAGCCCCTGGGAGCCTGGACCATCCCAATTCTCAATGCAGCCCCAGAGCAGAGGCTCCGGCGCTCAGGGCCTGGGGTTCCTCCTACTCTCCTGCCCAGCAGGTCCTGCCAGGGCGGGAAGAAAGAGACCTTCAAAGGCCCATGTGCAGGCCAAGTCAAGGACAGGCAGCTTCTCAAGTTTGAAAAGGGCATTCCAGAGACTGGAACAATTGCGGGAAGGGCTTGAGGCAGGAGGGGAAGGAGCCACTTTTCCAGCCCCTGCGGTCACTTGCGTGAGACCCTTGCTGCTGCAGGCTCCCCACTGCAGACATGGGGCCCCTTCTCTGTAAGAACAGGGTTTCGGCACCCGACCAGTCATACCAGGTCACAGCTCAGGTGTCCTGCCTCCCCTGCAGAGCCTGCCCCATGGGCCTCTGCTTCTGGCCTGCCCAGCAAGCCCAGAAGAGGGGGCAGAAGCCTGAGCCTCTGATCACCGCAGCTTCCATCCGGATCCTCCGAGTCCCTGCCTGCCCCCTTGCCGGCTTCGGCACTCCTTCCAGTCCCCTCCAGCCCCTGTACAGAAGCACCCCATTCAGCAGACTGCAGTCGGTGCCACTACTCCGGTCCCTGCAGACACTAGCCAAGCCGAGGCCCAGACTGCTCTCCCAGGGCTGGGCTGACTGTGGGCTGCTCAGGGACAGGACTTGTCAGAAGCCCAGGGAGAAATAAAGAGCATGAGCCATTCACACATTTGATCACAGAAGGAGCCAGAAACTAGACACCTGTGGCTCAGGGAAGGCAGCAGTGCTTCTGACCAGACAGATCCCTAAACGGGCTGGAACCTTATACCCCAGTCTCTTCTAAGCCTATTCACTGAGCCCCTTCTATGCTTGGATCCTGCAGGAAGGCCCAGGCATAAGCCCCCTGGCAGGACCCTCCCACAAAGAAACAAACAGACACGACCATTGCCAGGTCACCAAAAAAGAGACAGCCTATTCTGTCTGACCCTCAGCCCAGCTGGCTCAGCCCACACAGCCCGGAGACACTCACAGAGCAGGGGCCCAGATGGGACGAGGCCTCACCACTCAGCTGGAGACCCTGTGTGAGCTGCTGTTGGGCCGACACCGCACTACCTCTGGCGACCATGACCTGTCCTCTGGGGGGGGGGGGGGGGTTCCAAAAAGCTATTGGGGGGATGGGGAGCAAGAGTCCAGGGCTCAGAGGGCACAACCCCAGGACCTATGAGAGCAGCCAGCCGGGGGCGGGGGGAACCCCTGCTCAACAATCGGTTCAAGTCACCACTCCAGCTCAGCAGCGGGCTCTCTGCACAGAGAAAGGGGCTACAGAAGTTAACTACTCGGACCCATGGAGTAACAGTGATTTATTGTGCAAATCCCACACAAGTTCCAGATCCGGGGCCAAGCCCACAGCCCTAGCTGGGCCCTGGCTCTGGGACTGTTCTGTGGTCCCCACTCTGACCAGCGTCTGCTGTGGAGTGTACAGGTGTCCATGAGTGAGCCCACGTGTCAGGAGGCCCCCTGGGGATGTGGGCACTAGGGTGCGGTGGCGTCTCAGTCTGACATCACGTTCTCCGTATGCCCAGGCTTAGGAGCTACACTGGTCCACACAGTCCTTCCCGCTTCGGAACACATGATAGATGCTGGTGGGAGGGAACATGGCAACAGCCCCGAGCAGGGAGCCCACCTGGATGGCCACGCCAGCTGCCAGCAATGCTGGCCGGCCGCCACTGTGCAACAGGGAGCTGGCAGCCACCTTCACGTAGGAGAACACACCCAAGCACAGCACCCATGACAGCACCTGGGAGGGCGGACACAGTGGCAGGCTGAGCACGAGGGGCTCCCTGCTGTGGGGGAACCCTCCCCACTGCAGCCCTCTTTGCTTCAGTGTCCCCAGTGTACTTACCACAAGGACCACTCCTGCAGAGGTACCCACCAGGGGTGGGCAAGGGCTCAGGACTGCCAGTGCCATCAGGTAGGCCCCAAAGAGCATGCCCAGCACAGAGAGACCACCCAGCCCTGCCAGAGACCTACAGAGGTGAGCAGAAACTCAGGGCTGGCTGTACCCGGACCCAGCCCCCATCCCTAAACTCTACCCCTAGGAGCTCGGGGACCCTTGTGTACCTGCAGAGCACGCCCATGGCCAGAAAGCAGGCGAGGGGGCTGGCAGCGCTGCCCAGCACCACGGCCAGGTGGTAGGCCAGACGGCCATAGGGCAAGCAGGAAAAGCTCTGCACCGCAGGCAACACACCATTGGTCAGCGCGTTGGTGATGGCCAGCAGGCCCAACAGGCAGGCTCCTTGGACAGAGAGCAGCCGCTGGGTCTCAGCATCTGGGCTAGGAGTGGCGCGTGCTGCTCGGCTCGGCGATTCCTGCAGTGGTGAGGCCTCTTCCTCCTCCTCCACCGCTGGGGCTCTCGCCCGCAGGCCAGACCCCGGACCCTCTGTGGGTACAGATGGCGGGGTTGGCAGTAACAGCAGGAGACCCTGGAAGGCGGCGGCCGAAGTGACCAGAAGAGCGGTCAGCACCCAGAAAAAGGTGCTGGCGGGAAAACGCTCTGGGAAGTCGTGGGGGAGCCGAAGGGTGCCATTGGTGGGAGATGGCAAACATTCAAAGTGGCCTACGCCCTGCACAAGGGCCAGCACGCAGGGCAGCAGGGCACTGAGGCCCTGACCCAGGAAGAAGGAGCGCAAGAAAGGAGGTGGTAGGTGGCTCAAGAAGGGCAGGAAAGTGACGTTAGAGGCACAGCATGCCAGTGCCAGCACCAAGGCCAGCGTTAGGAAGGCCACGGAGTGGAGCTGCCCTGTGACTGGGGCCACATGGTGCCACAGGGGGGCCAGCAGGGCTGTGCCCGCTATGCTCAGTGCCTGGACCACCTGGATGGGAGCCCGCTCGCTCTTGCCCGGGGCCAGCCGCCTCCACAGGGTCACCACCAACAGACCCAGGTTCCCCACCGCCACAAGCACAGACAGGTATGACGGGAGACTCCAACCTGCCGGGAAGGGAGAAAGCCAAGTCAGGAGCTAAGGGACGAGGAGCAGCTGCAACCGGCCTCACCTGGCACACCTGAAGCCCCGCTCCCCTGCACGCTACCCTGCACACTCCCACTTACCCTCTGGAAGGTCCTTCACCACGACGGGCAGCTCCACCCAGATCCCGTTGATGGCAGCCCAGGAGCCCATGCCAAAGAGGGCTACCAGCATGTGGGTCCACACCAGACGGCCCAGTGGGGGTGCTGCCATTCAGCGCAAGGCTGGGCCCTTCAGAACAGGCCAGGGTCACGCCCGCTCCTCTTCCCCACCTAGACCCAAAGAAAAGGCTTCAGCTCTCCTGGGAACTGAAGACCTCTTCCATCTCGAAAGGAACAGACACGCATGCGGGATCACAGGTCAAAGCACAGAGCCGGAGTCAGAAGAGGGTCCGGCCGCCTGGACCAGGGAACCTGGAGCGTGCGCGGGGTGGGGCATGGGGATGGCAGGGGCCAAACATACCGGACGGCACGCCGTGCCCAAGGAACCACGACCCCAGAGGAAAACGAGGAAAAACGGCCTCCACCTTCGGGTCTGAGCTGGTGAGACCACCACCCTCACCCCGAAACGGACACGGACTCCGGGACAGCGCACCGCTAAGGCGCCACGCACACCTGAGCTGCTTCTGCGCCCCAGTGGGAGCCCGACGCTTCTGCGAGACCCACGACTGCGGGAGCGAAGTCGGGCTCCGCGGGGAGCGGCGGGCCGGGACCGGCCCTCGCTGCGTCAGGTGGGCGGCGAGGAGCTACCCGGGGCGCGGCGCTGCCCGCGCCTCCTGACCCTGCACCTGCGCGCTCCCCGCCCGACGGCCTGGCGTCTCGCCACACTCTGAAGGCGCCGCCGGCGGCCTTGGGGCGCGGCCTCAGCCCAGAGCCGGTGGGGCTGGGAGACGCCGGCGCGCCGGAGCGGGAAGGCCGGCTCACCCGAACGAAAGGAAGCCGCGGCCGGCCAGTCCCCGGCATGACCCGCCGCCGGAAGTCCCGCCCCGGAAGGGGGCGCGGAGGGGGGGGGGGCGGCCCTGGCTTCCGGTCCCGCCTTTCCGCGGGCATGCCCCGCCTCCTCCCGCGGCCCCGCCTCCTTCCGGCGGCCTCGACTCTTCCGCGGTAGCGGGCGGATCTGGCGTGGGGCTGGGGGCGATGGCTCTCGGGGCGGCGCGGCGGGCCCGGCGCAGGGTGCGGGGCGCCCCGCCGGCCGGGGCGCGGGCTCGCTCGGCCGAGGACTGGTGGTGGGACCGGCTGGTGCCCAGCGGCTCCGGGTACCACCTGCTGCAGTCGGACAGCATGCTGCTGCTGCTGCCGGGCCCCGGGCCAGCCCGCTCCCGCGCGCAAAGACGTGCGTCCCGCCGCACTCAGCGGCTGCTGCCCGCCGCGGCCCGCGCCCCGCCCGCCAAGGCCAGGCCTAGAGCGGCGCCCGCTCCGGAGCCGTCGCGGGGGCCCGACCCGGGCTGGGGCGACCGCATCCCGCTGGAAATCCTGCTGCAGATTTTCGGGCTGCTGGTGGCGGCCGAGGGGCCCATGCCTTTCCTCGGCAGGTAGTGGGCCCGTCAAGCGCCGCAGCGGGGCTCGGGCTGACCTCCTGCCCGCCCCGCGGGTGGCTGAGGCGGGGTGGGGGCGGGTGGGGTGCGGGCAGAGCGCGTAGCCGAGGGAGCGCTCACACACGCGTGCGAGAGAGCACCGTCCCTCGGGGGTCCAGTGAGAATCCCCCGGGCCTGTCTTTGAGCTAAGGTGGCCGCAGCGTCGTGACAGGCCTCTCCTCTTAGAAAACCCCGCAGCAACGGCCATGAAAGGCCCGGCCCCTCAGCTGAGATTCCCCCCCACCCCAGGGCTGCACGCGTGTGCCGCCGCTGGCACGAGGCCGCCTCCCAGCCTGCGCTCTGGCACACCGTGACCCTGTCGCCCCCGCTGGCTGGTCGCCTGGCCAAGAGCGGAGCCAAGGCCGAGAAGAAGCTTCTTGCCTCTCTGGAGTGGCTTATGCCTAGTCGGTGAGACAGCCCCTCTTTTCTTTGTTCCCTGGCTTCGTTTTTGTGGCTCGGAGAAAGCCGCAGGCCCGTTTCTGTCCCCTACACCAAAGTGATGGGATGGGCTGATGCTGACAAAGGGGCAACGTGGGGACACTATGCAGCTCTGCCTCTGCTGTCGGCCAGGTTCTCCCAGCTCCAGAGGCTGACCCTCATCCACTGGAAGTCCCAGGTACACCCTGTGTTGAAGGTGAGAGCTCTAGGCTGCCCTGCACACCAGCCCTGACACTTGGGGATTGCCCAGTACTTCCAGGCAGTGGGTCAGGCACCCGGATCCCAGTGGCCCCATGGGGATGCCTGCCCGGTTCTCCTTGCCTTTCTCTTTCAGCAGGGAGGTGTCAGAAGTGGGAGCACCCGTGCTGGCCTTCAAGGGCAGAAAGGAGGTCCTGGCTGAGACAGTAGAGAGGGTGTGGCGTCAGCCACTGGTTTCTTTCCTTCGTGGACCACAGAGACCCAGTCTCGGCTGGTGCTCTGTCTTCCACAGCTGGTTAGTGAGTGCTGTCCTCGGCTCACTTTCCTCAAGCTTTCTGACTGCCATGGCGTGACCCCCGACACGATGGTCATGCTGGCCAAAGCCTGCTCCCAGCTCCACAGCCTGGACATACAGCATTCCATGGTGAGCCCTGTGTCCCCAGGGGTCCTGAAGAAGCCTGGGCCGAAGTGACAGGTACCCATGTGCTGGGTTCTCAGGTGGAGTCCACAGCTGTGGTGAATTTCCTGGAGGAGGCAGGGCCCCGAATGCGCAAGTTGTGGCTGACCTACAGCTCCCAGACGACAGCCATCTTGGGTGCGCTGCTGGTAGGTTGGTGGCAGGCACGAGCAGAGCCCAGTGCTGAGCCAGGGACTGCCAGGCCGCTGAGCCTGCGCTCTGTGACCCCTCTGCAGGGCAGCCGTTGCCCCCGGCTCCAGCTCCTGGAGGTGAGCACTGGCCTCAGTCGCAACAGTGCTCCGCTCCAGCTGCCAGTGGAGGCCCTGCAGAAGGGCTGCCCCCAGCTGCAGGTACTGGCGCCCCGCCTCTCCCACCTGCTGGCACCTGATGCCCTGCCTCCCCCGCCTGCCACCCTCCCTCCCCATCTGCAGCCTGGGCCTCGCTCCAGGTGCTGCGGCTGCTGAACCTGACGTGGCTGCCCAAGCCTGCCGGGCGAGTGGCAGCTCCCGGCCCCGGCTTCCCCAGCCTCGAGGAGCTCTGCCTTGCCGGCTCCACCTGCAACTTTGTGAGCGATGAGGCCCTGGGCCGCCTGCTCCATGGCTCCCCGAGTCTGCGCCTGCTGGATCTTCGAGGCTGTGCCCGCATCACACCGGCTGGCCTGTGTGATCTGCCGTGCCAGGGTCAGCTTCCTCTGGGTGCTGGCCAGGTGGGACGGGTGTGGCTCCCCCTGCCCGCCCCACAGCTCGTGAACACCCTTTGTCTCTAGAGCTACAACAGCTTCACCTGGGCCTCTACGGCATGTCCGACCGGCTGACTCTGGCCAAAGAGGGCAGCCACCTGCTGACCCACAAGTGGCACCACAGTCTGCGGGAGCTGGACCTGAGTGGCCAGGGCTTCAGCGAGAAGGACTTGGATCAGGCCTTGGCTGCCTTCTCAGCCACCCCTGGGGGCTCATCCCCCGCCTTATGCTCTGTCAACCTCAGGGGCACCCGGGTCACACCAAGCACGGTCAGGTCAGCATCCCCTTCCCCTGTCCCTTGGAGTCAGTATGGCTTGCCTCCCCAACAGGCCTGGCTTGCAAGCTTCGAGGGCCAAAAGGGGAGCACAGGGCCGGCCCCTGTTTCGGATGGCCCTTAGGGACACCGTGGGTACTGGGCTTGGGCCTTGGGGCCTCTGGGTGGCAGAGCCAGCCGTGGCGCCTGGGCAGAGAGGGCTCCTTATGCTGGCCTATCCCCGCCAGGGCCCGGGTCTTCCGGGAACCAGTGGCTCTGGTCCCCATGGCCTGCTCTGCCCCTCCAGCTCTGTGATCAGCAGCTGCCCAGGCCTCCTCTACCTCAATCTGGAGTCCTGCCGCTGCCTCCCTCGGGGCCTGAAGCGGGCGTACCGAGGCCAGGAGGAAGTCCAGTGGTGCCTCGAGCAGCTGCTCACCAGCCTCCCCTCCTCCGGCTAGGCAGTCCTGGACCCCAGGCGCTCAGGTGGCCACCGGTGCCCTCCACCCTTTACGTGTTTGGGATGATTGAGCGTTTTGTTACAATAAAACATTTTAGGAACTCTGTGTGGTCCTTCAGGTGGGGATGAGAGGGCAGGTGTCATACCTGAGGGAAGCATCTAAGGCTGAAACTGGCGGAGAGCCTGTGGGGTAGGGTGGGGGTGGCCTCCCAGATTCCTGAGGCTGCCTGTGGTCATCCCTCGCTCACTCCTCCCTGGGCCTGAGTCCTGGACTGAGTGTGTGTCCTGCCCTCAGGGACACACACGGAGGTGAGCGGTCTGTGGTCTACCCGGGCAAAAGTGGTGATGGGGGAGGCCTGCTCAGCCGTGGGGTTCAGTGTGGGGAGCCTGCCTGCAGATTTCTCTCCAGCTCAGGCCTGGGATGTCTTGCCACCCTCCCTTCGGGTGAGGACTGCAAACCAGGCCAAGGAGGGTGGCGCTGGGTGGTGTGGGGACTCGTAGGGAAGCGCGTGCTCACTTCAGGGCCAGACCTGGGGACTCCCTGCAGAAGGGGTAGTCAACAACAGCCCCTTCTAGAACACGCTGCTCAGAACTTCTAGAACCCAGGCCGCGCCCAGCCTGGGCCACCGCCTCAGCTGGTGTCGCTCTTCTGCCTTTTGAAAGCCTTCCTGAAGGGCAGCCCTGGAGCCTTCGTTGTACCAGGTCAGTCCGACCTCGAGCCCCGGGTGCTGGCAACCTACCAGCAGCCCAGCTGACTCTGTTCCTAACCCAGGTCCCCAGGGGCCGCGTCCGCGGCCTACCCACGACCTCCGGGGGCAAGCGCTTCCAGCTCTGGGCCCTGGGACTCTTCTGCACGGAGCGCCACCTGGCCCAACGCCTTAAGCACGACAGCTTCTACCCGTTTACCCAGCAGCAGCCCAATGGTGCGCGCGGACCGTGAAGCAGAACAGGCCGGGGCGCGGACCCCTGCCTGAACCCCCGCGGGATACAGTCCTGCTTGGGCAGGGCGGGGGCTGGCCCCGGGATCTGATTGGAGCGGGGGCGGGGGCGGGGCCAAGCCCGGGGCGCCGGGAGACGGCGGCGCCTGCAGGGCCCAGCCAAGCTCACGCGCCGCCGCCGTGCCGCCCGCCCGCAGTCTTCGTGCTGGAGTACTACCTGGACACGCTGTGGAAGGGCGCTCTGCTCTTCGTCGTCTGCCTCGTCCTCGTCAGCTTCGGCCTCGTGAGCCAGGTGTGAGCTCCGCGCACCCCTCCCCTGCCGGCCTCCCGGGGCTGGCCCCCCCCCCCGGCGCCCCCCCCCCCGGCTTCCCGGGGCTGGTCCCCCCTCCGGGCACCCCCCGCCGGCTTCCCGGGGCTGGCCCCCTCCCTCTGAGCCCCCGCCGCCGGCCTCCCGGCCCTGGACCCCCTCCGGGCACCGCCCTCCAGATCCCCCCACGCCCTTTGGTGACTGAGGCCCCAGCGGCTCCCGCAGGTGCTGAAGCAGGAGACGTGGGGCTTCCCCGCGTGCGGCGTGGTCGTTGGCCTGTGGCTCCTGATCTCGTCCCTGCCGCGGCGCCGCCTGGTGCTGAACCACACGCGCGGCACGTACCACTTCTCCATCCAGGGCCGCACCGTGTGCCAAGGGCCCATGCACCTGGTCTACGTGCGCCTGGCGCTCAGCTCCGACGGTGAAGCGGGCGCGGCCGCGGGCGGGGGCGGGTGTGCAAGGAAGCAGCTTGGGGACGGGGCGCCGGGGGTGGGGGAGCCTAGCCGACCTTCTGCCCTGCGCCCCCAGCCCCTCTGCGCTCGCTCCCCATAGCCCCCCTGCGCTCGCTCCCCATAGCCCCCGAGAGCCCCACAGCCCCCGCGGGCCCCGGAGCCCCTGGCTGAGCTGCTCGCCCCTCTCCAGCCTACGGAAGGTGCTTCTTTCAGTTGGTTCTGTGCGGCCACCGGCTCGAGCCGCTGGTGCTGGTGCAGCTGTCAGAGCGTTACCAGGTGGGTCCGCTCCAGCCCGCCCGGGGCCCCAGACACACTCCACTCCCCTGCTCCGTGCTGCAGGAGGCCTGCCACTGCTTAGGGGCTTAGGATGGGGCCGTTTCTCAGGCAGAGCCGAACCAACCCGCTGTGGGCACCTTAGCGAGGGCAGCTGGTGGAGGGGGCACCCGAGCTGACTGGTGTCCTCCTGACCGCCACCTGTTCCCACAGCAGATGGAATACCTGGGCCGTCACATTGCCCGGAAGCTCAACATTAACTACTTTGACTGCTTGGCCACGTCGTACCGGCACGTGGTCCGCCACTGGCCGCTGGGGGCCGCGTTCAGCCCCGGCCTCCTGCAGCGCAAGCCCGGCACTTACAAGAGACGGAGCTTTCAGTCCTACCTCGACGTGTGACGCCACAGGCAACCCCGAGACCACACTCTGCCTTTCCGGCCAGTCTCTCCCCTTCACCCCACCGCTAGTCTCCTCAGTAAAGCCATCTCTTGCTTCCAGACAAGTGTTTCCTCCGTGGGGGGTGCAGGGTGGGGGACACCAGCTCCAGGGTCTCCCCCTGGTGCACACCTCTCAGGACCTCAGGGAGCTTGCCAGGGAGCAAATCTTGGAGCTGGGTTGGAAGGTGGGGGTGGGTGCGGAAGCAGGGTGAGTCCGGGCTGGTAGCCCCTCCAGGCATCTGGACTCCTCAGGAGTAGGACAGGCTGCCTGTCGCGCGGTCAGCAGCCCTTCCCTGTCCTTCTGGCCTTGGAAGTGCGGACCAATGAGCCGCATCTAGCAGTCAGAATTGGGTCAGTCAGTCACTTCCTAGTCCAGTCGGCAGTGGGATGGGGCACAGCCACAGGTCCAGCCTTGTGCCTGGGGGTACGTCTTAGACTAGACCGTCCCCGGAGTCGCTGCTGCAGAGCCCTAGGCCAGGGTTCAAGGCCTGCTGGAACTCCAGCCCCATGTTGCCTTGTCCAGTGGGCATTCCCACCACCTGGAAGCCGCTACTGGAGCAGAGGGCAGTGGGCCACTGGGGACTCAGGAGGAGGGGCAACTGGCACTGTCCACGTAGCTGTCCCGGCCAACATCTTTCCTCAGGGCCATGCTGGTGACCCAGGTCATTGGGCTTTGTGTCCATGATGTCCCTAGGACCAGAACCAGCTGCATAATTGGCAGAGCCCCAAGTAAAATGAGAACGCAGAGCCTCTTGATAAAAAGTTATTAAGTGTCCAGAAGGGGGTGCCTGTGTGGCTCAGTGGGTTTGGCTCCCCTTGTGATCCTGGGACTGGGACTGAGCCAAGCATCAGCCTCCCTGCTCAGCGGGGAGCCTGCTCCCCCCCCAGCCCCCCTGCCCCTGCCCCTCACCCTGGTCCTGCACTCACACATGTGCTCGCTCACTCTCTCTTGCATGCGCTCTGTCTCTTACATAAATAAATAAATAAATAAGATCTGTTTTAAAAACAAGAATTTCCAGAAGGAGATGCTAAAGCATTAAGCACAGTGTGGGGCGTCCCTGGGCTCAGTCGGTAGAGGCTGTGACTCTTGATCTCGGGATTGTGAGTTCAAGCCCCACACTGGGGGTAGAGTTTACTTAATAAACAAAGAACAAAACCCAGGATGGTCTCTTCTGAGCTTGGGGTCCCGTGTGACTGCCCAGGTCACGTGCTAGGAATCTGGTCCTGCCTGGAACCAGGGCTCAGAATCCCTCTCTGGTCAACTGCTTCTCCCAAGGCTGGCCAAAGCTGGTGGGCGCACGCACATCCCTGCTGTCTTGGGCAGGGTCTGGGAGCCGCTGGAATTGCTTTAGCCAGTCCCATGGAGCAATTACTATTCATGGCCCAAGTGCAGGGTCTTCTCGCCAGTCAGAAGATACGGCCCAAAGCGCGCCTGGGTGGCCTAATTGGTTGGGTGTCTGCCTCCGGCTCAGGTCATGATCCTGGGGTCCTGAGCTCAAGCCCCTCCCAGCCTTCCCCTCTTCCCTCGTTCGTGCGCTCTATCTCTCTCTCAAATAAATAAAATCTTAAAAAAAAAAAAAAAAAAAAAAAGAAGGCAGGGCCCAAGTTATTCCCAGACTGAGAGTTCCCTGCTTTTACCAGGAGACAGGCTGGAGAGGGGGGAAGAGCCCGGCAGAGATGGGCTTGGGACAGGTTGAGGGACAATGTCATGGGGGAAGTTGAGGAGGGGAGATGCAGGCCGTGGGGCTAGGCTAGCTGGGGGAGTGGCTTTTGGCTAAGCTAGACCCGGGTGCTGTCTGCTTTGAATGGGTTAGGAAGGTGTGCCTTTCCCTCAGGCTCCGGGCCGCTCAGATGGGTCCGTGCTTCAGTGGGGGACACTGAAGAGCTAACGATACTGCCCATGTGGTTGGGGAGGGAGGATGGTGTCCCCCGAGCTAGGGGGACCAGGGAAGACCTTTCCAAGGATCCAGCATTTGAGCTGATAAGGAGCTAGGGGTCGTGGGGAGCTCTGGAGAAGAGCGTCTGGGCATGGGGACAGCAGTGTAAAGGGTGTGATGCAGGAACGAATTTCTTGGCTGGGCAGAAGAGGAGAGGATTGGGAACAATTTGTGACTGCCAGCAGGATCTCTTTACCCATCCTCCACTTGTTCCTTAAAAAGAATCCCTCCCCCCACGTTTAACTAGGCATATGGTCCCGCAGAAGAAAGACTGCATTGCCTGCATTACAGACAGATATGTGTGGTCTTGAGACTAATTCCTGGCCAGCATGATATAAGAATCAGTACGTAAAATTTCCAAACATGTCCTTAAAGGGAGGGGTTTGCCTATCTTTGCCAGTTCCTTTTTTTCCCCTATGGCCTAGAACGCGCCCACAATGACTGGAGCGCAAGCAGCCATCTTGGGCCGTGAGGTAGAACGCAGGGGTCCAGGACAGCAGCAAGACTGAGCGGAGGAGCTTGAAGACTGCAGCTCCCCGCTGACTCCAGACAGCTCATGCTCATCTCTTTGCAAAAGAGAAAAACTTCTATGGTGCAAGGTATTGTTATTTGAGGTTTTCTAACACTTGTAGCCAAGCCCCTGATTCGAATGGAAAAAAAAAAAAAAAAGATTATTAGCTTCAGGAGGTGGTGGGGTGGGAAGCTTCAAGGAAGAAAAAAGGCAAGGTGTGGAACTGTCTTCCTGGAGAAGGGAAGATGAACTGGATAAAAAAAAGTGTTTTAAGATTTTCTGGTTGTGGGGCCCCTGGGTGGCTCAGTGGGTTAAGCCTCTGCCCTTCGCTCAGGTCATGATCTTAGGGTCCTGGGATGGAGTCCCACATCGGGCTCTCCGCTCAGCAGGGAGCCTGCTTCCCCCTCCCTCTGCCTGCCTCTCTGCCTACTTGTGATCTCTCTCTCTCTCTGTTAAATACATAAATAAAATCTTTAAAAAAATAAAATAAAATCTTAAAAAAAAGATTTTCTGGTTGTGTGCAGAGCCTAGTTTTATTATTTTTTTATTTTTTTAAAGATTTTATTTATTTATTTGACAGACAGAGATCACAAGTAGGCTGAGAGGCAGGCAGAGAGAGAAAGAGGAGGAAGCAGGCTCCCCACCGAGCAGAGAGCCCGACGCGGGGCTCGATCCCAGGATCCTGGGACCATGACCCGAGCCGAAGGCAGAGGCCCTAACCCACTGAGCCACCCAGGCGCCCCCAGAGCCTAGTTTTAGATGTGTGTTGTAAATTTAAAAAATTTTTTAAAGAATTTTTATTTATTTAACAGAGAGAGAGAGCATGCACAAGCAGAGGGAGGGTCAGAGGGAGAGGGAGAAGCAGGCTCCCCGCTGAGCTGGGAGCCCAACTCAGGGCTCAGTCCCAGGACTCAGGGATCATGACCTGAGCCGAAGGCAGACACTTCACCAACTGAGCCCCCCAGAGGCCCTGTGTTCATAAATTTAAAGAATGAGTGAGTGTGGTTTTATGTTTTTCTCTAGCAATGTTTTGCTGCTTGGATGTAGGTATGGAGTAGGGAGGTGGTTTGGTCTAACAAGGGTTGGGAATTAGTAAGGACAATATAGTACGAGTGTGGAGTTTGGGGAAATGATTACAGTTTTGGACTATGGGACTTGAGCGGGGAGGACAGAGTGTGGAAACAGGAGTTGAGGACAAAGGGCAAAAAGCTTCATTCTCTGCTGGTACATCAGTAGCCCCCCAAAATGTGAGGCTCACGGCAGCAGACGCTCACGGTTTCGTGCGCAGGCTGGGCTCAGCGCGGCCGTCCCCGGCCACACCTGAAGCTGGTGTTGCTCGTGTGGCCGCATCGGCTGGAGGCTTGGCCTGGGCCCTGATGTCCAAGCGGGTCCCCATCTTCCAGGGCCTCTCCTCAAGTGGTGTCTCGTCTTTCAGGAGACTGTTTTGCTACTGGTTTCCAAGAAAACTAGCCCCAGTGGGCTCCAATCCCATAAGCCTCTGCGTGCATCATCCGTGCTCATGCCCCATGGCCAAGCAAGTCACACGTCCAAGCCCAGAGTCAGTGTGGAAAGGGTCTAGCAAGGACACAAGAACCAGGAGTTTTATAGGGTCATGAATGTGGGAAGTCCACCACAGTCCATCCCCGGGCCTCTCCCAGGACTGCCAGTATCTCCTCACAGTCCCCGGCTCAGACCTCAGGTCCAGGGTCTTGTATCTAAGTTAGGTCCAGGTACAAACGATGTTGCTCGGGTAGCTGTCCTTGGACGTAGACAGCTGTGTGGGTCCTCAGTGCAGAGACCCATGAGCTAAAGAAAAAAAAAGTTCTCTTTCTCTACACACACAATGTACATTAATGAGACAGGGACACAATGTCTTCCATCGACACTTCTATTAAAATGGGGGAAGCCTTGAGCGTGGGCTGGATTTGGTGACTTGCATCCAAAGACTAGAGTATGGGAAAGGAAAAATAGTAACTTTACAGTGGAAAACCCCGGCACACACCACTGCAAGCGTCAAGATCAACATCACCGGCTCGAAGTCCTGTGGGCAGTCTGTCCGTCTGCTGTGGTGAACTGAGATCACATCATGGGGCGCCCGGGTGGCTCACAAGTTGAGTGGCTGACTAAAGCTCAGGTCATGATCTCCAGGTCCTGGGATCGAGTCCCACAACAGGGCCCCCTGCTCCTTGGGGAGTCTGCTTCTCCCTCTCCCTCTGCCTCTCCCCCTAGCTGTGCTCGCTCTCTCAAAGGAATAAATAAAATCTCAAAAAAAAAAAAGGCCACATCACTTCTGAGGTCTCCTCCCCAAACCCAAAACTCCAGGCTAATCACAAAAGACTATCAGACAAATCCCAGCTGAAGGGCATTCCACAAAAGTGACCAGGACTCCTCAAAACTGTCAAGGTCATGAGAAAGAAGGAAAGACAGAAACTGCAGAAATTGTCAGACCACGGGAAGTAAGGAGACTAAATGCACTGTGGTCCCTTGAACTGGTTCCTGAAACAAAGAAAATGTCGGTTAAAAAAAAGTGACTCTGGATGAAGCCTGGAGTGGAGCTAGGAGTGACACACCGGAGCCGGCTTCCTGGCTGTGCCGTATGTACCCTAGAGACCTACATGCTGCCCTTGGGGGGAGGTGAGGGAAGACTGACAGGAAGACTTCGAGTTACAGCTGCACTCTTCTGCTAATCCTTTTTTTTTTTTTTTTTTTTTTTTAAAGATTTTTTTTTATTTATTTGACAGATCACAAGTAGGCAGAAAGGCAGGCAGAGAGAGACAGGAGGAGGAGGCAGGCTCCCTGCTGAGCAGAGAGCCCGATGCGGGACTCGATCCCAGGACCCTGAGATCATGACCTGAGCCGAAGGCAGAGGCTTTAACCACTGAGCCACCCAGGCGCCCCTCTTCTGCTAATCTTAATTCACTCTAAACTCAAACGTTTATTTGAAAAAAGGGATGGGGCTGCCTGGGTGGCTCGGTCAGTTAAGCGTCTGCCTCTGGCTCAGATCATGATCTCGGGGTCCTGGGATCGAGCCCCAAGTCAGGCTGACTTTGACCCAGGTGTCAGCCTCCCTGCCCAGCAGGGGAGTCTGCTTGTCCCTCTGCCTCTGATCCCCATTTGTGCGTGTTCTCTCTTTCTAGTGCTCTCTCGCTCTCAAATACATAAATAAAATCTCTAAAACAATAAAAAAATAAAAATTTAAAAAAGGAAGGGTTGGAAAGTGTGTAGCATTCACGGTCAGTGGAAACTCGGAAACGCAGTGGGTGTGCAGCTGCTAGTCAGCCTGCTGTCCTGCGGGGACGCTTCCCGGATGAGGGCCCAATGGTGCCGCGTGGTGCTAGTCCTCCAGGGGTGGCTCTCGGAGGCTCTGGACTCTGCTCTCTAGGTTCTTGGCTCTGTCCAGGGTCATCCTTCCTTGGGTAAGGCCCCACGTTCTTGACCAGAATGCTTTCTGCCGACAGAACTTTTGAAGCCTACAGGTGCTTTTTCATCTTGAACAATCTCTGTCTCTTGTAATCCAAGATAGTAGGGTTCCTTTAAAAACTATGGGGGCCCCTAGGGAGCGCAGATGTTTAAACATCTGCCTTTAGCTCAGATCATGATCTCGGGGTCCGGATGGAACCCCCTGTCAGGCTCCCTGCTCTTTGGGGAGTCCGCTGCTCCCTCTCCCTCTGCCTCTCTCCCTACTTGCGCGCTCTCTCTAATGAATAAATGAAATTAAAAAAAAAAAAAACTCTGTAGTTTTAGGGTGGGTGGGGGGAATGGGATAAATGGGCGATGGACATTAGCGGTACTGGGTGTTGTGTAAGACTGATGAATCAATCACTCAGCTCTACCTCCAGGACTAATAATGCACTGTATGTTAATTAACTGAATTTATTTTTTTAAACAAATTATTTTTTTAAAGATTTTGTTTATTTGTCAAACAGAGAGAGAGAGAGACAGAGACAGAGAGAGCACAGCAGAGAGAGAAGCAGGCTTCCCACTGAGCTAGGAGCCCCAAGTGGGACTCGATCCCAGAATCCCAGGATCATAACATGAGCCAAAGACAGGTGTTTAACTGACTGAGCCACCCAGGCGTCCCTAACTAATTGAATTTAAATTTCAAAAAACTATGTAGGTTTTCTATGTATCAAATTATAACCCAGTACATTGAACAAGATTTACACCAAGAGATCTCTTCCAGGCAGACCTCATTCTACTTGCAAGACAGAATGCTGTTGACCTCGTCCTTCAGATTCCTAGAAGCCCTAGGTGAGAGGATCTATAAGACGCTGCTTTACAGGGGCGCCCGGTGGGCTCAGTCAGTTCAGCGTCTGCCTTCGGCTCAGGTCATGACCCCAGGGTACTGGGATCGAGTCCCTCATTGGGCTCCCTGCTCAGGGGTGATCTGCTTCTCCCTCTGTCCCTCACCCTGCTTGTGCTCTCTCTCTCTCTCTCTCAAATAAATAAGATCTTTGGGGGGAAAAAAAGTTACTGCTTTACATCTCTTAGGAGTCTGAATGAGAAGTCTTATGGCACCACTTTTTTTTGGCCCCACTTTTTAAAAAATATTTATTTATTTATTTATTTTTGAGAAGAGGGGAGAGGGAAGGAGCAGAGGGAGAGTGACGGGCAGACCGCCCACTGAGCATGGAGCCCAAGGCAGGGCTCGATCTCATGACCCAGAGACCATGACTGGAGCCGAAATGAAGAGTTGGACGTCCCACCGGCTGAGTCACCCAGGTACCTTCTTACGGCCCCACTTTCAACTTAATCTTCACACTGAGAACACATTTCACGGTGGAGCCTGGATTTGATCTTTGCTCAGGGCCTGTTTCTTTCTGTTTTTAATATTTTTAAAGTTATTTTTATTAACATATAATGTATTATTTGTCGCAGGGGTACAGGTCTGTGAATCGTCAGGCTTACACACTTCACAGCACTCACCATAGCACATGCCCTCCCCAATGCCCACCACCCAGCCCCCCATCCCTCCCCCGCACCCCTCAGAAACCCTCAGTTCGTTTCGCAAGATTAAGAGTCTCTTACGGTGTGTCTCCCTCCTGATCCCATCTTGTTTCATTTTTTCCTCCTTCCCTGTCCCCCATGACCCCTCTCCCTGCCTCTCAACTTCCTCATCTCAGGGAGACCATATGATCATTGTCTTTCTCTGATGGACCCTGATACTGTGCTGAGCAAAATAAGTCATTTTCTTACACTGAGTAGCTTTTGCAAGGTGGGGAGCCTGGGAATGAAAAAATGTTTTACATTCAGCCCAGCAATCCTAGATGGGAAACGTCTTCCCTAAATTCTTCTTGAAAACGAAACTCGTCTCTCTTCAGCTTGTGAGGTCATTCGTTGCGGAAAGCAGCGGACCTTGCTGGCCTCCTAGGGCTGCCGGTGGGTTAGGGCCGCGGCAGTTCACTTTCTCGCCGCGCTGGGGACTGCAAGTCTGAAATCAAGGTGTCGGGACGGTCCACTACCTCTGGAGTCTCTGAGGGAGTCTGCTCCGGACCCCCACCCCAGCTGCTGGGGGTGCGGCGGTCTCTCGTGCCCCTCGGCCGGCCTGCCTCTGTCTACCCTGTGTCTCCGTGTCTTCCCGGGACGCTCTTGCGTCTTGCGCGCTTCTTCTCCTCGCAGAAGCACCCACTGAATGGGCGCCACTCCAGCAACGGCCTCCTCTTACCTAAGTGCGCCGGCTGTGAGCTTGTTCCCAAACAGCATCACATTCTGAAGCACTGGGGCTTAGGCCTCTGACAGATGTTTTTTGCAGGTGACACAATTCAACACATGACAGGCGCTTCCACCACTTTGCTGGAAGTCTCCTTGCCCAGAACCCAGGTCACTGCTTTCTTACCTTCCAGGTGACAGCAGGCAACCACCTGCTGACCTTTCTGCAAACACAGGTCCCCTTTCTCCAGCCTCTGCCAACAATGTCCTCCATGTCTGCTGGTCACCTGGTCCCGAAGCCAATGCCACCTGTTTTTGGTGTTTGGTGCAGGAAAACACCCTCTTGGGCGAGGGCGGCTACACTTGTCCATTTGCTGCCAGAAGCCAGCACACCCCTCGCCCCCATCGTCACAGACCTCCTCCTGGCGGTCAGGTCGCTCCTCTTCTGGCCTCTTGGTCCTGGACACAAGGAGCCAGAGTGTCCTGGGAGCAGCCGTGGCCATCAGCGCAGCGGGACCGTCCCTGGCAGAAGCCGTCATCCTCTGGGACGGACCCCAGACCTACAGGGACGGAGAGCCCAGACCCTCAGGGGCTCACTGTGGGGTGATGGGGAGCCATGCTTATTCTCACCCCCTTGGTATCTGGACGCCATGTGGTCCACCTGCAGGGACAGGTGTGTCACGGCTTAGTCGTACACCCCTCCCGGACACTGATTTTGACACTGTAACCCACTACAGATCCTTGGGGATTCAGCATGTGCCCCTCTCTCTGTGCCCACAGCATGTGCAGGGATAGGTTAGGCTATGACTTCCCTTCGAGGCCCTCGTGGTGGGAAGTGGAGACAGACCCTAAGGCTGTACACAAGGTCAGGAAAGGGAATGGTCCCTGTGTCTCCCCAGGGAGAGCAAGTTCCTACCAGAAGGCAACACTTCTGCTGGTCCAGATTAGGGGGTCTGGAAATTAGAGACCTTCGGGGACACCCACCCAGCTGTCCTCAGCCCACGTGTCAGGGTCTCATTCATTCTCAACCAGGACCGTAGCAGTTACCATGCGTCTCCCCTGCTTTGAAAGGGCCCTCCCGATCCGTGGCAACGTGCTTTACTGAGAAATCTGCTTTGTCTAATGGGAGCGCAGCCTCCCCAGCCTTTAGTGTTTTTGTGGAATATCTTCTCCCATCCTCTTCCTTTAACCTATTTTTATATGTAAGATGGGCTTGTTGTAGACAGTATTTGACTGGGTCCTGCTTTTTTGTGCCCAACGGCCTCCACCTTGTAGCTGGGATGCTCAGATCGGTCACATCTAATGTGATCGGGGACATGCTGGCCGTGGGTCTACCATCTTGCTCTGTGCTTTCTGTGGGTCTCAACTGTTTCTGTTTTCTTCTTCCTCTTTTTCTGCCTTCTTTTGGATTTGTTGAGAATTTTGCGTGACTTATTTTCTTTGTTGGCTTATTAGCTATAATTTGTGCTATTTTAATTTCTTTACTCTTTACAGAGACATCTTTGACGTATCACAGCCCACATTCCGGTGACAGCACCCCTTACCTCCGCAGCGAGTACTTCCTTCCATCTCCCACCTGGACGCTGCTCGCCAGTTCCGCATTTGTTTTTGTCTTTTATAAATCTCGCATACATTGTTAATTCTATTTAATCAGCAGATTATCTTCTAAATAACAAGAAATAAACTTTTCACGTTTACCTTTCAGTTACAATTTCCACATATTTCATTTCTTTGTGGAGATCTAGATTTTCACCTGGCGTCATTTTCTTCTGCCTGGAGGACTTTCTTTAGGATTTCTTATACTGTGACTCAGCTGGTGATGAACCCTTACAGCTTCTGTATGTCTGAAAAGTCTACCTAACCTGCGTGTTTGAGAGGTGTTCTCCCCGGGCATCCCAGTCTAGTTGGCAGTGTTTTCCTCCCAGCAGTTAGAGGCGTTGCTCTGCTCTCTCCCAGCTCGCTGTGTTTCCCTGAGAGATCAGTGTCGGCCACATCTTTGCTCCTTGTACACGCGTCTGTTGACTCCTCAACCCTGCTGGCTGCTTCTACTGTTTCCCGTGATCATTTGGATACGTCGGGCCTGGGTGTGGTTTCCTTCCCGTAGCTTGTGCCTGAGGCTTCCTGACCTTTTTGGATTGGTAAATTTATAATCATCATCAAATCTGGAAGATTCTAGGCCATCATTTCTACATTGTTCTCCCCAATCCGTCCTCCCTCTCAGGGCCCCTACCACGTCTTGGGCCATGTGAAGCCATGACTTCATGCCCAGGTCTTTCTCTGATTAGTCTCCTCTTCTGCGTGTTCTAGAGCAAATGTTGAGAGTGTGCAACCCCAGGGGAAGGCCAGGGAGGCGAGGGTGGAAAGGTTCACACTGCATTAGGAATTACAAAGTTGGGTGCCTGGGGGGCTCAGTGGGTTAAGCGTCTGCCTTTGGCTCAGGTCATGATCCCAGAGTCCAGGGATCGAGTCCCACATTCGGCTCCTTGCTCAGTGGGGAGCCTGCTTCTCCCTCTGCCTGCTTGTGCTCTCTCTCTCCCTCTCTGACAAATGAATAAAAAAAATCTTACCAAAAAAAAGGACATTACAAAGTTGCTAGACTGCCCCACACCAAATTTCCAGGGAATTCAGGCAGGATGACAGCTCACTGCCCACTGCCCCAGCCTCCCCCGTGGTGTCCCTGACTTCCTCTGGTCACCTTCTCTTTCCCCCCACTTCCTCCCCTCCCCCAGGGCCCACACTCCTGCGCCCCCTCCCCCTTGTGTTTCCTTTAAAATTTCCCCCAAAGAACTGTCCTGGAGGGGAATGGAAGTGTCCTGTGTCCTTCTTTCTTTTCTTTAAAGATTTTATTTGTCGAGAGAGAGAGCGGGTGAGAGAGAGCACAAGCAGAAGAGCGGCAGGCAGAGGGAGAAGTGGACTCCCACTGAGCAGGGAGCCTGAGGAAGGACTCAGTTCCTGGATCCTGGGAGCATGACCCGAGCTGCAGGCAGGCGCCTCACCGACTGAGCCAGGCGTCCATCCTGTGTCTTAATACAGGAGCAACTGAGTTTGTTAAAACTGAATGGAACACACATTTTGCTGTATGGAAATTCTATCTCAGGCTTGAAATGAGGCTGGAGGGTCTGAACAGGGTCAGGAGGGTGAATCCTTTGGAACGAAGTAGGACCTGGGTCACTCAGGGCTGCTAGCCTCTCCAGTGGCCGTAAGACTCAGGAGGCTGAGGGGACATCTTTCCTGAACCAAGAAGGGGACAGTGCCTAATCACACGTCCTGGTGCCCCCAGCTCCAGCTGGGTGAGCTCAGGGCAGGAGGCAGGGGCTGCCTCATACAACGCCCAGAACCCTGTGCGCTCTCCTGTCTTTCTTTGCTTACACTAAAAGTGGCATTTTGTGATACAACATCTGGGATTTGGGGGAGGGATGGGAATGGAAAGGAAACCAGATTGCCTGTGAGCCGGTCTCGGGTGATGGTGCTGATGGGCACACATGGGCCCATCTTATCTGACTTTCTGCACTTTTGCACACATCTGATATTTTCTTTTTTAAAAGATTTTATTTATTTATTTGACAGACAGAGATCACAAGTAGGCAGAGAGGCAGGCAGAGAGAGAGGAAGGGAAGCAGGATCCCCGCTGAGCAGACAGCCCGATGCGGGACTCGATCCCAGGACCCTGAAACCATGACCTGAGCCAAAGGCAGAGGCTTAACCCACTGAGCCACCCAGGGGTCCCACATCTGATATTTTCTATGATAAAAATATCATAGAAAAACAAAACAAAACAAAAACAAAAACCCACCCTGAAATTTGCATCTTGTTTAATTTGCATGTCTTTCCCAGTAAGATCTCTTGTTTATTGTGTGGTAAATTGCCTGTGTGTGGGGGGGTGGTCTCAGCATGTTCATTCTGTAGAGTTCATTTATAGTAGCTATTCTATAATCAGAATATTAACCCATTGTTATACAAACGTTTTCTACTACTTCGATATTTGCTCTTTGTCTTGTCTTTTTCTTTTTCTTTTTTTTTAAGGATTTAAAAAAAAAATGTATTTGAGAGAGAGGCAGAGAGGTCAGTGGGAGAAGCCGACTCCCCGCCAAGCAGAGAGCCTGATGTGGGACTGGATCCTGGGATTCCAGGATCATGCCAGAAGCCGAAGTCAGCGGCTTAACCAACTGAGCCACCCAGGACCCTACCTTGTCTTTTTCGAGTAGACATTTATAGTTGCCTCGTTCTCCTCTGTAGGTCGGAAGCTCCTGTCCCAGTAGGGACCTGTTTTGCCTCACACCCTTGTCCTCACAGGCCTGGAGGCGCTCACCAGCAGCCCCTCCCACCGAGAACCTCAGCCCCATTGTTGGGCCTTGGCTTTCCCTTGGGAAACCCTGCTCCCCTCTGCCCTGCTCCCTTCCCGCCAGCCTTCTCTGAGGGCTGATTTTTCTCTCCCCACCTCAGCCCCCTGGCCTGGAAGGGGGGCACCCACCGGCCCTGTTCCTCACTGTGGCCTGTGGCCCCTTCCCCACTCCTCCCTCCAGGAGTCCCAGCCGACGCGAGCCACCCGCTGTGCCAACCACCGTGCCAACCGCCCACACCAGCCCTTGCTGTGGGCACCGTGTGAATTCCTGATGGTCTCAAGTTCTCCTGACCACCCTTCAACTCCTGCCCCTCAGTCCTGCCCTCCTCTTCCTGCCAGCGACCTCGTCCTCTGCCCGTTATGCCCCGACCCTGTCACCATCAGTAACTGTCTCCCCTCACCCCCGCTCTGCCATTTCAACTCGACACCCCCTTCTCAGCCCATCGCCTGGCCGCCAGCTCAGTCCTGCAGACGCTGACCACCGCACCCCAGGCCCCCACCCTGCCATGTCCTCGCCCCATTTAGATCCCACGATCACTGTCACCTCTCTCTTGCACACCCCCTGGGCTCTGGTGCACCTTTTAGAAGCTCACCTGGGAAAAGCCCAAACACGGATGCGCCCAGCCCCAGCCGCTCTGCTTTTCTCCACTGGCGTCTGGGCGGCTCCTCAGACTCAACACAACCCCAGCTCCTCTGGACAGAGGCTACAGCTCACAACTGTCTCCCAGGCCTGGGCTCTACCCCCTCCTGCTCTCATGATCCAACCTATGACCTGGTCTGTCTTTCTGGTTGGTACCTGTGTCCTGGGCTGCCCATGGGCTCTAGGAGCAGGTGGGGAGTGGTTGTTCTGAGCGGCAAGTCTCACCTCACTGTTGGGAAACAGAATGAGCTGTCATGGATAGCCCACTATGCACACAGGGTTCCAACTGGTTTTCAGGAAAGCACCCCATCCCCCATTTTACTGAAGAGAAGGCTGAGGAGGGGGGTGTTGGGGTGCCAAGGGGCCAGACCAAAAGAGGCTCCTACAATAGGATCCTGGAAGCCAGGGAGAGGGATCCAGAAGGAGGAGTGGACCCTCTAGGCTAGGCTAGACTGGATTGGAGCCCTGCTAGAGTGCAGGGGGATGAGAAGGTGACCACAGGATTCAGGAGTGAGCACACACAGGGATCTTGGCTCTGCTGGGGGCCAGATGCTGGGGACATAACTCAGTGAGTCTCCCCTTTAAAGCCTGGCCTTCCAGCAGCAGGGGACCTGTGCAGGATTGGAGGTGGCATGCCCAGAAGCAGAGGGACATAGAGGGACACAGAACCAACACTGCATTCCCTCACCCCAGGTGGGTAAGAGTCTGGGCCTAGCTGCAACATGGATTCAGACGGAGGGGACAGAACAGAGGGGAGAGTCTCCGAGGACCTGGGTGCTAATGCCCTGAAGGCTGGAGTAACCCTCAGCTGGCTGGGTCCAGACAAGGCCAAAGCAGCCTTGTCTTCCCCTGTCCTCCCCTGCAACAAAGCCCCCCCCCCCCAACCTCTGGCCTCCAGCCCTCAGTGGGAGAGATTCAGGGTGGCCTCTGGTGGAGGACAGATGAAAGTTTCCAAAAGCATGAGAATCACCATCTCCTTCCCCAGTCCCTCCTAGCTGGACCCCAAGACTGGGGCGCAGCGACCTTGAGATCCTGGTGGAGGCAGGAGGGGCGCTGGAAAGGAGGCGGAGCAAGGAGGCCCAAGTAATTGAGAAGGGCCTCATGTGTGCTCTGCAACCCAGCCACTGCGGGCTGATGGCCGAGGCCTGGGCCCACCTGCCCCTCCCCGCCAGGCGCCTCCAGGGGCTGCGGACTCCACCTGAGCGAGCAGGATCAAGGCCTGCCCGCATAGTCCCCTCGGGATCGCCCTGCCCTGGGACACATGTGTCTGGGCCCTGACGACTTGTCCGTCAAGAGGGTTGGGAGCCTGGGGGGGGGGGGGAGGGGGACTTGAGAGAAGGAAAGGGACACGGACAGCGAACCAGGGGATGGAGGGACAGGGAGGTTGGATGGAGGAACAGAAAAACGACGGAAAAGGGGAAGGGGCACGAACAGAGGGCGTGAACAAGAGGATGGGCAGCCGAGCGGGAGAATGAGGGAAGGGGCCAGGAACACACGAGCACAGGGATAAAGTGACTGGGTCTAGAGGAGGGAACAGGGATGAAGTCAGAGAGGAGGCAGGGGCGGTTGTCCGGGAGGAGTTTGGGGCGGGGGCCTGTGGCGCTGCGGAAGGGACTGTGCCGGGCACGTCCAGCCCGCGCCCGGAGGGTCTGCCCGGTAATTAGGCCTCGGTCCAGATGGGCCCCCAGTCCCGCAATCAAAATGCTAATTGGCCCCGCGCCTCCGGCTGCGCCTCGGCCCGGCCCTCCTGGGAGGGAGCAGGGACTACAGGCTCGGCCGAGGGGGGGGGGGGTCCCGTCCCCGCCCCTACTTAGGGCCTCGCCGGCTGCGGCTCCGCGATAAGGGGGCGGCGGCGCCCCGCCCCCACCCCTCGGGAACGCCTGCCACGCAAGATGGATATGCAGCCGCGGCCGCGGCCAGGGCCACAAAACGGGCCTGTGGTCTCCGCCGCGCCCCCCCGTGCGGGGCCAGCTCGCTCGCGCGCACACTTGCTCGCCTGCGGGGCCGAGCCGCGGGAGGAAGCGGGGCGCCGCGCTCAGCCCTCCAGGCACGCCCCCGCACGCGCGCTCCCGGAGTGGCCCGCCCGCCGCGCGCTCCCGGCCGGGGCCCGCGGTCCCGCCGCGCCGCCCTGCACAAGGTCACTGCGTGTAGCGGCGGGGGCGCGCGCGCCCCCGCCGTGCACGCGCTCCCGGCTCGGCCGCGCCCGGACACTCCCCGGAGCCACCCCTGCGACCTTGGTCCTCAGTGACAGCGGGTCGCGCGGAGGCGCGCTCCGAGCGTGGACTCCCGAGCCATCCGGCGCAGGCGAGGGAGGGTACAATGGCAGCTCCGGGTCCTAATTGAGGACATATGTCCCCACGCGCAGCCATTGTGCGGCCTGGAGCCCCCGACACCCCCGTACCCGGCCATTGGCGGCTGGGGCTGACGTCATGGGGGCTGCAAACTCCGGGCGGGCGGCCTCGGGAAGGGTTATCCGCCTGGTTGCGGAGCCGCCGGGGGGAGCTGCAGCCGCGCGGAAGGGTGTAAAACCACCACGAAGTCGAATTTCTAGAGCAAGGGCATGGCAGCCCCTCTCCCGCTTCACAGCCCGTTCGCTGCGTCGCCGCGGCGCTCGACCTCAGTCCCCGGGGAAAGAGGCGGAGGGGGGAGGCCTCTCCAGCGGGCGCGAGGTCAGCCCAGGTGACCGAGTGGCAGGGAGACACTGCGGCACGGGGCGCGCGCCGCGCTTCCACACTGCGCTTTCGCTGCCTCAGCATTCGCTCCTTCGCCTCCCCTCCGCCCCCGCCCCGCCCCTAGGATCCCCAGCCTCCGCACCCGAAAGCCAGGCAGGCTGGACTAGCCTGGGATCCGCCCTGCGTTCCTCCCCACAAGATCCAAAGTCTGGGGCTCGCGAGTCCCAGGCCTGTTTCCCCCCTCCCCCCACGCACGACAATGCCGCAGACCGCTGGGCCTCCATTCCCGAAGCTGCTCGGGGGAAATCCACACATGCTGGGGCCGCGGCATCCCCAAGACCCCTCCCAGGAGACCCTGGACGGGCCCGGCCCCGCGCAGCCATTTCCGCCGGCCTCTCCTCCCTCCCCTTCTCCCCCTCCCTCAGCTTCTGGGCTTTAAAAGCCGGAGGCTGGGCCCGGCCGCAGGCAGAGGCGGCCGTGGGCGCAGGAGGCCGGGCCCGGGAGCTGTCCGAGCGCTGAGCCCCGCCCCCGGAGCCCCCGTCCCTCCCTCTCTCCTTCCCTCGGCCCGCCCTCCCTGCGCACCCCTCCCCCCCGAGGACCCCCGCCCCCCGCTCGCCGCCGCCGCCGCCGCCGCTCGCTCCGGCTGCAGAACAATAAAGCAAGCCTCCCAGAGACCCCCGCCGAGGACCCCTGCCTGGCGGCGGAGCATCCGCTGCCGGCCCCTCGCCGCCCGCCGCGGCTGAGCGCGCCCGGTCGCTGGCCGAGGTGCTGGCCGGGCCGGCGCTGGCCGCGGTGCTGAAGCTGTTGGCGCTCTCGCCGCCGCCGCCGCCGCCGCCGCCGCGTTCTCCGGGCCCGGCGCCTCCACCCCCAGGGGCATGGGGGGTCGCTGACTGAAGCTCCGCCGCGGCGGTGGGGGGGGAGGGGAAGGGGGCCGCGGAGCCGGGCCAGCCCTGCACCCACTCGCAGCCTCCGGGCCCGGGACGGAGCCGCTCCCCCCTTCCCCACACCCCACCCCCCGGCCTCCTCCCCCGCCTGTCCAGGGGCGGCACTGCGGGCTGGGAAGCCAGGACCAGAGGAGGGAAGGAAAGAAGGAAGGAAGGAAGGAAGAAAAGAAGGAAGGAAAGAAGGAAGGAAGGAAGAGAAGAGAAGAGAAGAGAAGAGAAGAGAAGGAAAAGAGGAGGAATTCAGAGGAGCAGAGGAGGAAACGCAGGGGAGGAAGGAAGGCAGGAGGAGAGAGGACGGCACTCCAGCGGCAGCATCCAAAGGCCAGAGTGGGGACCCTTGCTGCCTCCGCCACTCCTCGGATGGTGACGGGGCCCCGCCGCGGCCGCAGCCCCCCCGCGCCCCGGCTCTGCAGGCCCGCAGCGCCGGAGCCCCGCAGGAATCATGCCCAGATCCTTCCTGGTCAAGAAGGTCAAACTTGACACGTTCTCCTCGGCGGACCTCGAGAGCTCCTACGGGCGCGCCCGCAGCGACCTCGGAGTGCGACTGCACGAGAAAGGTGCGAGCTGGGCTGAGGCTGGGGACAGCAAGGGGTCCAGGGCAATGCTGGGAGGGGTAGAGGACCAGAGTATGGGGATGGAAGGGTCAGGGGCTCCAGGAAATAGACCTGAGGGAATAGAACCAGAAGGAGACAGTGGCTGAAGCTGGACTGTGGAGGAAGGTGGGAGAGGGGAACGCAGAAGCAGGCCGGAACAAGGCCAAGGCCAGACAGGGAGGGTGTCAATGCAGGAGAGAAGGTGGGGAGCAAGGGTGGGAAACAGGAAGTGCCCGAAGGTACGCATAGACCCACACCCTGGCTGTGCGTGTGGACACTTGCTGATATGACAGGACCTGCCATGCATGCCGACCCACACCCAGAAACCTGGGCCCTCCTGAGTATCATCCTCTCTTTTTTGGCTAGGGTCACAGAGTGCTGTGAGTTCCAGGGAGTAGGCATGGGTCCACTGGGGGCCGCCACCTGTCAGGACTAGGGCACCAGCAGAGGAGCTGCAGTATTTCCCCTGCAACCAGGGCCAGGGAGGAGGATGTAGGCAGGAGGGCTCCAAGTAGGCAGGTCCTAAGTGCTGGGATCAGGGGGAGGCTCTTTGTGTAAAGGTGCCCAAGTTCAAGGACAACTGTTAACATGCAGGCAGGAGGGCTGGGAGTGCCAGCAGTGTGGGGTGGCAAACAAGTGTGAGCCTGTGTGTGCGCCTGTGTGCGCCCATGTGACTGCGTGAGGCCATGTGACTGCGTGCGCTTGCTTGTGTGTGACCCTGTATGAGTGTGTGCCTGCCTGTGTGCCACTACATGGGACCATGTGACTCTGAGGCCGCTGTGCACCCATGTGACTGGTGACCCTGGCTGACAGTGTGTCCAGGGTGGCTGCATGTGTGACCCTGCATGAAAAGGTGGCATGCTGGGGTGAGCGTGCCGCCCACCCTATGAGGACACTCCAGGGTTGATGGTGGCTGGGAAGCAGAGTGTAACCCTGAAGAAGCCAGAGGCTGCATCGTGTGGTGTGTGCACTTGTGACTCTGAGGTTGTGAAATCCATCTTGTACCTTGAGAACAACTGTAGTTACTGGCATGAATGATGTTGCCTGCCTGCAGCTTGTCCCAGTGAAGGTGTCCCCTGGTGGGTGCCCTGGCACTCTCCAACGCAGGGACTCCCTGGTCACCCGTCCTGAGGCTCGGGAAGGCCCCTACAAAGGGTTAGGGCCTGGGGGAAGAGGGCTATGTGGAACAAGGTAGGACCCAAGGGTGCAGGATGACCTAAGGGAGTCAGGAAAGAAGCAGTGTAGATGTAGGAAGGTAGGGCTGGAGCGGGAAGGGGGTCAAGTCCAGTGAGTAGTAGAAGACCTGGGAGGTAAGAAGGAGGTGCTAGAGGGGGTAGGAGGGGCTGTCTGAGGGAGAAGTCTTCAGGGCTTGTTGGGGGGCCTCGGGGACCAAGGAGAGGGGGCATCAAGCCTGGACACGAGTTCTAGGTGCCGAGGGGAAGAGCAGGTGGGAACCCGGAGAGGCAGGAGCGACGGGGTCCCTCGGTGGGCGGTCCCGGCTTTGTGCGCTGCGGGTCCGCAGTGTGTTGCATAATCAGGGAAAACTGCTGAAGTGGGGAGAACCCGAGGGGGAGGAGGGTGGAGGAAGAAGGGCGAGGGAAGCGCCGCCCCTCCCCCCTGACCTTGAGGCTCCGCGGAAGGGGGGCAGCCGCGCCCGAGGATGCGCCTCTTTCCTCCCCCTGCGAGGGTGGGGCGGGCGGCGGGGGCGGAGCTGGGCCCGGCCCAGTCTCATCTGTCCTCTTCTCTTCCCCTCCCTGCCTCCTCCACCCTCCTTGCCCCGCGGTCCCCCGGCCCCTTCTCCTTTGTCCTTTTCCTTGTTCCCTTCTTCCCGGACCCCGTGTCGCCCTCCGCCTTCCCGTGTGTGTCTCGCCCGCTGCCCGGTTCCCCCTCCCTCTATCTGCTTGTCCGCCTCGGCCCTCAGGATACCTCAACGACTACGCGGGGCCCGCCTCCGTCTACGATGGCGATGCCGAGGCGGCCTTGCTCAAAGGGCCGTCCCCAGAGCCCATGTACGCTGCGGCCGTGCGTGGAGAACTGGGCCCGGCGGCCGCGGGCTCGGCACCGCCTCCCACCCCGCGCCCAGAGCTGGCTACAGCCGCGGGCGGCTACATCAACGGCGACGCGGCGGTCAGCGAGGGCTACGCGGCTGACGCCTTCTTCATCACCGACGGGCGCTCGCGCCGTAAGGCCGCCAACGCCGCGGCTCCCTCCACGGCCTCCGCGGCAGCTCCCGACTGCGACGGCGGAGGCGGGGCCGGGGCGGGTGCGCGCGGCGCGGGGTCGGGGGCCGGGGGCCGGGGCGGCGCGCGCGCGGGGGTGAGCACGGAGGCGCGCGCGGGGCCTGGGGCTGGCGGCGCAGGGGGCCGGCACGCTTGCGGCGAGTGCGGGAAAACGTACGCCACGTCGTCGAACCTGAGCCGTCACAAGCAGACGCACCGCAGCCTGGACAGTCAGCTGGCGCGGCGGTGCCCGACGTGCGGCAAGGTGTACGTGTCCATGCCGGCCATGGCCATGCACCTGCTCACGCACGACCTGCGCCACAAGTGCGGCGTGTGCGGCAAGGCCTTCTCGAGGCCCTGGCTGCTGCAAGGCCACATGCGCTCCCACACAGGCGAGAAGCCCTTCGGCTGCGCGCACTGCGGCAAGGCCTTCGCCGACCGCTCCAACCTGCGCGCGCACATGCAGACGCACTCGGCCTTCAAGCACTTCCAGTGCAAGCGCTGCAAGAAGAGCTTCGCGCTCAAGTCCTATCTCAACAAGCACTACGAGTCTGCATGCTTCAAAGGCGGCGCTGGCAGCGGCGGCCCCGCGGCCCAGGCGCCCGCCGCTTCGCCGCAGCTCAGTCCCGTGCAGGCCTAGGGCGGCGGCGCCTCCGCCAGCCCAGCCGGGTCGGCTCTCAGCAATACGGGCCCCCAGGGAAGTCTCCGCCAGCTCCCGGGCGGAGGGGCCGGAGGGCGGGCCCCTCCTCACAGCAATAGAGGGAGGGGGTCCGGCCCCGCCCCGCCCGCCAGGGGCCTTGTCGGCCCCTTCAAGCAATAGGGTCCTGAGGGGAGACCCACCCCGAACCCCCTCCCTTCCCCTCCAGGGTGCCCCAGGCTTTTTCCCAGCAATAGGGTCGAGGAGACCCAGAACCGAACCTCATCTCCGAGTTAGGTCTCTGAAGACGGGGGTGGGGTGAGGTGGGCAGCACCCCCTCCTCCCTCCTCTGCGCCCCTGGATCGCGTCGCAGAGACTCAGGTCTTCCCCACCCCTTTCCCAAGCCTTCCAAGGGCCAGGCCTGCGGCCTAGACGTCCAGGGAGCAGACGGGGGGGAGGAGCCGGAGGGGGGTTCCTGCAGAGGCGTCCCTACTCCTCAGTCTTCGCTGAACCCCAGGAGTGATAGACGCGTTGGGAATCAGGGAGAGAGGCGGACGGCGGCACCCCTCTCCCTCGGGTTCTTTCTGGGGCCTCAGTCCAAGCCGCTCTCCCGCCCTCGCCTCGCATCCTCGGCCAAATCCGAATTCTTCCAGCCCAGCTTCCCGGGCTCTGTCCTTCACAACGAATAATAATGACGCATATCGAATCGCATGGACTTATCCGACCTCCTCAGACCCCACTCCCGCCCTGCCCCGGGGCCCCCTCCCTCGTCCCCGGGCATTCGGTGTTGGAGGACGGATCCTGGGGCCCGGCAGGCAGGCCTGGGCACAGCCCATTACACACCTCTCTGTATTCGCTTTGCGGGTAAAGCCCCCTGGGGGGGTTGCGGATGCGTCGGGTTTCTTTCTTTCTGTATTTGTACGTTTTATTTATGAACGGATTGCACTCGGGTCAGGGAAGGGGCGCTGAGGCCCCCATCCTTCCCGCCGACGCCGGGGGCTCGGGATGTCCGGGATCACTTTCCCCGCCCCTGAACCCCGCCCCTACCTGGGCCCTACCCTCGAGCCCCAGGCCCCGCCCCCACTCTGTTGCCAACTTTCGCCCGTCTATGCCAAAGCCTCGGCGGCGACCCCGCCCCAAGGGCCCGCCCCATTGGCCGCCGCCTTTGTGACGTCACTGCATGCAGCCCCAACCCTCCTCCTGTCCCTTCCCGGGGCTGCCCGCTCCCTCTCCCTCTTAGTTAGTCCGATGCCGACTATAGAGCAATAATGCGCACTGCATGCGAAGCTGCCGCCGCCTCTAGAGTTACTGAGAATCAGGTATCCCCCTGCCCTATCCACCCCATAGGCCCCTAGATCAGGGACATTGCGCGGGGCCGGACGCGCAGACTTTCTTCCCCTCCTCCTCCCTACTCCCCCACGGCAGAGCCCTGCGGGTGTAATGGTTCCAGGGGCAGTGGCGGGGGTGGTTGCCCCCAAGACCCCTCCTTCAGTCATCCATCACCCACCTACTCTGTGCCAGGCCCGCTGCAGAGTCAGCCAGGGATGCAGCGACCTGCAGGGGTGCGTGTTTGCCACAGGGGTCCGTCAGGTTTGGGTGGGCCAAGGAGGGCTGCATACGCAGAGAAAGGCCTGATCCCTAGACCCAACCCTGCATCCCCCTTACTTCTTCCCTGCCCCAGCCGGGGTCCACTGCTGGGTGCAACTGGGCTCTCCCTTTGACTAGCACCTGGCGTTCTCAGCTCAGGTGGCACAGACCCAGGGCCCCAAGGCCCAGCACGACCAGGCCACCCATACCAACTTTCAGTCCTTCCATCTTCTGGCCACCATGGGCTCTGCTGTATGGGGCCAGGGGCCCAGGCCAGACAAAAGGTGCGCGCTGGAGTGTATGACCTGGTCAGCCCCATCCCCATGGGCACCAAGCTGCTACAGAACAGCCCCTGCAGGAGTGGACTGGGGGCCCAGCACAGCAGGGCCCGCATCCCAAACCCTCTGCACCACACCTCGGGGTCCAACAGCTCCCAGGCTGGGGTCTGCCCTCCTGTGCTGGGCACACCCGCATGCACACGCACGCACACAGGCGCCCCACCCTACCCCCACACGCCGGTCTACCTACCTAAGGAGAAGGCCAGAGGGCCATGGGCCGGCCAGGGTCTCCTGCTTCTCCCTACAACACCCCGCCGCCGCCGTGGAAAGCCATGGGCCCCCTCCCGCCCCCATAACTAAGCAGCACAATAACCGACTTAGCGAATTCAGGTAGAAGGAACGTTTAGGTAGCACCTATTTTGTACTGATTCTACGAGTAGGGCCCGAGATGCGGGGGCCCTCGGGTGGGGGTTGCGGCCGCCGGCCTGCCCCGCCCCCACCCCCCGCCTGCGCCCCGCCGCCTTGTACATACTCCCACCCACCCGGAACAGGCCGGGATTTTTACTCGGGCCGCGCCCCTCTTCCGCCCCCGTTTGGGGCTGGGCCGGCCGGACAGACGGACGGACGGACAGACCTCCTTCCTAAGCACAATAGCACCAGCTCCCCGGAGCGCCGCACCTCCACGAGGAGAATAAATGCCACTCTTGATAGAACTTGGAGTGTCGGGTTGATGTATCCAATGCTGGGCCGACGCCACGGGGGCACTGGGATGTCTGGGGGTCGGCTGCCCCGTCATGCTGGGTCCCAGAGGCAAGGCTGTGCAGGTACAGTGCTGGGAACGGCAGCCGGCCCATGCGGCCCCAGGGCCGGGCACTGCCTTTGTCAGGGCGCACCAGTGTCCCCTTTTGCAAGAGGGTTCTCTTCCACCCAGAAGGGCCAGCCTGGCAGGCCAAGCTGTGGGAGAACTCCCCCAAAAAGCAGTTGGCATTTGTCCCATGGCAGGTTAATCGGCTCTGTGCCTGGAACTGAGGGAGCTGAGGGTCTCCAGCCTGAAGTCAGGCCGGACCAGAAGTGATCTGGAGCCCCCAGAGTAGGCACAGCAAGGCCTGCAGACCTATGGCCTGCTGTCCCTGTACAAGCCCCTAGGGCCTGACACCTTGCAACAAACCCTCCTCAATGCCAGTGGAGGAAAGGGGGCCAGTGGGGGGTGCAGGGTCTAGCTCCTTGCTGCTGTGTGCTGCCCACGCCCTAACCCCTCACTGTCTGAGGAGGCCTCCGTGGACAGCTGACCCGTGTTGCTTCCGGGTGGGCCACACAGGCTTCCACAGCCACCCACAGGCCTTGAGCCTTAGACTGGATGAATCAAACTGAGATGAGGGGTGGGACTGTGCTGGTCAGGGACAGCCCAAGGACAGGGACCCCTGCCCCAGCAATGCCTCCTGATACCCAGGTAGGCAGGCATGAGCCAGAGGCCCAAAGTCTTTGGAGTCATGCAGTTGAACCAAATGATCCCAGGGCCAGCCGTGTGAATCCTGGCAGGAGATAGGCCTGCCCAGACTTCATCGGGATGGACAGCAGGGGAGCCTGACCTGCAGGAAGTTGGCCTATAGTGTGCTTAGGGTGGGGCTCACATGGAGGGGGACGCCCTCTTCTGGGGAACACTGTCAGCAGTAAAAACTTCAGGAGGGAAAGCCCGTGGTATTGGGAGAGGTCAGTGTGCAGATGCTCCTGCCCAGGGATCCTTGGCTTTCACAGTCCCGGGGCTGGGGTGGGCTTCAGAGCTCAATTTGCGTACGAAAAATCAGCCTCTGGGAGAACAGCTTATCCAAGGCCTGCCTTTGACACAAGCCCTTCCCCAATACCCCTATCCACCCTACACCAGCCATCACACGTGGGTGAGGAATGCTCCTTCCTTCCCATCTTCTGGGTCTAGACAGGCTGTCTCTGCTTCTCCAGGAGTCTGAGAGGCGATAGGGTGGAAGAAGGGAAACCGCCTCCCTGAGGCCTGGAGCAAGTCCAACCCTCAATCTCCACAGATTTCCCCGGACAGGACTTCACATCCCAGAGAATGGGCGGCCCTGACAGCTGACCACCATGTCCTGTGTCCCCCATTGGGCCAGACCCTTCACGGGCCTCAGTGGCCTGCCACAGGCTGAGCTTCTAAGCTCTGCATCTCTTCCAGCCAGGCCTGTAAGGCTCCTGGCCTCTGGTCCCCTAATCAGTTGCTGCCCCTGGCCGGGAAATCCCCACTGAGCTTTCTTCCATAACCCTCATGTACCCCTTTGTCACCAAGCAATCCCACCTACCTTGACCTTTCCCCTCTCCCCTGGCATCCTGGGTCTCATTTTCCCCAGGACCCTGAGGTAACTGATGCTGTGGGTGTCGTGTGAAGCTCCAGTGCTGACCCCCTCCCCCTCCCAAGACCCCCATGTGCCCCTCCCTCGCACAGGCCTCCCTGCCTCCCTCCGGGCCCTTCCCCTGCCCCTGGTTCTGAGGCTTGTCCTTATTGCTGCTCTCACAGCCCATGCCTGCCTATTAACCCGCTGTCCTGCTCTCCTCGCGCTCTGCTCCAGTGCCCCGCTGGACTGGTCCTCCCTGGTGATCCCTTGTCCACTCTGGTCGCTTTGCTCCTGCTGACACAGGCCTGCCAATGGCTTGGAGCCTGACGTGGATGCAGGCGGCCGCTTCCAACATGACTCTTCACCCTTTATGACTAGGGCACCCCGCCTCTCCAGGCCTACTGGGAGCCCGAGTCATTAATCTTCTCCGACAGCCTGGGCGGGCCCTGTAGTTCTTGGCTCCGTGTTGGGAGGACGGCACAGCCAGAAGGCACGCAGAGACTCGTGGGCGCACGTGGCAGAGCTCCCAGGGCTCGCTCCTACGCTCTCCTTTGTTCGCCCTCCCTTGGGATCAGTATTCAGAAAGGCCTCGCTCTGCCTGGCCCAGGCCAGCCAGTGAACAGGCGAGAGTTCTGAGAGACTGGATAGGAGATGAGGTTGAAACTGACTCACCCCGTGGGGCTGCATAATCACGGGGGAGGGGCTCTCCTGCCCAATCAGGGCAGCCCCTTTGGCAGGTGACTCAAAGACACCTGCCGGGTAGCCCCAGCCTGCCAGGTAGGGATGCCAGGCTGGCTTCAATCCCAGATGGCCCAGTGGCAACAGGAATGTGGCACCAGGGGGCCCAGGCACTGTGGTGAAGGTGGTGGAACACGGATGAGCCCAGCGGGAAGGCAGTGGCCAGGGCACCAGGAGAGGCCGCTAGCCTTAGGGTGAACCTCCCTCTCAGTTTATTTGCTTCTAGACAGGCACTCCTCTCAGCCTTGCTCAACTTAGGAGTGAATGGCTAGTGGGTTTTGCTGCTGGGTAAACCCGGCCTGAGTCCCCGGTGAACCCCGTACCTGGAAATCCTCGACGTTCCCACTACAGGCCCCGTGCAGAGAGGAGAGTCGAGCTAAGGTGGGAGGCGCACTTGCCCACTTGGGGGCTGCACCGTGCGGTCATGCAAGGACACGGAAGCCTCTGGGTCCCCGCGATCCGGCACCCCAGGGTCCCCACACCTGGCAAAACTAGCCCGGGTGGAAATGCAGGAGGCCCGGCAAGTCTGCGGACGGGGGCGGGCGGGCGGGGGCCAGGGCCTGGCCACTCGGGGATGGGAGTTGGGGGCAACACCTTCCCTATCCCCGCCGGGCACCTCCACGAGGAGTCAGTTGGCAGGGCGGGCGTCCCGGGGACGCGGGGTCTGGGGCCTTCCTCGGCTCCGACCTTCGGTCTGGCGCTCGCTTGAACAGCGTGAGCCCAGGAAAAGCAGGGGCTTCTGCGGTGGTAACTAGGGGGCTCGTGGGACCCCAGCGCGCCCCGACGTGCGCTCGGAGGCCAACACGCTGGGCGGTGGGCGAGGCGGGTCGTACGGACACGGCCGCGAGGCCTGACGCGACCGCGAGGCCCTTCGTGAGTCATCCACACCCCGCACTCCGTGCCTGGCCGAGCAGCGGCGAACCCCGCGTTGGCAGAGCGGGAGGAGCATCAGGAAGCGGTGGGGGGAGGCTCGGCGCTGCCAGGAGGCCTGGCGCGTTCCGTGGAGACGCAGAGGCCCGCGGGGAACAAGGTCCGCCTTGGGCCGCCCGGCCGCAACCACGTTCTCGGGTGTACCCGGCGACCGCGGCTCCCAGGGTGCCCCGCGCGGGGCGACCACGAGTCCCAGGGTGCCCCGCGCGGAGCGACCACGACTCCCAGGGTGCCCCGCGCGGAGCGACCACGACTCCCAGGATGCCCCGCGCGCCCGCGGACTACAAATGGGCGCGCGCCCCAGCCGTTGACCAGTTAGGGGTTCCCGGAGCGACGTGCCCGCAGTACCTGGCCTGCCCGGAGGGCGCGCGCTGATTGGCGCCCGGGATCAGCGCGCGGGCTACGGTGTCCGGCAGGGGGCGGTGGCGGCGGTTGGCGGAGGGTCTGGAGCGGAGCCGCGGGCCTTGGGCCCTGCGAGCGCGGCGGGCCACGACTCTGCTCGGACCGGGTGAGGGTTGAGGCCATGGGCGACCGCGGCGGCACGGGCGGCTCCCGGCGCCGGAGGACGGGTTCACGGCCCTCGAGCCAGGGCGGCGGCGGGCCCGCGGCGGCGGAAGAGGTGCGGGACGTGGGCCCCCCGGGAGACGCGCCCGCGCCGGCGCCGGCCCCCGACAAGGACGAGAACGGAGGCTCCGACGTGGGCAGCGGCCCCTGGGATCTGAGGTAGCGAGGCGCCCCACCCCTAACCTCTGCCCCCTGCCCGGGACCCTCCTCAGTGCCCCGGGCATGACCGCAGCAGCGCGGGCTCCGAGTGCGCGAGCCTGGCTCCGGGACTTGGCGTGGGCAGGTGTGCCCCTGGGGTCCCTGTGGGGGGGGGGGGACTGAGGCACAGGAGTGGGGAGTCCCTTGCCAAGGTCACCCACGTCGGGGTGCAGAGGGGAGCCGGCAGCAGTCTGGCTTCCAGACCCCCCACCCCTCCACACGTCGTCTTCCCCAGGGTAGCCCGGGACCCCGGGTTCTCCCTGTCTGCAAGGAGCCGGGTGGGAGCGGGTGGTTTGTAACCAGGGAGGTGTCTTCTGAGGGCTGTGAGGGGTGCCTTGGCGCTTGGGAGTCTCGCAGAGGACGGTGGCCCTGCTGGGCAGGCAGCCCGCAGGAGACTGGGGCTGCCTGAGGGACAGGGGCAGGGCTGTGTCCCTGCAGACTGTCGCCAGAGTTGTTTTCATGGGGGTCCCTCCGTCACCCAGAGCTTGGCTGGCCTGGGCCCCGGCTTCGGTTTCCAGAACAAGTGTCTTCTTGCAGGGACGGAGTTGGGTCCTGCATTGGGACTCTCACCCCCAGGTTGGGGTACAGGAGAGGGACGCGAAGTGCCCCCAGGTGGGCACCTGTTTAGCTGAAGGACTGACAGGAAGTGGTTGGGGGGCTGATGGGGAGGACCTGGAGGGCCAGGTACTGGGTCCCTCCTTCAAGCCTGCTCCAAGTGATCCCGTCGCCACCTCTAGCCTCCCTCTCCCACTTCTGGCCTTCCCTCTGGCCCAGGGTCCTCGGGGCTTAAGCTTTGGAATTGCCTTTGGGGCTAGAGGTAATCGAGGAGGAAGTGGGCGGTCAGTCCGTGTGCCGGCAAGGGTTTGCTCTCTCAGTGAACACGAACAGGGGCTTGCTTCACCGTGGCGAGAGGGTGGGTGAGGGTGGCTGGGGTCCTTGCCCTTGGGCTGCTCACAGTCCGCCTAGAGATAAGATAATCTCCGCACTGAGCAGCCCGAGCAAAGGTCAGGCCCGGGGTTTGTGAAGGCGCTGTGGCAGGGGACGGAGCTTTTACCGAGGGGGTGCTTGCTCCCCGTGGGCCTGGGGCAGTGCTGAGGAGGCTCCAAAGGACAGGAGGGCCTTAGAGTCCCCTCTGCTGACTGCCCTCCAGGAGTCAGGGGTTATGGCTGCATGATCTCCTGCAGAGGTGGCAGGAGTTGGTGTCCTTTTGTGTAAGACGGGGGTGTTGGCTTTGGGCCACGTTGCCACTCTGGGATCGGCAGTCACTTCCCTGCTCTGCCAAGGCCCGATGTCCTGAAGCCTCGCCTGTGCTCCTGGTAGTTGGGCCAAGTGAGTGGCAGCCTCAAAGTCTGGGCCCCTGGGAAGAGGAGCGGGAGATGCCCCGGGGCTAGAGGGGGAGCTGGCAGTTAGGGCCCCTCCTGGTCTCGGGTCAGGCAGGCCATGTGTTCTTGTTCCTCGGGCCCCGATGTCAGACGGCCCCAGGGGGCCAACAGGCTCAGGCCTTGCTCTGGCTGTGCTGGGATTTGGTCCCTAGGCTTCCCGTCCTTGTCCACTCCCCTCACCTCAGATTTTTGTCTATTTATTTGACAGAATGAGAGAGCAGGAGAGCACAAGCAGGGGAAGCAGCAGAGGGAGAGAGAGAAACAGGTCCCCCATGGAGAGGGAGCCCAGTGTGGGCCTTGATCCCAGGACCCCGGGATCATGACCTGAGCCGAAGGCAGACACTTAACCACCTGAGCCCCCCGGGAGCCCCTGCCTGCTGCCTCTCCTTCCCCATTCTTCCTGACGCCCTGGGCTCCAGGCCTCCTCCCCTCCCTATACTTCCTGCTCACCTTGCCTGGGAAGGGGGGGTCAGGCTCTGGGTGTGAACTCATTTCTTCCGGCCATGGCAGGGTGCAGCTGTGCGGCAGGAAGGAGGGGGCGCCGTACATAGTGCCCCTGCCCAGGCCGTCTGGCCCTTGGCTACTGGGCACTCCAGGCAGGGCCTTCTGGGCAGGGCGCCCCCCGGGTGTTTGTTCCTGGGATGTCCTTTTTCTTCCTCCCCAGCAGGGTATCGGGTTATGGGGAGCACACGCATCCTCTTGCATCCCAAGGGTCAGCCCAGAGGCCGGCTGAAGGAAGTGCCGAGGAGGAGGCTGCTGGGAGGACAGCTGGCACTCTGTCCCCTCTTTGCTCTGCTTGGCCCTGAAGCTGAACCAGGTGTGATCCACACTTGGGGGCTGTGCCCCGGCAGGCTTTAAACTTCGGCAAACCTTAGTTTCCCCTCGAGGCTGCCTCCCAAAGCTCATGTGAGGGTTGAGTGAGGTGACACAGGTGATGAGTTCCAGTGGCCCTGCTGGTTGAGCAGACCTGGGGAGCGAATGTGGAACCGCTAGAGGGCAGAGGTGTGGGCAGCCTGGGTAGCAGGGGAGAGGCCGTGGCAGAGATGGCTGTGGGTGTTGTGCCAGATCCCGCCTGTCGCCCTCTGGCCCACTGCCGACTCTGACGGCAAGGCTGGGCCTTGTGGGTTTTGGTGCGGGGCGGGCTTCCTTTCCTGGGCCTGTGCTGCCTGCGGTCGGGGATGGTCAGGAGCCCTGTGGAGGGACCCGGGGAGTGGCAGCGGGCAGGTTGGGGAAGGCCTTGAGAGCCTGACAGCCGGGATCCCGGGATCGGAGTATGCTCTTATGATGCTGTTTGGTGTCCGATTTGGAAAACAATACCCATTTCCCAGCCCTGTCTTCATCTTCAAGATGCTGAAGGATTGCGGCAACTTCAAAATTGCTGAAAATAAAAGCAGCGCGGTCTTCTTGGTGATAGGGGTCACGTTGTTGTGAAATGTTTGCTCGATGGGTGTTGACGTGCAGGTCGGGGGGCAGCTTGTGGCACAAGGTGGCCCTGGGACAGCTCCAGTGCAAGTGCATAGGCTCAAACTTGGCAAAAGGGCTGGGGAGGCCTCCTCTAGCAGACGGGCCTAGAGACTGTCCTCTCTGGGGAGTGGGGCCTTGGACCTCTGGTTGCCTTGCAGAAAGGCAGGTGCAGAGTCTCAGGGAAGAGAGGGTCTCCTGTGGCCTCCCGGCAAGGCCCAGGACAGATGGGAGAGGGACACAAGGAGACCTGTGAGCGGGAGAGGCTGGAGGGCCAGGTGCGGTGTGGGCTGTGCCTCCGGCCAGGTTACAAACGGCTGGGTAGCACCTCAGCCTGCCCAGCCCCTCACCTCCCGGTGTCCACCCTAACCCACAGCAAGGCCTGTGATGGAGGGTGGGTCAGCCCCGAGAGGACATCTGTGCTATGGCGCCCCTGCTGTGTATGCCTCTGAGTCCACTTCTCCTGCCTGGGGGCCTCAAGAGGTGGAGATGCCTGTCCACGGGAGAGAAGGGGAGTTCCTGGCCTCGCGTCTTACCACACTGGAGGCCTTGCTCAATGCCGTGTGAGGCTTCCTGGGGGCACGGCAGCTCGGTGGGGTGAGGCAGGCTGAGTGAGCCGGGAACTGGGTCTGGGCCTTGCCCCAGGCCCTGTGGCCCTTCTGCCGGCTCTGTGTCACTCTGAGGACCACGCGGGGGTTGAGGATCTGCTTGTGTTTCCCCAACCCCTTTAATGGGTGGGAACTCTCCTGCTTCTGTGGAGGTCTCTCTGCCATCAGGCTCCTGGCCCCTGCGTGGGCTCTTCTTGGCCCCCTCGGCCTGGGCAGGAACACAGTGCTGACCCTGTGGTTATAACCCGGAACAGGTGATACTTTTTCAGCAATAGTTGGAGGCTGTGCAGATGTCTGAGGGGCGCTGTCCTCGGGAAAGTGCGTGTAGGTCCAGGTGCCCAGCTGGCTCTTGGCCTGGGGCCCTGTTGACACCGGAGCCTGCATGGGCCAAACCTTGGGGGGAAGTCGTTGGAGGTGGGGGCCCCTTGGGGCGCTGGGCGGTGGGACGGGCATAGCAAGGCAGATTCAGCCCCTGCCCGCCCCTCTGCACAGCTGCCTGCTGGGTCAGCCTCAACATCCCTGGAGTGGACTGTTCCTTTGGGCGCGTCACCATCCGTGGCTGTAGCGTATGGTGGCAGCCAGAGGCCTCTGGGAATCGAGGATGGGCTCTTGGCCTGGGAGCTCCAGCTCTCTGTAGCCCCGGGCAAGGCAGGGCCGGCTGTCCTGCTCCTGTTTGCTGCGTGAGCTGCCCGCGACCTGGAAGGGCAGGCTTCTGGGCGGTCCCGAGAGCCTGGCCCTGCCTGGGTCTTCTGTGATGGTGAACGGGGAGGAGGATGTGTGGGCAGAAGAGCGGGCGGTATGGGGCGCAGACTGTCCCGCTGGGCTAGGATGGGCCGGAGTCGCTCCGAGGGAGGGCCTGTGGTCTGCTCTGGCCCGGGCCCCGCTCTGGCCTAGGCCCCAGACCCCAAGGCTGGCTCTGGGTTCTGTGCCGGCCCCGACCTGGCCCTGTGCTTGGAGGCGGGCGGGGTTCTCACAGCTCCAGGCGGGACTGGCAGGGCCAGCCCTGCCTGGCCGCTACCTGCTTCTGAGAGGGCATGTCTCCCGCCTCCAGGTGCCACCGCCTGCAGGATTCTTTGTTCAGCTCGGACAGTGGCTTTAGCAACTACCGCGGGATCCTGAATTGGTGTGTGGTGATGCTGGTGAGTCGGGCCCGGGCTGGAGGGGAGAGACCTGGTGGCGGTCCCTGCATTGGCCACACAATCGACTCTCGTCCCTGTTGAAGCAGCTGCAGCAGGTGTGAGTGGTCTTGGGGGTCACACAGCTGCTTCTGTGCTGAATGGCACTTGTGGGTGTGGAGCCCCTGGCCGGCCTGGCCTGCGGAGGGGGCGGGGCTAAGCGGATGGCTCTTGGGCTCAGCCTGGCAGCTCCAGGCCCTGACTCTGAAGGCACCGAGCCTCTCTCCCTCAGCCTTGGTCCTAGGTGGCCTGCAGGGAGGGATTAGATGGGGCCCTTGCCTCCCTCACCGTCCGCCCTGGTCCCTGCTGGCACCTTGTGGGGGTGGGGCGGCAGTACTGGCCCAGAAGCCGCTGGAGCCCAGGGCTCCAAGGGGTGGCCCTCAGGGAGGGGCAGGGGGCAAGGGCCTGTCTGGGCCCAGCCCTCACCACTCAGGCTGATGTGGCCAGAGGCCTTTGACCCTTGCCCTGACATCACCACCTGTCTCGGGTGTGGCTCCTCCGGTTACCCGTGTGGAAAGGGCTCCAGGCACACCCACATCCTCCCTGCCCATGGGCCCAGAAGGCTCTCCCTGGAGCTGGGGGAGGGGCAATGCAGTACAGTGGGTGGGAAGCTAGCTGAGCAAGGGGACAGTGGGCCAGACGCCTGCCTGACCCTCAGGAGGTGTGTACTTGGCCTCTGGAGGCCATTCCCAGCCTGGGGTTTGTAGAGGCAGCCCTGGAGGGTGGGCCCTCAGCAGCTCAGGCAGCACTCCGGTGGCCTGCAACCCCGTGGGCCCACCTGGCCCCTTGGCGCAGCCCCAGAACCTCTCCCCTGCTGCTGGCGCCTCTCCCAGCCCTTCGCTGGAGGGGACGTGCACCCGTGTTTGGTGCTGCTTGGTGTGTTCCCTCTATGGCCTGGGCCTGGGGCTGAGCCCGGCCCACCAGCAGCTCCAGCTCCTGCGGGCTTGCTGTGGGCCTTCCGGACAGGCCACCACCAGGCATGGTGACGGCACATCTGTGCCTGGCAGGCCGGGCTGGTGGCAGGGCCCCTGTGTCTCTCAGGTTTTCACCTCCTTGTGAAGCCTTCCCTGACCACCCAGGTAAGGGATCCCACCGGTGTCTGCTGTCAAGCATCACTCTTCCTCAGAATCTACCACGAGCCATGGCCAGGGCCTGAGTTTGGGGCATTTGGCAGGGTCTGTACCTTATGGGATGGAGTAGGAGACCCTCGTGCCTGCAGAGGGAAGCCATTCCCCAGCCCCAGGCCAGAGCCAGGAGCCCATCTCCATGGGGGTTCTGTCCTTGGGAGCTCCTTTGGGGCCACGTGCCCGGGCGTGGAGCGCTACAGGAGAGCGGAAGAGGGGCGGGGGCGTGAGTACCAAGGGGCACTTGGGCTTCAGCTGCCTCTTCCTACTCCCCAGGGAGTGGCTGCCCCTGCCTTGGGCCTTGGGGCCCCCGCCAGCTCAGTGAGAGGAGGGCTGTGAGGCAGCGGGTCAGTCTGTGCTGCTGCAGACCCTGGTGTCTGGTGTTGGGGTCGATTCCCTCTTGCTGGGGAGGGATTGGGGCATCTTGCTGGGGTGATGCGGGCATCACGGAAGGGCTTCCTGTCCCTTTGCTAGTGTGGGGTTAGGAGGGTGGTGAGTCTTGGAGCTTGGCGTGCGGGCCGGACAGGCCTGGGCTTATAGGGTGCATGTGTCCCTCGGGACCTGGGGCTCTTGCCCCTGTAGGCGCTGAGAGGAGCTGGGGGGCGGGGCACCCCGTGGCCAGGGCTAATGGGGCTGTGCCCTTCCTCTCTCTTGCAGATCTTGAGCAATGCACGGTTATTTTTAGAAAACCTCATCAAGTGAGTGTCTTCCCCAGGGCCCTGGCCCCACCCCTGAAGCCCCTCCCCACCTGCTCAGGCCTCATCCCCCGATCCCCAGGTACGGCATCCTGGTGGACCCCATCCAGGTGGTGTCTCTGTTCCTGAAGGACCCTTACAGCTGGCCTGCCCTGTGTCTAGTTATTGGTGAGCTGGGAGCCAAGGCAGGCCTCGGGTGGAGACGGGACAGGGCTTGACCGGGGCCTGAACCTGCCCTGTGACACTTACATCCTCAGTGGCCAACGTCTTTGCCGCGGCTGCGTTCCAGGTGGAGAAGCGCCTGGCCGTGGTAAGCAGGGCCCTCCCACCCCGCCCTGCCCAGGGCCTGCTCTTCTCACTAGGGCTGTGTGTAGCTCTCCTGGGAGGGGCTGGGCCCCAGGCCTGGTAGCCCTTCCCCAGGGAGACCCCTTGCCTAGGGTGTGGGACACCCACTGAGTACTCTGGCCCCCCCGCCCCAGGGCGCCCTGACGGAGCAGGCGGGGCTGTTGCTGCACGCGGCCAACCTGGCCACCATTCTCTGCTTCCCGGCGGCCGTGGCCTTGCTGCTCGAGTCCATCACTCCAGGTGTGCCCCTCCTTCATCCCACCCGCGGCCCAGCCTGTCTCTGAGGCCCGTAGGCGAGACCCAGGCCCTGCGCCTGTAGGGGCCGTGGCTGTGGCTCTCCCTCGGGCTGTGGGAGGGCTGTGGCTTGAGCCCGCCTCTCCTGCAGTGGGCTCCGTGCTGGCTCTGATGGCGTACACCATCCTGTTCCTCAAGCTCGTCTCCTACCGGGATGTCAACCTGTGGTGCCGAGAACGAAGGGCCAAGGCCAGGGCCAAGGCTGGTGAGGGGCTGCCCAGGGCTGGGGCCTCAGAGCTTGTGCCACCCGCCTCGGGGCCAGACTGGGGCAGCAGCAGGGCCTCACCCGCCCCCCTCGCTTGAAGCTTCCGCAGGTAAGAAGGCCAACGGGGGAGCTGCCCCGCGCACCGTGAGCTACCCGGACAACCTGACCTATCGTGGTGAGGACGCCCCCTGGGACTTGGCCGAAGGGCAGTGGCGCAGGGACAGCAGGGCGCGGCCTGGCCGGTGCTAGCCCCAGCCTCCTGTTCCAGATCTGTACTACTTCCTCTTTGCTCCGACTCTGTGCTACGAGCTCAACTTCCCCCGCTCTCCCCGAATCCGAAAGCGCTTCCTGTTGCGGCGGCTCCTGGAGATGGTGAGGATGGGGGCTGGCCGCGGGGGCGGGGGCGGGGTAGGCTGGGGGCCTGCCTGGGGCTGGAGGGGCTCAGCCTGCTCCTCTCTGCCTCCTCCCTCAGCTGTTTCTGACCCAGCTCCAGGTGGGGCTGATCCAGCAGGTACGCGGGCCGGGCCGGAGGGGGGGCCGGGCCGGAGGGGGGGGGGCGGGGCCGGGTGGCCCAGGCGGCCCGGGCGCTGACGCTGTGCCCCCCTCTGCAGTGGATGGTCCCCACCATCCAGAACTCTATGAAGCCTTTCAAGGTGAGCGCTCAGGTTCCCCCGGGCTGGGGTGGAGGGCAGGTGGGGAGCCGCTCGGGGAGCCCGCTGAGCTCTGTCTCTGCAGGATATGGATTATTCCCGCATCATCGAGCGCCTCCTGAAGCTGGCGGTGAGCAGCCTGGGGGGGCGGGCGTGGCGGGAGCCGGCGGGGGTGGTGTCTCACAACCCGGCCCTGCCTCCCCCTGCAGGTCCCCAATCACCTCATCTGGCTCATCTTCTTCTACTGGTTCTTTCACTCCTGCATGAACGCCGTGGCTGAGCTCATGCAGTTCGGAGACCGGGAGTTCTACCGGGACTGGTGGTGCGTGGCCTCGGGTGTGCGACTGGGGTGGGCGCGTCCGGCTGCGGGCCGCTCACCGCTCACCGCTGCTCTCCACCCCCAGGAACTCGGAGTCCGTCACCTACTTCTGGCAGAATTGGAACATCCCTGTGCACAAATGGTGCCTCAGGTGGGCGCGGGCGAGGGGCGGCGGTGGGGGCGGTCGCGGGCAGCTGTGCGCACCGGCCCAGCCCCAGCCCAGCCCCAGCCCAGCCCCAGCCCACGGCCCCTGGCCCACGGCCCCCTCCCTCTGCAGACACTTCTACAAGCCCATGCTTCGCCGGGGCAGCAGCAAGTGGCTGGCCAGGACCGGGGTGTTCTTTGCCTCGGCTTTCTTCCACGAGGTGAGTGCGCTGCAGGCACGACCAGCCCCGGGCCCCATGCCCCACCACCGACCGCACGTGCAGCCCCCACTCCAGCCAGTTTTGTCCCTGTCCCCCAGGCGCATGCGGCCCCCGTCACTCCCGTCACCCCATCCCTGTCCCTGGGGGGTGTGTGCAGCCCCCATCACTCCGGTCAGCCCTGTCCCTGTCCCCCAGACGCATGCAGCCCCTGTCACTCCGGCCAGCCCCATCCCTGGCCCCCTGGGTGCGTGTGGCCATGGCGGTGGCTGACGCCCGTTGCCCCGTTGCAGTACCTGGTGAGCGTGCCTCTGCACATGTTCCGCCTCTGGGCCTTCACAGGCATGATGGCGCAGGTGAGTGTGCCCCGCGCCCCGCGCCCCCCACCCCCCGCGGCCCGGGGCCCCTCCTTGGGTCCTGCGCGGCCGGCTGACCCGGGCCCGTGTCTCCAGATCCCGCTGGCCTGGCTGGTGAGCCGCTTCTTCCAGGGCAACTACGGCAATGCGGCCGTGTGGCTGACGCTCATCATCGGGCAGCCGGTGGCCGTGCTCATGTACGTCCACGACTACTACGTGCTCAACTATGAGGCCCCCGTGGCTGGGGCCTGAGCTGCTCCATGGCGGGGCCTGTGGCCTCCTCCTCCCTCCTCGCTGCCCATGACCAGAGCCCGCCGCCCCACCTGTGTGCTGGGGAGGGGGCCTGGCCGTCCGCAGGGCTTCTCTGCCCCTATGGGGCTCCTTCCTGACCTACTCAGGGACGGCAGCCCAGCATCCCAGGAACCTGTGCCGACCCTGCCCAGGGGTCTGAGGGGATCAATAAAGTGCTGTCCGGAGCGGCGCCCTCAGCCTGCCGGGGTCGTGGGGTGCTAGTGCTGCTCTCGGGGGTGGGGGGCTCGGAGTCCCACTGGCCTTCTGATGCCCGTGTCCTCAGGGCGCGGTGTCCTGGCTGGAGGGGCGGGAGCAAAGCCACAGTGCCCATGAGGCTGACTCCTCCTCCCCGGCACTTGTTTCTGTACCACAGGCGGCAACCCCCACTGCCCAGCAAGACCTGGCTCAGGTCACATGTCCTGTCCTATCACTGCCCTTGTTAACCTAGCGTGTGTGCGTTGTCAGGGTGGGGGAGCAGCTCAGAGCTCCGTGGTCCCTGTGCTGGGGCCTTGGAAGAAGATGGTGCCCAAGGACTTCCCAGGAGGGGATCTTGGCTTGGGGCACTGGCTGGAGGCCGGAGTCAGAACCAGTGTGTGGCCTGGCGGCGCCGCGTGCTGGTGCTGTTCTTCGGCTGTGATGCTCATGGCGGCGGAGTCCCTGGACCCTTGGGGTGGCAGCTCTTGGGGGGAGGCAGGTGGCCTGGCCTGACCCATGACCTCGGTCTTCCTCCTGAGCACATCCACGCAAAGGCTTGAACACCAGCTCTCTGCCCCTGCTGGGCACCCAGGAGGGACTCTCCACTGCCCTGGGTTTGAGCCCCACACGCCCAGTTCTCGCTCTCGGCAGCCCACACGCACGCCTACGTGTGGCCCTCAGGAAGCTGTGCTCCCAGACTATTCTCTGCCAAGCCCGACGGGGGGCAGCCCGGAGCCCATTCCCACCGGACTGGGCGGGTAGGCTCTTTCCAAGACCCCAAGCCATGTGTGTGGCCCAATGGGCCCCAGTCACAGACTGGTCTGATGTGGTCTGACAAGGCAGGTGAGGGGGTGCCTGGGCAGTGGCCTCAAGGGCCATGCTGCCCCCAACCTGCCCTGAATCTGCCCAACCTCATGTCCCCCATCTCCTCTGGCTGTGATGGAGTCAGGGGTAGAGGGACTCCCTGGGCCCTGCTGGGGATGGTGAGTAGTGAGTGGGTGGACACCTGGGGGCACAGGGCATCAGGAAGGCCACTCTGGTCTGTCCCCTCCCCACCCCTCCTCTGCTCCCAAACCAGCCAGTGCCTTGAGAACATGTGGTGAGCAGGGTTGCAAAGCCAGGAAGAGGCTCCAGCACACCCACCCATGCTCCCCCAGCCGCCTCATTGGGGAGGTCTTGGGAAGGGCGTTCCTGTGGGTCCATCCCACCGCCCCCCTTCCAGGTCCTTGAATAAAGAATTGTGAGCACACACACGGGTCCTGTGGAGTCAGGCGCGCATGGCTAGGCTCTGACCATCGACCTTCCTTCTGAGGGGGCTACCACGGCCCAGACCTTCAGCCCCCTTCCCGGACCCATGTCCCCGGGGCCCACCCTGGGGGGTGCCGGGAGGAAACAGACACGGGAGGCCACAGTGTAGAGTCTGTCGTTTATAGGTCTCTGCCAGTCTCGTCCGTCCGTCCGTGTGTCTCTACTGAAGGGGTGAGGGGGACTCATGTAAAAATCCCAAACCCAATCCTGACGGAGCACGTGCAGTGCCGTCAGTCCCTGTGTGGCCGTCAGTCCCCGTGTGGCCGGGAGCCTCAAGTAGGCCGTGGCACAGGGCTGTGGCCCTCGCTGCTGACCGGGGTCTACGCCTCGCCCCTCGGCCAGCCTTCCTCCTGGGGCCTCTAGGAGACAGTGGGGTCCTTGGCTTTGGGGGGCTCGGAGCCCGTCAGCAGGGAGATGGTGGGGTCATCTGTGTAGTCGTCCCCCTCCGAGAAGTAGGAACCCTCCCCCAGCTCGAAGAGCACAGGCAGGTCGCTGCTCCCCATGTCCACGGAGCCCGGGTCCACCAGGAACAGGGGTTGCGCCGTGTAGTGCACCAGCTGCTTCCCTGGGGGTGGGGCGGGGTCAGGGCACCGGCCGGAGGGCATGCGGGCGGCAGGGCAGGGGTTGGGGGCTCCGCTCACCTGAGTTGGGGCTGCTGTTCTCAGCCTCAAGGGGCCTGGGCGGCTCCTGGGGAGAGAGAAGCTCCTGGATCTGCTGGGACAGGAGGGGGTGGAGTGAGGGCTCCCTGTCGCCGTCCCCCCACCCCCACGCCTCTGCTGTCCCCACCCTGCCTACGCACGCTGGCCAGGCTGCTGTCAAGGTCAGGCAGGCTCATGTCTGGCACGGTCACCGAGGGGCTGAACAGCTGCAGGGAAGGGAGGGCGGTCAGGCTGCGCTGGGGGCTGGGCGCGGGCGGGGACGGGGCAGGGCAGCGCTCACGTCCAGCAGCGCGCTCGTGTCCACGCTGAAGCCGTGGCTCGTCAGCATGGTCTGCAGGCTGTCCAGGTTGGAGTCCATGGCGTCCAAGTGCTCACTGAGCTCGGTCCTGGCCAGAGCAGGCGGGACGGGTCAAGCGTCGCTCCGGGCACCCCCAGGCAGATGCCTTCCCGCCGGTGCCCACACACACAAGCCCGGGTGTGTGTGTAGGGGGGCTGCCCTCAGCTGCACCCCCCAACCTGGGCCCCCCCGTCGCGCCCTCCCCAGTGTGGGCCCAGGGCACGCGTGTGGGAGGGTAGCCGAGGCCACGCGGGCTGGTCCGGTCGCCGTGGGGCCAGGAAGACCTCCGGCAGCACTGGGAGCTGGGCCAAGATGGCAGGAGGGCCCAGGAGGGGCTCTGTGCTCAGGAAGGCCGGGGGCAGTTTTTCAGGCCTGACAAGGTCTTGCCTTTACACTGGAAGACCACAGGGATGGGGAGAGGGAACCGTGGGCAGGCTGTAGAGGGCTGGTCTCTGCCCTGGTGCGTGCTGGGAAGGAGGCGTGGGTCTGGAGGCGGTGGCCAAGAAGGTCCTGGGCCACCTGGTGGACCTTTGCTACAGGACGGGTGGCCTGGCTGGTCCTGGGAGGTGTCCACGGGGCCCAGCCCCACCCTGAGAGGAAGCGGGTCGTCACAGCAGCTGGGACTCTGGCTGCATGGGTGGCGGCTGCCAGGCCGGGAGGCCCAGTCTGTCAGTCAGTGACCTGGGGCACGGTCTTGGGCCCCAGAGCCTGGGGTGGGTGGGGGGCTGCTCCCTGCTGCAGAAGGCCCAGGACACCTGTTCGCCAGGCAGGGCCAAGTGCTCACGGCCAGGCCAGGGTCTGGTCCGAGGCTGGGGAGGGGCCTGAGCTCTGGCGGAGCCCTCCTCCCTCCCCAGTGGGGACGGCGCTAACCCTGGCTGGACTCGGCCATGCAGAGAGGAGGGGCAGGGGAAGAGGCGGGCGACCCCAGACATCTGTGGAGCGCGAGCCAAACTGCAAGATACAAAGACAAGAGCCCCCCGATTGCAGGTGGGGGCCAGTGGACTCCGTGCCCCCCGCCCTGGCTCGCCTGGCCTCTGGGGCGAGCCCTCCGCTGGCCAGCAGGACGGGGCAGTGGCCTGTTGCGAAAGGGGCGACGGCAGCAGCTGGAGCAGCTCAGGGGGCAGGCGGGACAGGCCTGCGAGGCCACACACCCTTGGCTCCTGAGGCAGGGGGCCTGGGACAAGCAAGCTCTGGGCTCAGGGCCACACCTGCAGGCGCCTCCCCCAGCGACCCCGTGCCCTCAGCCTGACGACCTCCCTGTACCAGCCCCTCCAGGACGGTCCTGGCTGGAGGCCCCGCTGCGCTTCAGAGGCCGCAGGGGAGGCGGGTGGGGGTGGCACTCACTTGTCCAGGCAGGCTACGCTGAGGCACTTCTCAGGGGCCGAGGCAGGTGGGGGCGGGGGTGAGGGGTGGTGGGCCCCTGCATCCGTGAGGGGTGTGGCTGGGGCGGTGGGGGCAGGCTCGCTTTCCCGCAGGATGGAGTCAATGAGGGCGGCTGGGGACAGGGGTATCTCCACGACAGAGGACGGGTGTCCAGGACTGGCCTCCTCCACCCGGGGGCTCCGAGGAGGGCTGGGGGGCTCCTCCTTGACGCGCACCAGGGGGCTGCCGGAGAGCGGCCTGCGTCCAGGGAGCACACGTGTCAGCAGCCGGCTCCGTGGGCGCCCCGTTCCCCCCGACGGCTGGGAGGATGACGCGGCCCCCACCTCTCGTCTACGCTTCCGCCCGGGGAGGCCAAGGGACTGCTGGGGGCCAGTTCGGTGATGTCGGAGATGATGGGTCCGGAGCTGGCGACGGCATCTGGGGAGTAGAGGCTGGAGCTGCTGTAGGCCGGGGAGGGAGCCTGCCATCGAAGGGAGGCGGCCTATGTGGCAGGAGCCGCAGCAGCGCCCACCCCTGCCCGGGCCAGCCCCGCGGCACCGCGCGCTCACCGAGTAGGGGCCCGGGCCGTGGACGTGCTGCAGGGAGTACTGCCGGCCATACTTGGGCCCGGAATGTGCCGAGCTGCCGTCATTCAGCATCAGGGGGCTGCGGGGCGGGGCGGGGGGGAGAGGTGGGGTCAAGGGCCTCCCCGGGGCCATGGCCACCCGCCACTCAGCCGAGAGGAGACAGGGAGGCCCAGGGCCCCGTGCTGAGGAACAGGCACCCCCCATGCCTCACATTTTCCTCTTCACCCCCAGGATCCGGTTCGACTGCACCAGGGAGATGAGGAACTGGATGAGCTGTGTGGGCAGTAGAAAGGCACAGTCAGCCTGGCCGGGGACGGGGCCCAGCAGGCGCCCCCCAGGCCCGCCGCACACCTTGTTGACGACCTTCTGCTGCTGGGCGTGCTTTTGCCGCAGGCTGGCCACCTCCCGCCACAAGGCCTCGTTCTCGCTGGAACACAACGGGGCGGTCAGCTACCCCCGTGCCCCCTCCCACGCCCTGGGCAGGTGTAGGGTCTAGGGTGCAGTTCCCGCAGGTGGCTTGGAGCCTGGTGGTAACGGCACCGCGGCCCCTCTGTGCTTGGCTACGCTGCTGGGGGAGGACATACAGACGATCCGGGTGGGGGGTCCGGTGGAGGGGGCTCCTAAGGAAAGGGCTGGTGGGCTTAGGCAGAACACAGGATCAGGCCCCCTTGCCCCCCCCCCAACCATCTCTGCCCCAACTGAACCTGAGAAGAGGAGGGAAGGCCAGCCCAGCTCTCAGGCTGGAGAGCGGCCTATGGGGGTCATCCTGTGCCTTTGGGGGGCTCAGGGTTGCTCCCCAAGCCTGGAAATGGCTCACAGGTGACTTTAAGGAGTGGAAAGGGCCACCTGGGCACCATTTCCCCAACTGGGCAAACAGGGCTGTGAGCAGGCTGTGGCCTGCCCTTCTAGTAAGCCCCCGAGCGCCTCCTTGACACGGAGTTGACCCCCTTGGCCTCACCTTGAGAGGCACCCGCGTCCCGGGAGGCCAAGTTCACCCGGCCCCCTTCTGCTCACGTCATATAGCCAGTGGCTTCTGCTGGACCCCAATGTGAGCAAGTCAGAGCTCAGGAGCCTCTTCTGTGATGCTGGAGTCATGAGGCCCTGCCCCCTGAGATGGTCTGAGGCCACACACAGCTAAGCTGACGACAGGCACCCTAGGCTGTGGTTCCAGAGGTCCCCAGGGCCCCCAGGTGTATAGGAATAGGCTCCAGCCAGCCTTCTTGGGGGTCCTGGCTGAGGACAGGAGCACAGGACTGGTTATGTGCTGGCCAAACATGCCCCAGGGGTGGGGACCAGCGGGACAGCCAACATCATGAGAGCTGGCGAGAAACCCTCCACCCCAGCCTACAGGGTGCCCAGGCGGGCGGCAGCGGGAGGAGCCCAGCTCTGCCTGTGGGGCGGGAAGCCGGTCAGACCCTGCCTCCCGGGAAGTGAGCACAAGTCCAAACCTAATTCTACATCCGGAGGGCAGAAGGCCTGGGCGCCTGTGTCACAAGCTGTGGGAGGCGGGGCTGGTGGGAAGAGGCCAGCTCCCAGGCCTGCCCCTCTCCTGCCTGCTCCTTCCCCCCTCGTCCGGCCACCTCCCCGCCCATGTGCCGCGGCACAGAACCTACTGCTTCATGGCCAGGAGTTTGGAGTCCATGCTTTCCTGCTTCCCCTTCATGAGCTGCACGTCCGTGAGCAGCTTGGTGACACTGTCCTGGCGAATCTTTATGTCCTCATTCTTCAGCGTGGATACCTGGGTTCCCAAGGGGGAGAGTCACTGGGAGGACCCCCACCCCACTGCCCCCCGGACTGCGCCGAGGCCAAGGGGCTGGTGGTCCGGAGAGGGACCTTTGCTGTGGTGGCTGATGGGGGAATGGGCCAGGGTAGCCCAAGATGCACAAGCAGGGAAGGGAGGGCCCGTCAGGAAAAGGGCTCGGTGGAGCGAGACCAGACCATCAGGCGGCCGCCAAGCTGCCGAGGGCAGTGGACAGGCCTGCAGGACGGCGAGGGGATGCGGCATCCCCGTCCCCTGGAGGAAGATCTATGGAGGCCGAGAGAGGGAGGACGGCTACTCACACTGGTCACTTTCCTCTTGATGTTCTCCAGGAGCTGCTCCTGGCCGCGCAGGAAGCACGGGTGCTGGAACTCAGTGTCGTCCCTCTCCGGCTTGACCAAGCCACCCTGCTCGATGTGGACCACCTTCCGGAAGCCGTCTGCACATGACGGGGTGGGGGCCGCTCTGCCTCAGGGCTGGGGACCAGACCCCAACGACAGCCCGGCCCCTGCCCTGCTGAGGGTCATCGGGAGTGTCCCAGAGGAGGGCTCTGCCTGGCGCAGCTCTGGTCCCAGCACTGCCTGCAGCCACCGGGTGGTCTGGGTCTAAGGGAGACCCCACACCCCCGGGCAACACGCCCTCCCCACCACGTAGCTTCACACGCTTCCCTGAGGACTCTGGGTTCAGGCCCGCAGGATGCTGGCCGCTCAGAGCCATGGTGCAGGCGCCCCCCGTCCCCGGCCATGAGCCGGGGGCACGGGTACTCACACATGTTGAGCTGGCGCACGAAGCTGGCCATGTTGTTGTGCTTGAAGTACTTGGGCAGCACCTCCTTGGCGAACTGGCCCTGGTCGAACACGTGGAAGCTGTTCCCGCTCTGCTGGGAGACATGCCGCTGAGTCACACAGGAGGCTCGCTCCCAACAGCTGGGCCGCCTGTCAGCAGGACGAGCCTGGTCCCTCTGCCCTGCACGGCCACAGCGTGGAGGGACCCCATCACGGACCCCATCACAAACCCCGCCCCAGGCCTCCAGAGGTTCCCCAAACACAGCATTCCACACCCAGTCTCTAGGGAGCCTGTTTTCGCTTTCATCAGCGAACTTCCCCACGAGCAGCTCAGACCCCAGAGTGAGGCGGCCAAGAGAAGGGGAGGCTGACCTGAGTCACTCGGGAGGGAAACACAGAGTTGTGTTCAGAACCGCAAGTCCATTCCTCTACGGGCGTCCAAGACCCCAGCAGAGTCGCTACACTTCGCGCCCTCCAACCCCTTTCAGACCTAAACCCAGGAGCTACCAGGAGGTTCAGGGCCCTGGAGCAGCGGTAGAGTGGTGAGGGGAGGGGAGCCCGGCCTGGGAGGGGTTGTGAGCCCACGAGAGACCCTGAGCACAGCTTCACCAGCAGAGAGGGCACCAGAGGAGCGCCCGAAAACAGAGAGGACCCCCGGGTGCCCAACGAGAGCAGGAGGCCGGCCCGGCCACACGCGCGGGCACATGAAAAGCAGCTCAGACGTAAGCACGTGAGGGGAGGAGAAGGCAGAGGGAGGCCCTCGGAAAACTCTTCTCCTCCAAAGTGGCCGAAGGAAAATTGGCCAAAATGTCAGAGTGCACTTTTCCAGACCTCTGAAAGTCAGTCGAAGGGTTCTGGCAACATGAGGGAGCATTTATTCAAGAACAGTGGTTCACTCACAGGAGGGTCCAAGAGGCTGCCCTACTCCCACTGGCCGTCCTGCAGCCGGGAAGTCCTGCGGCTGAGACCCCCGAACCCCAGCACCCTCACAGCCACTGCTGGGGGGCATTGCTGGGGCCCCTTCGAGCCCCACTGCCAGAGGATTCTTATTTTACTGATCTGACAGTTACCTGGGCGGTTCCACTTGCAAAGCTGTCTTTGCTTGACTTGACCCCAAACTCTGCCAATATAAAAAGCCTTTTCCCTAGGGATGCTTGTTGATAACACTGAGAGAGTATTTTAAAACTTTGTGACTGTCTAAGTCAGAGGGTAACAGTTAAGGCAAAAAACAAGCTAACCAGAAAGCGTAAAAGAAAGAGCTGGATGGGGCACCTGGGTGGCTCAGTGGGTTAAGCCTCTGCCTTCGGCTCAGGTCATGATCTCAGGGTCCTGGGATCGAGCCCCGCATCGGGCTCTCTGCTCAGCGGGGAGCCTGCTTCCTCCTCTCTCTGCCTGCCTCTCTGCCTACTTGCGATCTCTCTCTCTCTGTCAAATAAATAAATAAAATCCTTAAAAAAAAAAGAAAGAGTTGGAGAATGAGATACTTCTGAAAATCTCCAAAATATTCCTGGAAACCCAGAAGTCACATGCATGTGCAGGGCCGTGTGGAGAACCAAGGTAAGACCTAAAAACGCCCTAAGCTTGCACCCCAGGCTGAGCTCAAGGGTCCCCATCAGCAGGCGTACCCCAGTACATACACAGAACCCCCCCAAAGAATGGGGCAGTTATGGGTTCCAGGCATTAAAGGAAATTTCTACCCCCCTTCGCTACAATGCTAACCAAGGAAAGACTTCCGTGGTCACAAACAACAAAGACCATACACTGCCCAGAATTAGTTCAGAAAACTCACAAGACAAATGACTACCAACAACTACAAGTAACGGTACCAGCCTTGGAGAGGGGAAGCTGATGTTCAGAGCCGAACACACGTGGCGTTACGTGACCCGAAAGTCCCATTTCCAACAACAACAACGACAACCTGCAAAGAAACGAGGCCCGGCCTACACACTGGGAAAAAAGCGATCAGCTGAAACCATCCCCGAGGGGGCTTAGAAGTTGGATTTATTACACAACGACTTTAAATCAGCATTTCAGACACGTTCAAAGGCTAAAGTGAAACTGCATCTAAAGAAATAAAGGAAAGCATGAGAGTATCTCATCGAACAAAGAACATCAATAAAAATAAAAGTCATAAATATAAAGCAAATCAATTTCTGACTGAGAAAGCGTAATAACTCAGGCCTAAAGCTTACTACAGTGGCTTGAGAGTAGATCTGAGCACAGACAAGAAGGAGTCAGCACACATGAGGACAGGCTCACTGAGATTATCCAGTCAAAGAGAAAGAGAAGACAGTGAAGAAAAACGGACAGTGTCAGAGACTGTGGGGTATTAGCAAACACCAGCGCAGGCATCATGGGGTCCCAGCAGGAGAGGAGAGGACAGAAGGAAGAAGGGCTGAAAACTTCTCAAATTTGAGGAAAACCGTCCAGGAATCCAAAGAAACCCCAAGCAGGGTGAACTCAGAGAGGGCCACGTCCAGAAGCCTCGTCATCAAACTGCGGGACAGAAAGACCCAGAGAGGCCTCTGGAAGCCACAAGGGAGAACAGACTTCATGCGCAAGGGAGCCTTGAGAAGATTAACAGCTGATTTCTCATCAAAAGCCATGGAGGCCAGAGGCAGTGGGATGACAGTTAAAGGGGCTGAAAGAAAAAAACCCCGTGAATCAGGAATTTTATATCCAGCAAAACCACCCTCTGAAAAGGAAGGAAAAATTTCTCCTTCTGGGATGTCAAGTGTGAGGAGATCTACTGAACCATTCCCAAGTGAAACAAAGTTACTTAAATCTTTTTTTTTTTAATTTTTATTTATTTAGTTGACAAATCACAAGCAGGCAGAGAGGCAGGCAGAGAGAGGAGGGGAAGCAGGCTCCCCGCTGAGCAGAGAGCCCCATTTGGGGCTCGATCCCAGGTCCCTGGGATCATGACCTGAGCCGAAGGCAGAGGCTGTAACCCACTGAGCCACCCAGGTGCCCCTAAATCTTCTAAAGTCTGGAAATTGTCCTAAAAGCGTACAGCAAATGAAAACATTTATTCCAGAAACCCTACTAAGACTATGTAGGAACAGTGAGCTTGTAACACCTGAGCCGCAAGCCACTCCCTCCTGACTCCAGTTCACCTTGACTGACGCTACACCCTGGGAGGGCACGGCTGGGAAGCTGGCAGTCCCTCTACCCCGTTTCCAGTCGAGGTTTGCTCTATCTCACTGAGAGGGGAAGGCCACCAGCATTTCTCATCCTGTCTGGGTAAAAAGGCTAAATTCCTGGTGCCTGCAACCAAGAGTTTGGGGAGGGTCTTCTCCACTTCGCTCCCGTCCACATAATGCAGGCTGTACCCCAGGCATGGCAGGTTGAGCGTATGGAACCCCTGACAGCCCCACCTCCAGCCAGCATGCGGGGCATGGCATCCAAGCGGGGGGAGGCCGCTGCCCTGCCCAGTGCCCGAGCACTGGCTCAGAAGGCCCCAGGAGAGAGGCAGGCCAAAGGAAAGAGCTCTGAAGGTTTCCCCCAGCAAACTCACTTTATGTGAAACAAAGTGTAGAAAGCTCAAGCCTAAGGCTGCTCTTGAGAAGAGAATAGCTCTAAGAGTCACAAGCTCGAGGGGCACCTGGGTGACTCGGTTGAGCATCTGTCTGACTCTTATTTCAGCTCAGATCATGACTGTAGGGTTGTCAGATCAAGCCCCATGTCAGGCTCCCTGCTCAGCAGGGCGTCTGCTGGAGATTCTCCCTCTCCCTCCATCCCTCCCTAAATCTCACACACATGCTCCCTCTTTCTTGCAGATAAATAAATCTTCAAACAACAAACAAACAAACAAAAAACAAAGGAAGAGAAACAAACTCAACCACAGCCAGCTTGTTCCCACAGGCTAAGAGCCCTCGCAGGTCTGAGCAAACCTCAGACAGACCTGAAAGGCTGCACTGCGAGAATGTAACTGGATCGGACTGTTGGACAGTCTGTGCCCGGCGGTACCGTCAGAACCAATGGAACAATCAGGCGGGAAGCACGGAGCCTACAGTCTGGGTGTACTACCCCCCGACACAGTGAACCCACACAGAGACCAGAGAGGAAACAGACCTCACTAACCTACAGGCCCACAAACCCCAAAAACAAGCACAGGAGCAGTGGGGGTGGGCGTCCAGGAGTACTGCACGGCCCAAAATGTGCTTTACCAATGAAATGAGACATGTAAATAGCGACATATGACCCATGCACAAGGGAGAAGAGAGAAGCGGGAACAGAAACAGCCTGTGAGAGACAAGACATCAGATTTAACCAAGACTTCAAACAACACGTTATAAGTATGTTTAGAGAATTAAAGAAAATCATAAAGTCGAGGAAGATGAGGTGACTGTGCCTCGCCAAAGGGAGAGGAAGAGTAAAGAGACTGGAAGCATAGAGCAAAGGCAGACAGAAATTCCCAAGTTCAGCAGCACAACCACCAAGATGAGACACTTACCAGAAGGGCTCAACAGTGCACAGGAACTGGCAGGAGAAAGAATCAGCGTATTTGACAATGGACTGAGAGAGACTATGAAAGCAGCAGAACAGAGAGAACACAGTAAAGAGAATGAAAGGAGCCTCAGAAACACTTGGGGCCCCTTCAGCTGCACCAACATATGTGTAAATGGAGCACCATGAGGAGAAAGGGCTGGAACAAGGATTCAGAGAAATAAGGCCTGAAAACTTCCCAAATGCGCTTTTAAAAAAGTCCATGAACATGGTATGCCATCCCATTTACTTAGGTCAACTTGGTTTCTTTCGTAAAGGTTTTTATTATTCTCAAGTCTTGACATACCGACCCCTGCATGTTTTACCAGACTTCTCTTTAAGTACTCTTCCCCTCCCCTGAACAGTTGTAAACGAAGTTTAAAGAAAAAAAAACAAACAAACCAACTTCCTGTCATTCATTAGAAATGCAATTGATGGGGTGCCTGGGTGGCTCAGTGGGTTGAGTGTCTGCCTTCGGCTCAGGTCATGATTCCAGCGTCCTGGGATAAAGCCCCACATCAGGCTCCCTGCTCAGTGGGGAGGCTGCTTCTCCCTCTACTCCTCCCCCCTCCTTATGCATATGATATCTTTCTCTCTCAAATAAAAATCTTGAAAAAAAAAATACAATTTATTTTTGTGTGTTGACCTTGTATCTAGTGATGTTGCAAAACTCACTGTTTAGTTCGAGGAGTATTTTTTTTTAATTTTTGGGAAAAAAATATTTTTTAGATTTTATTTGACAGAGAGGCAGCCAGAGAGGGAACACAAGCAGGGGGAGTGGGAGAGGGAGAAGCAGGCTCCCTGCTGAGCAGGGAACTCGATGCAGGGCTCAATCCCAGGACCCTGAGATCATGACCTCAGCCAAAGGCAGAGGCTTAACTCATGAACCACCCAGGCGCCTCTTGTCTAACTTTTTAAAAGTTTATTTATGTAATCTCTACACCCAATGTGGGGCTTGAACCAGGGCTGTTCTTTGTGACCACCAGGATTCAACAGGTGTGACGGTATATGAGAACAGGTTACAGAAGTCACCTGGTGCTCTTGCTGTCTTGGATCCCTTGCTCTGAGAGAAGCAGGCTGACCTGCTGTAGCAGCCCTAAGGAGGAGCTCATGTGGTGAGGAATGAAAGTCTCCTGCCAAAAGCTACTTGTCACAAAACACCTGAGTGAACCTGGAGGCGGGTTGCTCTTCCTCAACTGAGTCCTGAAACGACCGCAACCTGGATGAGGGGCCGTGAGTTAGAGTCAGTCTGTGACTCTCAGAGACTGTGAAATGCTTCTTGTTTCAAGCAGTTAAGTTTTAAGATATTTGGTTACACGTCAATAAGCAATACAACCACTAAATATTGGTGCATGTGTTTTAAAGATTTATTTATTTATTTAAGCATCGGGGGGGGGGTGCACAACGAGAAGGAGACTCCCAAGCAGACTCCTCACTAAGTGCAGAGCCCGATGCGGGGCTCGATCTCATGACCCTGAGATCGTGGCCTGAACTGGGATCAAGAGTCAGACACTTAACCACTCACGTGCCTCTCTGTGTCTTTTTTTGAGGCTACTGCAAATACCTCCGTTTTCAACAGTTCATGCTAGTGTGCAGAACTAGAATCGGTTTTTGTATACTACCCCCGAACCCCGTGGCCCTACTAAACTCATTTATTAGTTCCAGCAACTTTTTTTGGTAGATGTCTTGGGACTTTCTAAGTCAATGATGGTGTTTTCTATAAATGGAGGCAGTGTGACGTCTCACCTTCCAATTTTTTGGTCTTTTATTTCCTCATTTGCCATATCACCCGACCAGTGGATTACACACACTGTTAAAGAAGAGCGGTAGGAACGGACTTCCCAGCCGTCCTGTTCAGTGTTGGGGGAAGTGCCCGCTCTGTCACCTCTAAGTACAACGCCACATGTAGGTTTTGCAGGTGTTTCTGTGGGCTGAGGAACTGCCCTCACGAGTCTGCTGAGTGGTCGTCGTGAAGTGCGGGTTAAGTCTGTCCAGTGTTTCTCCTTACGCTGTCAAGATGGCCGTGTGGTCTTTCTTCCCTCCCCACTGATGCCCTTACACTGTGTTCCGAAAGCTGACCAGACTCCCATCTACGGAGCTGCCCTCTGGCCTCAAGCCTCAGAGTTGCTGAGAAGTCAGAATCGTTCTATGTCCCTCGGTGCAATTCTCTTTTTTCTAGCTGCCTTTTTTTTTTTAAAGGTTTTATTTATTTGACAGACAGAGATCACAAGTAGGCAGAGAAGGAAGGCGGGGGGGGGGCAGGCCCCCCCGCTGAGCAGAGAGCCCAAGGCGGGGCTTCATCCCAGGACCCTGGGATCATGACCTGAGCCGAAGGCAGAGGCTTTAACCCACTGAGCCACCCAGGCGCCCCTTTCTGGCTGCTTTTAAGATTTTCTCTTTATCACCCGTTTTTAGCAATTTGACAGTGATACGACCTGGTATAGTTTTTTGGGCTTACCCTTCCTGGAGTTCTTGGAAGTCTTGGAACTACAGGTTCACAGCTTTCCAAAAATCTGCATGGTTACGTCTAAGCATTCCCTCCCCTTTTATATTGGAAATCCGCTTCTGTGTCATCAGGCTGTGTGATGTCCCCACGAGGCTCTGTTCAGCGTCTGCCGTCTCGTCTTCTCTGGACAGCGCTGCGAGCAGTTTCTCCGGTCAGTCTAGTTCAGTGATCTTTCCTTCTGCGGTAGCTGAGCTGCGGCTGACCCCTGCACCGACTCACACAAATCAGCTTGGGAACTGAGAGCGACTTCAGATCTGCGGTAGCACTGGGGAGGGCTCTCATACCTGCACACCATTAACGTTGTGCACCTGTCGCAGGTAATCAGTCTGCATCCAGGTTTCCCTGCTATCTGAAAGCAGAGTTCCTATGGAATCTTTTGTAAGCCGAAATTTGTAAAGCAAACAATTACCGTTACTGAATATGGAAAATTCTACGGTTCTCCCACACCACAGAATAATCTCTCAGTTAGCTGAAACAGGCACGGATGCAGGTCTCTTTTAAGAGTAGGATGGCTTCTGAACTTCCAAAAAAGGGGCATGTCTGGGACTTATTAACTAAAGTCCTTATTTTATTCAGATCTCTTGAGTTTTTGCCTTCTGTCCTTCTGTCCCAGGACACCATCCAAGGGACTACACTACACTGGGTTGTCAGGCCTTCTTACACTCCTCTTGCAGGGACAGTCTCTCAGACTTTCCTGCTTTCTGTGGACCCGGACAGTTTTGAGGAGTACCGGGCCAGTATTCCGCAGACTGTCCCTCAATTTCGATTCGTCCTGTGTCTTTTCCTCATGACTAGTTGAGATTATAGAAGCGTCTGGAGGAAGGCCACAGAGGTTAAGTGCTCTTCTCATCCTGTCAGGGCAAGGACATGCACCATGAGGCCATGTCTCTCAGGTGTCCCCGCTGTAGTCGCCCCCCACCCTTCCCCACTGTGCTTCTCTGAAGAAAGCCACGTGCAGGCGGGGAGATGTGCAGCCCCTCCCCGAAGCAGGGATCTCCACGAACAATGGGGAACTCTTCTGCACGGACACTTGTTCCATGACATTTTCTTCTGTCTTCTACTTCTCTGTCTTCACGGGCTTGCTTTACCTCTCGGAGCACTCAGAATACTCTTACAATTGCTTTAATGACTTTGTTGGCTCGTTTCCATCATCCCTGGGAACACTGCTACGACTCTCCCCTTCTCTGTCACAGAACACACTCTCCACCTGGCTCATCTGTCCGTTCTGGTAGGGCCCCCGACACGAGGGTCTTTATGTCGTGTCTGGCTTTTGTGGTTTTCCTCCTGAGAGTGTCTGCGCGGCTCAGTCTGATCCTTGCATGGTTTCTCTTTAAACTCGGTTACGCCGCATTTGGGGCAAATTTTCTTAATTCAGCCCCAGTTCCAAGCTCTGGCTCTTTCCGTCTCTGCTGAGTGCTCTGCAAGTTGAGTGTGATTCTTCCGCTCTGGCTGGGAGAACTCAGGTTAACTCACGGCCCTCTGTGAGCTCTCCTCAGTAGCTGTTCCTTTCCGGAAAGTTCTCAGGCTAGCTTCACAGGTCTCAGCATATGGGCAGGCGGAACCAGTCTTCTGTCGAAGGCCCAGAGGGGCTCGCATGCAGTAGACTCGTGGACCTCTTCCTCGGCGCGGCTACCATCCCTGGTACCGCCCCTTGTAAACTCTAGCTGCGTCAGCTTTTCCAAAGTCTGGGCTCTTAGTCTGAAAACTGCCTCTGGACACAAAGTCTGGGCACCTGTGTGGCTTACCTGTGCCTCCTGTTTTCAATCCTGAACACTGTTCAAGAGTGAAGCCCACCCTGAGTGTGTCCTATAAGCCCTACTTGAGGGCCATCAGGGGTTTCAAAGGTTTCCTGGTGAATCCATCACAGAGCATGCCATTCCATGTCCCTGCCTCATGGTTCAAGCCCCTCCTCCTCTGCTGCGCCTGAGGAAGTCCTGGAGGTGGTCTTAGCTTTTCCCTGGACATAATCAAATCCTGTGATCAGAAATGCGAAGAAGCAGGAAGAAGTGAGTGCCCGGCGGCCGAGCCCTGCCCTAATCCGGAGACGCACTTCTCTTTCCTTCTTTCCTTCCTTCTTTTTTCTTTCTTTTTAAAGTAAACTCTACACCCAGCATAGGGCTCGAACCCACAGCCTCCAGGCCCAGAGCTGCGTGCCCGACCCTGAGCCGGCTGTCCCGGGATGCACTTCTTCGCAGCTACCGAGTCTGGAGCCTCCAGCCTTTTTTTTTTTTTTTTTTAAAGACTTTATTTATTTATTTGACAGACAGAGATCACAAGGAGGCAGAGCAGCAGGCAGAGAGAGAGGGGGAAGCAGGCTCCCTCCTGAGCAGAGAGCCCGATGTGGGGCTCGATCCCAGGACCCTGAGATCATGACCTGAGCTGAAGGCAGAGGCTTAACCCACTGAGCCCCCAGGCACCCCATCTGGCCTGACTTTTGACGCCACCTGGACCAACCTAAAATGAGTCCAAAATTCTGCAGGCAGGTAGGTGTTTTACAGAGATGGTTTCTGTCTTTGAGTATTTTCTCAAAGGGCACCACGACCCCAGAGGGTTAGTAACCACCGAATTCCATGAGGGGGACCAGCTATACTCTGCCCAGAACACTTCGGTCCCCCCATGTCCATCCGAAGACTAGTTGGGTGTGAGGCGCTCTACTCTAGTCTCGACTGTGGCCGGCAGACCACACTGTGGGGCCCGCAACACGGGCATTAGGAGCAGGGCATGTGTGGCCACAAAAGCAGAGAAATCCAGGCTGCAGAGTGAGAGGACAGGATGTGTGAGCCTGGTCGAGGAAGGGAGGCTCACTCATCCTCCTCTCCCATCCTGGTTTTGTCCTTATCTGCGTCTGAGGCCGTCTGAACCATCATGTCCTGTTCTCCTTTCAGCTCAAGCTAGCTGTCGCGAGTTCCCGCGACACAGGCACCGACACAGCCCTCATCTCTGGCCACGGGCACCCTGCGCTCGGACCTCCAGGCCCGGGAGCCGAAGCAGGCTGGTGACTCTGCTCACTCTGTGGCCTTCAGGGTCAGGATGGGAGGGGTCTGTGGTGGCCGCTGCTATCCTGCCAGGACTGGGAAGCACGTGAGGGCTGGCCTTCCTCCCTTCTGCACCTGTGAAGACAGCCCCCACCCCGGCGGGGAGGGGGCCTTGCAACCAGAGCTGCAGGCTCCAGGGCCTACGGACTGTGAGGTCTCTGGCCTAGCCCCACACCATACACAATGGAAGCTCTTTGCACATTCTGGAGTGGGTCCATCCCACTGCCCCCTTCCAGGTCCTTGAATAAAGAATTATGAGCGCACACACGGGTCCTGTGGAGTGAGGTGTGCACAGCTAGGCTCTGGCCTCTCCGAGGAGGCCACCACGGCCCAGACCTCCAGCCCCCTTCCTGGACCCATGTCCCCGGGGTCCACCTCACCCCCTGGGGGGTGGTGGTAGGAAACAGATGGGGGAGGCCACAGTGTAGAGTCTGTCATTTATAGGTCTCTACCAGTCTCATCCATCCATCCGTCCGTCTGTGTGTAACTCTACTGAAGGGGTGAGGGGGATTCATGTAAAAATCCCAAATCCAATCCTGACCAACCACGCGCAGTGCTGGTCAGTCCCCGAGCGGCTGGGGTCTAATTAGAAAACAGGTGGGGGTAAGCAGCGTCTTGACCCTGTGGGTGTGGGCGGGGCTCCCCTGCTGCCCTCAGGAAATCTGGAGTCCCTGGGAAAGGCAGACAGGGAAACAGCTGCTCGTCATCAGAAAGATGGTGGATTGCGGCGCCTGGGTGGCTCAGTGGGTTAGGCCTCTGCCTTCGGCTCAGGTCATGATCCCAGGGTCCTGGGATCGAGCCCCGCATCGGGCTCTCTGCTCAGTGGGGAGCCTGCTTCATCCTCTCTCTGCCTGCCTCTCTGCCTACTTGTGATCTCTCTCTGTCAAATAAATAAATAAAATCTTAAAAAAAAGAAAGATGGTGGATTCAGGTCTGGCTTAACCAATCTCTAGTCTTCTCTGTTCAGTTTCCTGATGTCTTTGAAACGCAGTTTTCTTTTCTTTCTTTTTTCTAAAGGTTTTATTCAGCCACTCATGGTAGAGAGGAGGGAGAAGAAGGCTCCCCACTGAGCAGGGAGCCCAATGTGGGACTCGATCCCCGGGCCCCGGGATCACAACCTGAGCCGAAACCAGAGGCTTAACGGCCTGAGCCATCCGGGGGCCCGAGACTCAGTTTTCCTATCTGCAGAATGGCCAACTGTCACCTCCTTGCACGGCCCTGGATGGAGAAGTGACACACAAGAAGACGCAGCCTCCTACCGCAGGCGAGGTCCGAAAGAGCACAGCCGGGCTACCGTTCGGCTGAGGCAACTGCGTGCTTCCGGGAGGGCCTGCAGCGCGCCGCCCAGCCTGCCACTGGGGAGCGGTAACCTGTGGTGCTCCTTCAAAATTTTGGCTCAGATGACAGAGCCCTAAGGGCAGGATCCAGAGGGCCTGCTGGGTCCTGCCAGCTGTCTGAGATAGAGCTCAGCAGGCTGGGGGGAGGGGCGGGGGCTCACCTGGCTCTCCGTGGCGGGGGAGGAGGAGTGTCCCTGCCTGTCGTGGGAGCTCTGGAAATGGTCCATAGCCAGCTCTGAGTGTACAGGTGTGACCAGGGCAATTCAAGGGGTTTCTCAGGTATCTGATGAGCTAACTGCAGGAAGTGCCGTGCCCCCAACTCCCCACCCTGAGACCCAGCCCCTCCACAGTGACCTCTGACCACTGGCACGCACAAGGGCTACCTGGGACGGGCCCTGGCCTTGGTGACCTCCAGCTCCTCGGTGTCTGCTCCACACAGTCCTATTAGTTGCACTCCAGCTCCCAAAGAAAATGGAACTGCACTCATCAGGCTGGGCGAGGGTGGGGCCAGAAAGGCACCAAAGCCCCAAATTTCAGAAGCCCCCTCCCTCCAGCCCCCTGGCCTCCAAGAGGCCCTAAAAATAAGTGCGTCCTTAAACTTTGCCGTCAGGCATCTCCCAGGCTCACCTGGCCCTGATCCCTAAGCCAGAAAGGCCTGATTCATGGACAGGCCCAGTGGGCGTGGGAGGCACAGGCTGTAGGTCAGGGGAGCTGTGGCACACCCTTAGGCTGTGCTCATGGTGGCCAAGTTCCCTCCTGGTGGCAGCAGGAGCCGCAGGGGTCCTGCAGGACTGTCTGGGGGACAGCTGCATCTCTAAAGAGCCTTGCTCATTCAGCTGAGATGCCGTGCCATCTTCGACGGTGAGGGTCTGAGGGTCAGTAAGCGAACACAACTCTCCGGGGCAGCGACCTGTGGTCTGTCCCTCAGGCTGGGCAGGGGAAGCTCAACAGCCTCGGGAGCAGGAGGCAGTCCCGCTGGCCGGAGGGTTTCTGGGGCCGGACCCCTGCCCCACCTTACTCATCCTTGAGAATCAGCCACCATACCTCTGACTGCCCCTCGTCCCCTAGGTCAGATGTAGTGCTGCTCTTGGTAGAACTGCGAGAAAACTTCCAACACAAAGGGGAAGACACCAAAAGCAAGCACATCAGAGCTTTCTAAGGCCTCTGAGAGCCAGACTCTAGGCCACAAGTTTGCAGAAGACCCGGTTTGGACTCTTTTGGTAGAGGCCACAGGTACAGAACCATCTCCCACCTCTGAGCCAGGCAGCTCTCCAGGCCCCTGCCCAGCCTGGGAAGGGCTTCCTTCCACTACTGAGCTACTGTGTGGTTTCTGTGTTCATTGTTAGTCCCAGCCCCTACCACTATGTCCCGCTTGGCCTGCATATAGACCGGGAAGGGTCAAATACTCATGCTCCAGCCAGCCAGTTCCCCATTCCCCTCTCTCCCCTGAATCCGATTCCCTCCCACCCTTCCACCCGCCGCCCCACACCAGCAGGGTTCATGGGCAGCCACTGTAAGAGAAAGCTGTCACAGGTCTGACTGCTCCTGTTCAAAGGCCTTGCCCGGAACACAGGCTGCGGGTCCTGGAGAGTAACCTGGTGGCCACCTCACCCACATGCCTCACAGTGTGTCAGCAGCAAAAGCAAGCAGAGTAAGGGGCGCCCTAGCAGGTGGGACGATCACCCCAGCAGAATTAGGTTTGGAATATCGCAGAGCATCTCTGACCCCCTCCCTGATTAGGGTTAACAGTGTTTCCTGGAAGTTAGGGGAAGGAAAAAAAGGGAGAAGGAAGGTAAAGGAAGACAGAAATGTGGGGTCACTTCCTTTGCTTAGAAAACTCTGAGGTCTGGAAAGTGGGGATGGCGGTAACTCCGCAGCGTGTGGGAAAGCACGCTCCTCCTCCTCAGGGTCCTGGCTCGTCATCACAGAAGCAGGGAGTGCCCACAGATGCAAGTCACTGAGACCGACACAAAGGGTCCCCACTCAGAACGCTGGTGATACCTAGTCTCTTTATTTCCAGTCTTCAGGCAGAGCAGGGCTTGGGCAAACAGACAACCCAGGAGTTAGCTTCAGCCTAAACATTTGTTCATTCCTAATGGCTTAAGAGCATGAAAGGAAGTGCTTAGCAGAGTCTAAGAAAGCCAGCGTTCCAGCCCTCCAGAGGTCAAAGACATTTGAGGCACCCACAGGCTCTGCATGACCAGGGTGGCCTTTCTTCAGGTCACCCGTTTGCCAGCCCTGGCGTATGGCTCTGGCCTTCCCCAGACAGGACACCACAGGATGGGTAACAGCAGAGTCCGATACTCGACTCCAAACACTCCCTGATTTACCTCGGCAAAACCGGAGCTGTCCGGTCTTGCAGGGTCAAACCTTGTAAACAAGCCCGCTGCCAGGCAACTGAACACGGGGACTTCATAAAGACGCCCTGTGAGGCACGAAAAACAAAGCCGCTCCAGGGACACCCAGCTTTAGCATCTCTGGGCAGGGGTTCGAGACCAACTTGAATTTTATGACGTTTTACTTTCTGTTTTCCTTCCTTTCGCCTCTGCACTGGAGAAACGCCCTCCAATTCACGCGCCACGTCCTAATTTTCTCCGAATAGCTGCCGCCGCACCACCCTGGTAACTCATTTGGGAAGATACAGAGGGTCAGCTGGGTACAATGATCGCCAGCGAGACCCGGTACTGCTCCAAGGAACGACCCACTTCCGCGATTGTCCAACAGTTAGCGAAAGACTAACTGGGGAGGAAGGACAGGCCCTTCCTCCCCAGCCCGGGGACACTCGGCGTAGCAGGAGCCGACAGGAGCGAGCCCCGCACGCTCTTCCGGCGAACCCCGGCCCTGAGTCCCGCCTCCACATCCCACGCCTCCCGGGGACTGGCCCCGGCCCCTCACCGGGCTCCAGCAGATAAGCGCGTCGGTGTCCGGGTCGCTCACGAGGGTCCACAGCTTGGTCAGGAAGGCCGGGACGTTGCTGGGCCCCGCCGCGCCGGGGCCCACGGGCAGATCCATACCGGGCTACGCAGGGAGAAGCGGAGATGATGACCGCGAAAGGGGGCCGAGGGCCGGGCTAGTGCCGCCGACGCGCCTGCCGCCGGGGTAGCGCCACCGCCGCCGCCCGCTGCGCACACAGAGCCCCGCGGCCTAGCATGGCCGCAGCCATCTTGCGACGGGCGCGCTACCGCCGGCGCCGCCCGCCCGCGTCGGCCCGGCGCGCGCACGCCGGCCCCGCCCTGTCCGCCCCGCCCTGTCCGCCCCGCCCCCTCCTGCGCCTCTGCCGCCGTGCGCCTGCGCTTGCTAGCCCCGCCCCACTAATCGGGCCGGGAAGGGCGGGGCGGGCCGCGCCCACTGACCCCACAGGTCCTGCCCCATTCCCACGCGGCCCGCGCTGCCGGAAGTGGCGGCGCGGTCGGGACTGGCTAGGTAGCATGGCGGGCGCGCGAGACGCGGGGCGCGCGGCGGCGACGGGAGCGCGGCCTGGGAAGCGGCGGCGGGGGCCGGAGCCGGAGCCGGAGGAGGTGACAGCGGGCGCGGGTCCGAGCGGCGGGGTCGGGCGGCGGGGCCCGGGGCCGCACGTGGTGGCTGGTCTGCCCTCTGCGAGGCCGCCCAGTGCGCGGCGGGCCCGGGAGTAGGAGCAGGGAGGGGTCGTCTGCCCTGCGCGGCCTTAGCAGGGAGCACCCCCTGCGCGGGGGGCGGCCGCAGGGGGAGGCGGAGGCGGGGGGGACGCAGCGGGCCGGAGAGGCGGCCTCCCGAAGCCGCGGGCCCGGCGTCCCGACCTCTGCTGCGTGGGGACGTGCTGTGGGACGAAGGACGCTAGGGAGGGAAGAGCCGGGGCTTACGGCCGCCGTCGCGTCCTCCCGCGGGCGCAGGACCGCGCCGGCTGCGGGTGTCGGGCTCCTGGGCTGCGAACGGTCCGGCCCGGCAGCGGCTCTGCCGCGGGAGAGGTGAGGCCGGTCCAAACCCGGGAAGCGCAGGAGGTCCGGGGTTCTGTGCTCAGAGGCTTCCGAGAAGTCTGCAGCTTCTTGTTCGTCTTTAAAAAACGCAGTGACGGTCCCCCCACCCCTCCCCGGGCGTCGTGTCCTGTAGGGAGGGTTAGGGGAGATGGTATCCGGTAAGCAGGGGGAGGGAAGGGTGGGTTACGCTTGTTTTTAAGCCAGACTTGGATCATTTTTGTCACTGTTCAACCCACCTTTACAGTTTGCTGATCCACTGCCGGTTTCCATCCAGTTGGCTACGGGCTTCTCTTTCAGAGAGAAAAGCCCGTTGGCGATCCTGTTCCTCTGTGGGCCTCAGCCTCTGGCCCAGCACCGTCATAGCTCTGGGGTTTGCCAGCGTGGGGTGCGGAGGATGGGGAGCCTGGGTTGGAAATGTGGTGGGAACTGAGCTCTAAGAGATGGTGTCCTTGAAAACTCCTTTCCCTGCGAGATGCAGGAAACGAAATGTCCCTTCCAAGGGCAGGTGGCCGTGCTGTCAGTGGAGGTGGACAGTGAGGAAGGTTCCACCTGGGTTAGGTGGATGGTTTTGGTGGAGGTAGACGCTTGTGGCCTGAGGGCTATGGCCTTGGAGGCTGGCCATGCAGAGCCATGGGTCAGCAGGGGGCCTGGCGGGTGGTGGGCGGCCTGGGGGGGCTCTGGCTGCCATCAACACTGTGCTCCCCGCAGTCGTCTCTCGCCTGTGCTGCCGCCCCCAGCCTCCGGGATGACGGCGACTCTGGCCTGTCGGAAACGGAGGAGAGTGTGTTCTCAGGCCGGGAAGACCCCTGCAGTGACAGCAGTGAGGACGACCCAGCAGAGGGAGAGGATGGGGTCAGCAGTGATGAGGGCCACGGCGGGACGGAGAACACCACTGGACAGCAGGTGCAGGTGGGTGAGTGAGGAGCCTGCCAGTAGGCTGTCCTCTCTAGGTGAAGGTGGCCAGGAAAGAAAGTGACCACCAGGCCTTAGGCTCTCTGGGGCCTGTCCCCACACTGCTTTCTCCCAAGTGTCCTTGGGACCCCAAGGCCCACGTCCCTCCTCTGATGCACCTGTGGGCACATTTGGGGCCAAGTGGAACGCTTGGTTAGAGCTGGAGTGCTCTGAGCTCTTGGGGGTTGTTCTCTTGTTTTGTTTTGTTTTTTAAAGGGTTTTATTTATTTGATAGATAGCGATAGATCACAAGTAGGCAGAGCAGCCAGCTTCCTCCTGAGCAGAGCCCGATGCGGGGCTCCATCCCAGGACCCTGGGATCATGACCTGAGCCGAAGGCAGAGGGTTTAACCCACTGAGCCACCCAGGCGCCCTTCTTAGGTCTTGTTTTTCAATTACAGTTATGTGCTCTGTTCTCAAGAACTGCAGATGTCCACATGCCGGACCCGCTGTGCAGGTGATTCTAGCGTCACCTCTCCGTGGAACTCAGCCCGCTTTCAGCCGCAGGCTGGGTTTCCTGGGGGCGAAGCCTGAGGTGGGGCCTTCATGTGCACAGGACACGGGAGTGAGCCGTCCTGACACCTGAGCCTCGTCCCAGGGAGCCCTGCCGGCTGAGGCTTTGGCCTTGTGTCTGTCCCTGTGATGACGAGGAAGAGTGCATTTCCCTCTTGTCTCAAGTGAGAAAAATGAGAGAAAAGTTTAATTTAACTAAAATACACTGTTTGCTCTTTGGAAGTTTTAGAAACTAGTTTATAACTATTTGTATTTTCAATGGGCCTGGTGTTCTGAAGCTTATGACCTTGAATCATGCAGAAGTCTCCCATAATAGAAACCAAAAAGCCATGCTTGTTTGATCTGTTACCTAGGAAGAAAGGATTTAATGTCAGATTTAAACCTTTTTTTTTTTTTTAAGATTAGTTATTTGAGAGAGAGAGAGAACAAGCAGGGGGAGGAGCAGAGGGAAAAGCAGGCGCCCCCTGCGGAGCAGGGAGCCCCATGTGCGACTCGATCCCAGAACCCTGGAATCCTGACCCGAGCCAAAGGCAGATGCTTAACCTACTGAACCCCCAGGTGGCCCAGATTTAACCCTTCTGCCCACTCAGGATCTAGTCCTACTGCCAGTGTGCACAGAGAGATGACGTGCGAGCTGCGTTGACTGTGGTTTGGGGGATGATGGGCAGCTGTTTTTCCTCCTTTTTTTAACTTTTTATTTATTTATTTATTTATTTATTTATTTATTTATTTTTAAGATTTTTTAAATTGTTTATTTGCCAGAGAGAGAGAATACACACAAGCAGGCAGAGAGGCAGGCAGAGGCGGGAGAGAAGCAGGCTCCCCGCTGAGCAAGGAGCCCGATGCGGGACTCGATCCCAGGACCCCGGGATCATGATCTGAGCTGAAGGCAGTGGCTTAACCCACTGAGCCACCCAGGTGTCCCTTTTTTTAACTTTTTAAAATTACAAAATATACCTTCCTTGAGAAGAATTCACTCTTTCATCAGTGCTACTCAGTAGAGAGCGGAAGTTCGTCCTCACAGCCCGTGCTCCCATGGGCGGCCCCCGCGAGTAGCCCTCTTGGCGTGTCGTTTCTCCTCGCACAGTTAAGGGTCCACCCACTTAAGTACTTTTTTTGTTTGTTTATGTTTCAAAGTAGGCTCCGTGGGCGCCTGGGTGGCTCAGCCCCCTGAATGCCTGCCTGCTTTTAGCTCAGGTCATGACCCCAGGGTCCTGGGATCGAATCCTTGTGGGGCTGCTTGCTCCGTGGGGGGCCTGCTTCTCCCTCGGCCTCTGCCGCTCCCTCTGCTTGTGCTCTCGAGTGCTCGCTCTCTCTTTGACAAATAAATAAATAAAATCTCGAACAGATAAATAAATAAAGTAGGCTCCACGCCCAGCATGGCACGTAACGCAGGGCTTAAACTCATGACTGTGGGAGCCAGGCTTGAGCCAAGGTCCAGAGTCAGACACTTAACAACTGAGGTGCCCTAGGGGGCCCCTAATTTTTTTATTTTAAAAAGGGGTTTTTTAATCTTATTTTATAAGTAAAGTTATAAAAATAATTTTTAAATTTATTTTTTATAGAGAGTGTGGGCATGTAGGTGCAGATGAGTGGGAGGCCGTCTCCCTGAGCCAGATCCCAGGACCCTGAGACCATGACCTGAGCTGAATTCAAGAGTCGGATGCTGACCCAACCGAGCCACCGAGGTGCTCTAAAGATAATTTTTAAAAATTAAATCACTTTTGGGGCACCTGGCTGACTTGGTAGGTAGAGCATGTAACTCTTGATCTCTGGGTCATGAGTTCAAGCTCTGTGCTGGACGTGAAGCCTACTTAAAAAAGTTTAAATAATTTTTTATTTTGTTTTACTTTTTTATTTTTTAAAGATTTTATTTATTTGTCACAGAGAAAGCATGCGAACGAGCACAAGCAGGGGGAGTGGGGGAGGGAGAAGCAGGCTCCCCGCTCCACTGAGCAGGGAGCGCGACACGGGGCTCCATCCCAGGACCCTGGGAGTTTGACCTGAGCCGAAGACAGATGCTTAACACACTGAGCCAGCCAGGTGCCCCTTAAATCACTTTTTAAATAAAAATTTTCTGTTTGGGGTGCATGGGTGTCTCGGTCAGATAAGTATCCCTCTTTTGATTTTGGCTCAGGTTGTGATCTCAGGGTCATGGGGGTGAGCCCCGCTTGAGGCTCTGTGCTGGGCTTGGAGCCTGGTTAAGATTCTCTCCCTTTGCCCCTCTCCCCCTTAAAAGATTTCGGCTTAAGTTCTCTGAACTAGGTGATGTGTGCAAGTGTTTCAAGAGACTGCGGCCTGGGGTTCGGTGGGAGGGACACTTGTGGGTGTGGCCGCGTTTGGTCCCCCCCAACCTCCCTCAGCTGTGCGCCCGCTGAGCTGCTTGTTCTCCGAGGGGCCACCTTCTGGGTGGGCTTGCTGGTCCATTTGGTGGAGACTGAAGCCCTCCCTTCTCCAGAAGGAGGGGGCAGACTTCTGTCTGGGGAGGTTGGCTCTGGCCTCCTGGAGGGCGCAGTTCTCAGAGGAGGCAAGGCTGCCTCTGGGTCCGCTGCACCCCGGTCGGCTGGCGGCCAGGACCGCAGCCCCTGTGCTGTGTGCAGTGCTGGGGCCTCGTCGGTGCGGCACCCCCCTGGGCCCCTTCCGCTTCACGCCCTGGCTCTGAGGACCGTCCCTGTCTCCTGTCGGTCATCCTGGTGGGGAACCCCACGGATCAGGAGGGGTTCTGAGTCCTGCAGAGCCCCCGGGCTGCCCTGCGTGGCCATTCATGTCTTTGGCCTCCTTGTGCTTTCATCGAGGGCTACGGGTAGCCCCGTTGAGGTATTTTCTGTTCTAGTGCACGGTTGTCCTTTTACTAGGGTTGAGGTTCTCTAGGCCAAGAGAGAGGACTCAGGTGGGGGCTGGGGGTTCCTGGTCCTCAGTGGAACAAGCTCCCCAGCTCTCCTTTTTGCCAGCTGCTCCCCAAAAGCCATCCACGCCCCTCCATTGGGTCGAGCTGGCTCCCCGCTGCATGGTCTGAGCCCTGTTGCTAGCGCGCAGCCTCATAGCTGAAAACCGACCCCTCCACTGAGCAGCTTCTGGAACTAGTGTCTCCCTGCTGCCTGCGGTCCTGTGGACCCCTGCCAGCGGTGACTCCCACTTGGGCCCGGGTCCCCGCCCGCTGTCCCAGCTCTGGAACTGAAAGCCCCCGGAATTCCCTGGCTCCTGGCCACAGCCGCCTGTGTGGTCTGGAGGACGGCGGTCTCAGGTGAGCTACTTCTGCAAGGGGGGACCCGCTCGGGCTTCTGCCGCTCTTCCTTCCGCCCACGGCGACGATGCTGTGGGGCTCGCCCCTAACTTCTCTTCCACTGGGTGCTCCTGTCACTGTTTCCCCTGCACTCTGTCCCCCTTAACCTGTGTCAAGGCTTCCACCGCTTCCAAGGGTGGGCAGGCCACCACCCAGCTCCTTGACTTCTCACTCTCCTGCACATGCCTGACGGGCACCCTGCCTCCTGGTGGGGCTGCGTGCTAACATCAGGGATGCAGGGCCCGAGGCCGAGAGCTGCAGAGAGAGATGCGGACTGGAGTGGGATGCCCCAGGCCCTCCAGTCCACTGAGTGACCTCCACAACAGGAAGCTGGAGGGTTTGCCTTCCTGTTCTGGGAGGGATGGGGCTGATAGGTCATTGTCAGGGGACCCTGCCCCACAAGTCCTGGGTTCCAGGTATGTCTGCCACAGGCCATCCCAGACTGGCATGCACATCCTGCTGAAGCCATCCAGGGATGAAAATGGATGGCCAGGTGATCACTGGCCCGTTCTGGGGGGACTCTCCTGATCTACACCTTCCTTTCCCATGGGAGAGAGATGGGGTTACATGGCCCAGGTGCCCAGGGTTGCCCTGGGGAGACATGGCTGCTTGGGTGCCAGGCTGCCCTGGGCACCACTGTGTGTGAGCTCCTTCTCCACTTCTTGGGTCTTTGGAAGGGATCTAGACATGTCCAGCACTCCCCCCCCCACCAATTTTATGTATTTATTTGACTGACAGATCACAAGTGGGCAGAGAGAGAGGAGGAAGCAGGCCCCCCGCTGAGCAGAGAGCCTGATGTGGGGCTCGATCCCAGGACCCTGAGATCATGACCTGAGCCAAAGGCAGAGGCTTAACCCACTGAGCACCCCCAGGTGCCCCCAGCACTTTCTTTTTAAGTGTTGTGTGGGGTCACGTGACGAGCATCACAGATCCCAGCAGAGTGATTGCTTGGAGCTCCTGAGGGCCGTCCCTCCTGCTCTGTCCTGCCTCCTGCTCCGGCGTAAGCGTGAGGACTGTGCCTGGGGCTTCCTGGGTTCTCCGCACAGCCAGGCTCCCATTCGTGTCATGCCCGTCTGCTTCCTGACTCCCGTCCTCTGTGCGTCCCTCTGCCTCTGAGGGCTGTCCTTGCCAGTTGGGGCATATGCTTAGGCTCCACTGTCCCAGCACGCCCACCCTGGCCCACCTGTGCGCCTGCTCCCCAGGGCGCAGGGCCTCTCAGCGGGCAGGAGGGCCTCACTGCCTGCACCCTCGGAAGGAGGCGTGTGCGGGACCTTGGGAAGGGCAACGTCTTTGTGCTTCTTCTAGATGAGTTCTTCTGGGTGGATTTATGTGCCTGAAGCCATTGTCTCCCCTTCCCTCCCATTTTCTTCCCTTCTGTGCTTGTTTATTTATTATTTTAATTCTTCTTTTTAAGATTTTATTTATTTATTTGACAGAGACACAGTGAGAGGGAACACAAGCAGAGGGAGAGGGAGAAGCAGGCTTCCCCAAGCAGGGAGCCCGATCCGGGGCTCGATCCCAGGACCCCGGGATCATGACCTGAGCCCCCCAGGCGCTCCCTGTGCTTGTTTAGACCCGGTGTTCCCACTTGTCATGTTTACGTTGGTCTTTCTTAGGTGGGTTTTTTCCCATTTTGTTTTCTTTTGCTCACAGGGTCCCATTGTTGTCGGTTAGCTCCCCACGTTCAGCTACAGATGTGGCGATAGTGCCTGGGCGTCAGGAGTGTTCTCCAGGTGTTTTTGTTTTTTTGAAGATTTTATTCATTTATTTGTCAGAGAGACAGTGAGAGAGGAAACACAAGCAGGGGGAGTGGGAGAGGGAAAAGCAGGGTCCCTGCTGAGCAGGGGAGCCCAATGCGGGGCTCGATCCCAGGACCCCGGGATCGTGACCTGAGCCAAAGGTGGACGCTTAACGACTGATTCCCCCAGGCGCCCCTCCACGTGTTCTAAGGAGCGTTCTGTGTGTTCCATACTGCAGACCCATGGGCAGAAGGGGCCTGCCTGGGTCTCCACACGGCTCTGGGGACGGGGGTGGAGGGACTGCTGGGAGGCCAGGTAGCGCACTGTGGGAGTCTTGGGCCCAAGCCGTGGCCGTGCTGCCCGTGCTCGGGTCTAGGTGTGGGCACTGTGCCTGGGCGGGGGTCGCAAGGGGGGCCGTCACCAGCTGGTTAATGGAGCTCACCTCAGCTGGGAAGTGCCTGGGCACCAACCAGAGAGCCAAGGACGTGAGCACGCAGGCCGTGTGGGACTGGCCTCCATGGAGGGCGGCCGGCAGCTGCTCCGTGGTCCGCCCGACGTCTTGAGCGTTATTTAGCCATTTAGCGGCATCCTCATTTCTGGGGATCAGAGTTCAGGCAGGGTGAGGTGGTGTCATGTCTAGGGGACGTGGTCAGCGGGATTGGGCGCAACCCGCGGCCTCTTCAGCTGGGTCCTGCCAGAGAATTGGGTGACGCACTCAGAGGATGTCAGCTTTCCTGGGCCCCTCCAGGGCTCTGCTGCGTTCTGCTCTCGGACAGTCATCACTCATCACACCCCGTGTTTTGGGGCTCGGGAGGGTCCTAAGGAAGAACAGCCGAGGTCTGTGTGTCTGTGTGTCTGGTCGGGGGCAGCCTGCATGGCTGGCACCCGCCTGGCGCGTCCTTGCCAAAGGGCTCAGGGCTCCGAGGGCACAGCTGCAAGACCTTTAAGGTCTCCACTCGGAGTTCACATGTTGTTGGTCCGGGCTGCTTTCCTGGGACGGGCGAGCCACAAGCCCACCCAAATTTGGGGAGGAGGCACATAGCCTCTGCCCTCGGTGGGAGGAAAGTCAAAGATTTGCCGTCACGGCTTGAAACAGCAACAGTCTGGGCGCCCAGGTGCGTCAGATGCTCTGTGTCCAGCTTGGTTTCAGCTCAGGTCACGGTCTCAGGGTCATGAGGCGGGGGCCCACGTTGGGCTTCACGCTCAGCTCGGACTCTGCTGAAGACTCTTTCCCGGGGCGCCTGGGGGGCTCAGTCGGTTAAGCATCTGCCTTCAGCTCAGGTCATGGTCTCAGGGTCCTGGGTCCCTGCTCAGTCTGCTTCTCCCTCTCCTCCTCCCCACTGCGCGCATTCTCTGGGTCTGGCGCGCTCTCTCTCTATCCCCTCCCCTTTCCTCTCCCCTCCCTCACACTCGAGCGCTCTCTCTCTTGCTCTCTCTCAGATAAAGACTTATTTATTTAAGGATTTTATTTATTTATTTGAAAGAGAGCAAGAGAGAGGCCACAGGCTGGGGCGGGGGCGGTGGACAGGGAGAAACAGGCCCCCCCACTGAGCAGGGGGCCCAATTCCACGGGGGGCTCCGTCCCAGGACCTAAGATCATGACCTGAGCCAAAAGCAGACGCTTAATGACTGAGCTGCACAGGTGTCCCCAAGTAAGAAAATTTAAAAGGAAATAATGAAAGAGCCAAATTCTTGCCACTGTGTCCAACCCCCCCAACCTTGTCCTTGTCGCCACGCCCAGCCCTGGGGGCTCATCCGAATCAGGTCCTCAGCCTCGTCCTCACGCAGCCTTTACTGTGGTGGCATCGAGTCCATTAAACTCGTCTGTTGTGAACGGGGCGCCGGCAGCGTGGAAAAGTCTCTGGGAAACCGGCTGGGCGCGAGCAGCGCTTCCTCCAGCAGGGCCGGCTCCTGCTCTGGGAACGATCCTGTTCCTCCTCCAAGTCCCTGCCTTTTCCCTCGGGAACGAGGGCGGGGGGGGGGGGTGTCACGCTGAATTCAGCTCGAGCTGTCTCTGGGCTCTGCAGGTCCCCGTGGCGAATGTTCTTTAGAGACTGCGCGTCTGCTCGCTCTCAGTGTAAGTCTGTTGTCAGGAGCCACGTCCCTGAGGAGGCCGAGCAGCCCTGGGGGCTGGCCTGGGGGTCTGCAGCAGGCGCCGGGGGCCGTGGATGCTCTTTGGCGAACACAGTGTTTGCCCCACACTGGACCCTGGTGAACATGGGTCACTAGCCGCGGTCTGGCTCCCAGCGTGGCTCCCGGGCGCACGCCAGCCCAGCTCACCTCCCCTGGACACGCACCCCGCTCGACCTTCAGGCTGTGTTGGCTGCTGTTGCCCTTCTCCCTCCTGCATCTCCCGGACCCCACAGAAAGGCTGCACAGGGTGCCAAGTTCTGGCCTGGTAGCGTCGTGGGGCCTCCGTGGGCTCTCAGGGCCCTGCTTGTAAGGGCTGGTGGAGGGGCCCTGCTGTCGTGGGGTGGGGGCAGTGGGGCTGGCTGAGCCGTGCTGGCGCTGGTGACTGGAGGGGCCCCGGCAGTTGCAATGAGATGCCTTGGAGGCGGTCGGCACCCCTGGGGCCCCTACTTTGGTCCTCATGGTGTTTGGTGGTCGTGGGGTTGGGCAGAGAAGCAAGAGCTGTTCCGCTGGCCCGCCGCACGCTGTTTGTGTTCCTCTTTTTGTTTTTGAAGATTTTCTTTATTTGCCAAACAGAGATCACAAGTAGGCAGAGAGGCAGGCAGAGAGAGAGGGGGAAGCAGGGTCCCCGCTGAGCAGAGAGCCCGACGCGGGACTCGATCCCAGGACCCAGGGATCAGGACCTGAGCCGAAGGCAGAGGCTTAACCCACTGAGCCACCCAGGCGCCCCCGAGGTTTTCCTCTTTTTAAATGCCTGGTACCCAAGAGGCCCAAGTGTGTCCAGGCATGTGGGCTGCGCCCAGAGCCTCCCCAGGTTCCTGGAGCTGGGCCGCCCTCTGCTGCCCCCTGGCGGCCACCGTGTACCCCGCAGCAGCACTTCTGCGGGGGAGACAGAGGAGGGCTGGGGCACCCCTCCTTGCTGGGGGAGGGCCTGCCTGTCTCAGGCCCCTGCATATGCACTCGGTTGTCCCGGGGGTGGCCACACCGGCATGGGGCGACGAGGGGCATCCTGGAGGTCGAGGGGCTGTGACATTTCCTGCCGGGACCCCACGACCGTGACCTGAGCCACATTCACAGGTGGTGTGGGACTCTCTGGAGTTCCGAGCTGGTGGAGAGCAGCGGGCGGGCTGGTGCCGTGGGCAGCCCTGGAGCCTGCTTGCTCAGGAGACTTGTTGCCTGGGCCTGGTCCTGGGGCAGGTGTGTCCCCTGGCTGCTGCTTGGGGTGGGGCTCCCTGTGGGCTAGGACGGAGCAGGGCTTGGGGCCCTGGTGGGGGGCAGGGGCTCGGGTCTTGCCCTGCTCGCCCCCCACCCACGCCCTGCACCCATGAGGCCGCGCTGACCCACTTTCAGTGGGCAGGGCTCCCACAGCGCGTGCAGCATGGGGAGCGGGGGTGGGGGAGACATGGAAACCAAATCCCGCCTTGTTCCTGGCCTGGAAAAAAACTTAATCTCCCACCCTCCTTATACTGAGGGGAAAACCAGGCGGGAGGAAGAGCCACCTCGCAGGCCTTTGGCTCCTGCCCTGTCGGGGGAGTGGGGCTCTGGCGGGGGTGCCTTGCTCAGGGGCCCTGCTCCCAAGTACTTGACAGCGCCCGGGAGGGAAAGGCAGGGCTGTTTTCCCCATCAGTCCGGGTTCCGGTACGCCCGACTCCCCCCACCCTGGGAGGGAAGCGTCTGTTTTCCAGGTTAGGGTGTGTATGTTCCGGGGCTCCCATCCCTGACCCCATGCGTTGGGGTCACCGTGGGGGTCACGTCCTCCCGGTGTTCTCTGGGCCCTTGGCTGACTGGGCTGAATGGGGTTCCCAGCTGCCATGGACATTGAGGCCTCCTGGGGGAGGGGGGCTTGTCCTAGGAGAGGGCTGGCTGTGGCCCCATGGCATTGGCTGGCGGCAGGTGCCACACACTCTCCAGAGGGTCCAGGCCAGGTGTGGGGGAACCCCCTGCCCGGCTCTTACTTACTGCCACGAAGTACCACCCCCACTGTGCTCCCTGACCCTGGGCTCCCCAGGGCCCGGCAGGGCTGGGTTCGGGCAGTTGTGCCAGGAGCCCTGCAGCCGGTTTCTCTGTTAAAGGGTGTGGGGGCGGCTGGGCCTTCAGCGGGTGGCTTTGTTGCCAACTGTTCGACTGTTCCTGTTCCTGCCTGGACAGGTGTAAGCCCTTCCCTGGGGCCCTTCCTTGGAGCGCATGGTGATGAGTGGGGCCCTTGACAGAGAACCTCAGGTGGGGCCCCAGAGGCCCACGTAGACCTGGGGTGTTGCTCATCTTGTCTTAAGGCCCAGGGCCAGGTTGGAGCTGCTTAGAGATTGGGGGTGGCGGGAACCTTGGGCGCAGCACCGGGGGAGGGACAGTGTGTTCTTGCCAAGCCACCGTCACCAGGAAGGGGCAGGGGACTGTGGGCGTGGGCTCTGCCCGAGGTCAGAGGGCATCAGCACCCTGACATAACCATTGTTCCCTTCTCTCCTACAGGCCGGGAGCCCTCCCCCAAGGACAGAGGTGGCAAGTGTGCAGGGCCAGGACGAGTATGCAGAGGACAGCTCCGATGAGGAGGTGGGGCCGGGCTTGGCCTTCCACAAGGGGGCGGGGGGGGGCGCCTTCCCCAGCTGCGCCGTGCTGCCCTGGGTAGAGTGGAGTCGGGCCGCTGTGAGGGGCCGCGCTTGGGGTCCGGAAGGGCGATCTCAGGGTTGGGGATGCGCGTCTGCTAGCGTACGTCATCACTCTGGAAGGAAGCGGGGTGGACGTGACGCAGTGAAGCCCCAGGGGTGTCTGTAGGGCGGCCGGCTGATGCTGGGGTCCCTCGTGCTCTGTGGAGGCTGAGCTCATGCTTGGTGGGCACGGAGAGGCTGGGGCAGTGCTGGGCCCTCGTGGTGACAGACCTGAGTGTGGAGGACAGCGTTGCCTGGCAGCTTCGCGCAGGAGGTGGGTGGCCTCTGGGTGCCCCCCCCCGGTGTCCTTGAGGTGTGGACTGTTGTGGGCCCCATCCCAGGTGCCCCCTCCAGCTTAGGGTCTGAAGGGGCAGGCGTGGTGCCCTGTCTGGCGTGCAGAGGCCCCGGCGTGTGGGCCAGAGGCTGTCTCTGCTCCCTGGGCTGCTGTTCTGGGAGGGCCGGAAGCTGAGGTGCTCTGAGCCTTGAGGTGGCTGTCCTCCTCTTGCCCGTGCCCTCTCAGGTGCGTCCCAGTCACTGGCAGGGCTGTGGCCCCTGTGCCACTATGTGCCCCCAGATGTGTGCCTCCGTGGGCAGCGGCCTCGGCTGGAGGAGGACGGCAGCATCGATGCGGACCTCACCCGGACAGCAGTCCTCCAGGGCTCTTCCTGCCGCCGGCGGGGGCTGTCCTGGGGCCTGGGGAGGCTCGAGCCCCCTCCCCTGCTCGGCCTCCACCCCCACGCTCGCGCTCTCTGGCAGCGGCTGCAGGAGCCTTGGCTGCCCGCCCGATCTGGTCTCTGTGCGTTCAGAGAACAGAGACAAAACAAAATAAATTGGTTTCCTGGCCGGAGCAGCGGGCGCGCATGGGGAGGGGGGCCGGTGCCGTGCGGCTCCCTGCCTGTCTCCCTCCCAGGGGCTCTGGCTGTCGGCAGCCACATCCTGTCGGCTACTTTTTTATATTTGGTATTTTGAGAAATCGACGATGGTTGTAAATGGAGTGCGGTGGGGGGAGGGGCCTGGGCCTGCCCACAGGGAGGCGCTCCTCGCGGCCTGGCCCGGCCGGCCCCGGAGCCGTGGTGGGGGCTGCGGGGGCTGCTTCCTCCGGCGATGACTATCCCATATGTCTGAGTGACAGGAGGGGGCCCGGGTGCCCGCCTTCCCCAGCTTCTGCCAGCACAGCCGGCCGGCGGCTCGAGGGGGCGGCAGAGCTCATCTTTCAGGAGCTCCGCCAGGCCTGACGGATGCTTCCCTCCCGGAGCCGCACGTGTGCCTGGGGTGCTCGGGGCGTGCGTGGGCGCTGGTGTCTTCCACGCCACGTCGTGGGTGTCTCTGTAGTCTAGGCGAACGCAGTGGACTTTGGGGAAGAGGCCCCACTGGGTACGTGGTTCGGAGCGTGGGGCTTGGAGGCTGTGGCCCCGTGGCTGTGTCGTGCTGTTTCTGGAGCCTGTGAGGGTCCACAGTCTGAGGACCCCCATGGTGTCTGGGCAGTGCCTTCTCCCAGCAGCATTCTTGGAGGTGGCCAGTGGTGTCTGGACCCCACGTAAGGCTCTGGCCAGCAGCAGTGGTGGCCTAAGAGGGTTGGTGGTCCTGGGGGAGACAGCCTCGTGGGCGCTGTGGCGTGGTGGCCAGTGGGTGAGGTGCAAGTGCCCCTTGGCCTCCCTTTCCCTGGGCCCTGCCCTGCCCACTCCCTGAGTCTGGATCCGAGACCTGAGGTGGAGGGTGCTGGGGCTTCTGGACCCTCTGGCTGCTGGCCTCTTCCAGGCCCAGCTTTGGGGGCCCCCAGATGTTGGCTGATGAGTGACACTTGGATCGTCTGAGGCCTATTCTCGTGCATCTGCACTCCTCAGTCCCCAGATTCACACCTCGAGCCGCACTGGGGCCCGAGTCCACTCGAAGTGCTGCTGGGTCTGGTTGGGGAGGCTGAGCAGCCGTAGGCTGTGTCCACCCCACTCCTCTCCCACGGCCCCGGCGCCTCACAGACGTGATCTCATCCAGCCACTGGACCCCAGGGAGGTGGGGCGGTGTTGGGGGAGGGGGCTGACGGCCTTCACAGCCTTGGGCCCCTCTTTGTTCCAGTCCTCGGGGAGAAACTGAGGCCGGCTGGAGGTGAGAGGTGAGGGGTGGCTATGAACCCTGGCCGCAGAGGTGGGGAGGCACGTCATCCAAGTCCCCGAAACCCCGGCCGACACCCTTCTGACCCCCCACCCCCACGGGACCTCCGCTGGGGGTGGCAGGGGTGGGGCTGCAGCTGAGCCCGCCCCGAGGGCGCTCTGGCCTCGCTGTAACTTGGGATACCGCGGGGACAGGCCCAGGCCTGCCTGTATCCAGAGCCCGCCATCCCCTCTGCTCTCTCGCCAAACGGCCGTTAATGGCCTCTCCCAGCTACTGAACCGGCAGCTGCCTCCAGCGCTGGCGGCCTCCCGCTCCTCCGGGCCCGCCGCCCCGCCCCTCCTGGCCGCCCGCACTCAGGGCGCCTGCGTCGCTGCTGGCAGCGGGAGCCCCGCGGCTCAGGTTTCTGGCTGTTTGTGGAGAGCGCCCGACGCTCAGCCGCTCGTGTCGGCCCCCGCTCCTGGCCTGCGAGTCTGCCCCTTCCCGCTGGTCCAACCCGCGGGCTTGCAGGTGGCCGCAGGGCCGCGGGCGTGACGCCTGTGACCGCAGAGTGCCCCTTGGTGCCGCGGGCCGGGGGGCACGCCCTCCTCCTGCCAGCCCTGCGCCGCCTCCCGTGTGCCGGCCTGGTGCTTCTGGGCAGGGAGAGAGCATCCTGGTGGGAGGGCAAGGTGGGGGCCGGTGGGCGGTGCAGTGGTGGAAGCAGCCGTCTCTATAAGGGATGTCCTACGCCTTCTGGGACAGAGCAGGGTGTCAGTGCTGGGGGCCCGTGCAGCAGCCGGCAGCTGGAGGCAGGGCTAATTCAGCATTGCGTCCCCCGCCCCATTTGCTAGGGCACGTGGGTGGCGGAGGTCCCGGCTCTGTGCCCACTTGAGCCAGTTTCCTTGGCAGTAGGAACCCAGCCAGGCAGGTGGGTAGGAGAGAGCTGGGACAGGGGCCTCCTGGGGGAAGACGGTTTGCCCCGGGGACCGCAGGTGGGACTTCTATAGGAAAGGCGGGTGAGGGATAGTGACAGCATGGGCTGGGGCCCGGGGGAGGGGTATAGGCAGGAGCTGAGGGGAGTCCTCCAGAGTGAGATCCTGGAGTGCTGGGGATGGGGACGGAGGCAGGTGGGGGGCTCGGGCACCCTCACACTAGCAGCTCTTGCTTGACCCGTGGGTCTCAGAACGGGTCTCTGCCGCTCCACAGAGCTGGGCCTGTGCCTAACCCCAGCACTCCAGGGCCATTTCCGGGAGAGCAGCTGCCTATGGGTAGCCGAGACTCAGGGGACCCCTGTGGGAATGCCCATTGGACCCTGGGGCTGACCGGGGTGGGTGGGGGCTGGGGGATCTGAGGGCCTGGGAGCTCCCAAGCTCCCATGGACCCCGTGGAGGCTGCACTTGCTGCCCCCAAGTCACAGAGGAATTGGCGGGGGCCAGGCAGTGGGCTCCGAGCGGTCCTGTGTCAGCGCGCGTGTGATGGCTTGGGTGGGCCTGGCTGACAGCACCTTGGAGAGGGATGGACAGAGCGGGTGCTGGTGTCTGGGTCGGCCGTGGCAGATGTGCCCGCTGCCTGAGTCGGCAAATGACCACGGTGGTCTGATGGAGGGAGTGTGGGAAGGCGGCTCTGAGCCCCCCACCTGCCCCCCGCCCCCGCCCATCTAGCGGCTCTCCTGCTAGGGCCCTCCCTGGCCTTGCCCCTTTGGTCTGTGAACCAGGCCTCGTCCTGCTGGCACCTTCTGTGGGTCCTGGTGCAGCAGGTGAGCGGGGGAGCACGCAGCCGGGCCTTCTCCCGCCCAGGGCTCTGACGGAGATGAAACCCCGCGGAGGAGCCAGGAGAGGCCGGGGCTCGGGAAGGCTGAGTGGCGCTCGGAGACAGGCGGGAGCTTCGTGCAGGGGAGCTGAGCGAACACTGCCGGCGTTGTAATCGGAGAGGGGCAAGGGAAAAGAGAGCCTGAGCGCGGGCGGCTGACCCCATGCTCCCAGGGGACAGGTGGGAGAGGCAGAATGAGGAGAGAGTGAAGGATTCCAGAGGTGGGCCGGCTTCCTCTCTCGCAGACACACACGGGAGGGAGGCGGGCGGCGGGCCAGCGCGTACCTGCAGTTCCAGTCTGCGGTCCCGACAGCTGCAGCCACTTTGGGGAGGGGGAGGGGAGGCTCAGGGAGAGCGGAAAAACCCCAGCCGACACATCAACCAGTTGCTGCTCCGTCCGGGGCAGTCTGGGGGCTGGGGGACCCCCGCCGGCCCCTCCCAGAGGCTTGTCCTTGGGGTAGAGTGGCCCCCCGGGAGAGCACGGAGGCGTCTGTGTCCTCAGCCTGCGCCTCCGAGCTCGGCGCCTGACCTGGAGGGGTCGGGGGGGGTGCTTGCCCCCACGGGGTCACATGTGCTTCCTGGCAGCCCACAGGTGCTGAACAGGGTGGGGGCCGGCTGGCCCTCGGGCTCAGGCCTGGTGATGAATCATGTGGGGCCGCCAGCAGCTCATTCCCCAGGCTGGGGACAGGGAGCTGACAGCCGGGGCCGATCAGAGTGTTTCCAGCCCAGCTTGGCCCACGGCGGCGGCGGCGGCTGGCCCAGGGCGCGGGCCCGGCCCCTCCTTTCCAGCTGCCTCTGGGGCGTGCACACACGGGGAGCCCTGGGTCTTTGTCCCTCCTGGTGGAAGGCGAGGCCAGCATTCTGGGAAGGAAGCAGGGCCTGTGGGGGGCAAGGAGCACCTGCCACCCCCAGCCCAGCGGCTGCTCAGCGAGTGGACTCAGATGGGGCCGCCTGGCTCGGGCCGGCCCGCCACCCCCAGTCTGGTTTGAATTTCTGCAGCAGTGAAGGGTGACGGAGTGCGCCTCCCCCGCCCCCTCTGCTCCCTCCTGTTGGCTGGCGGGCCAGGCCCTCGCCGCCGCATCGCTGCTACCGAGCAGCTCAGGGAGCCCTGGGCCCACTGCCCAGGCCCAAGTCGGCCAAGCTGCAGCCGCTGTTGGAGTCACAGGCCCGGCCTCGGGGAACTGGCCCATGCACGCTGGGCCCCGACAGGCGAGGTCCCCGGGGGGCCATCCCAGCGGGCCTGTCCTCTCCCGCTGGCCTCCCGGAGCCGCAGCACCTCCTGTGGAGGCCTCCTGACACCCCTCAGCCGTGGGGCTCCGGGGGGTGCCCCTCCCTCTTCACCCTCCTCTGGCCTCACGTGGTACGTGTTCCCTGTTCACACGCGCCGCTCTGTGGCCTCGAGGTGGGCGCCCACTTGCGGGCTCGTTGTCTTGGCGGGGCTTCCTAAGGGAGGTTCACATCCTCCCACCCAGGCTCCGGTGTGGACGTGTGATTACAGTAGGTGGGGGGTGGGTGGGCCACAGACCCTCCCCACAGAACATCACCCTGTGCGCAGTGAGGTGGGGGAGGCAGGCCCAGAGGCCTGGGGTGCACCTGCCCCTCCCGACACTCCCCCCTGGGGTTCTCTCAGCCCCCTCCTCCGGCCGGCTGTGGGCTCCTGCAGGATTAGGGAAAGGAAACTTGGGGTTGGGTTTCTCTCGGAGTGGAACCTGCCATGGCGACTTTTTATCCTGTTATATTTCTATCACGTTGGACACAGCCCCCCTCTGGCCCTTAATGGCTCTGGCTTTGAGAGTTTCCTCCAAAATTACACCACGGCTTCCTGTTTCGCAGTTCCCCGGAGCCCCTCGGTGCAGAGGAGGGGGCGGCTCTGGCCCTGTCCTATTGGGGTGCCCACGTGGGCCTCAGCACCTGGCCTCTCCCTGGGGACCCAGGAGGGTGGGTCAGTGGGGGCCTCTGGAGCCTGTGCTGAGGGCTCGGAGGGCCCAGTGCTGGCACCTGGCGCCTTCGGCCATTCCCTCTGTGGTCTGGCCCGGCCGGAAGTCAGGCTGCCGGCCCGCCCCGCCCAGTGAGGGGGAGGGGAGGGAGGGGGTTCGCAGAGGGCTGCCCCTGCCTTTCTTCCCTGCTGTGCGGGGAGAGCATAACTGTCACCTGGGATTTAACGGTCACCCGGCTGTGCGCAGCTCGGAGGGGCTCAAATCGCCCTGCCCTCGAGCAGGTGGGCCTTTGGAGGAGCTGGGTGGGGTGCAGCGGTGGGGGGGTCACGGAGCTCCTCTCCCCTCACAGCTCGTGGGGGTGGGGGAGCCAGGGCAGCCCAGTAGGGGTGGGACTCAGAGCCCTGTTTGGGGGTTCAGGGTGGGCACTCGGGTGAACGCAGGTGACTTGCACCCTTAGGCCTACCCAGGTTGGGAAACCTGCTGTGCTGGGCAGCGCCGTTCACTCCACCTCCCCCAGGCGTCCGCTCTGTGGGTCTCTGGGCAAAGGCCGAGGCTTGACATGATCGTGCTGCGAGCTCTGCCCTTCTCACCCCTTCAGGGATGCCTGGGTGCCCGGCAGGCCCTCGGAGACAAGGCCAGATTGGCCGGTCCCCTGCTGCGTGGCAGTGGGCTCCCTCCGTCCTTTCCTTGTCCTCCTCTCCCTCTTCTGTCTCCTTCAGCCCCCGGGGCCCGGGGGAGGTGCCTCACTCTGCCTCAGGCCTGGGAGGGATGACCCAGCCCCTGAAGGGTGGAGGCCTTCCCTGACAATGGCCCGGGAGGACTGAGCTTGGAGAGAGCAGAGCACGGAGGGCGCCGTGAGGGCTGGGCTCAGGCTGGGTTCAGAACCGTTCAAGAGAACAGGGTGCTTCCACGGTTGGACAATACTGTTTTGTTTTTAATTATACAAAGTTTCCAGACTTTATATTATCGTATTAAAGACACAAGATGCCAGCATGTAGTGACCAGAAGAAAACCCAGGTAGGAAGCCAGCACGGAAGGTTCCGGTGGGCTTGGGCCCGTCGGGCCCGTGCAGAGTCCCGCACACTTGTCTGTCCGTTGGCCCCGCCGTGGCCAGAGGCGAGGCTCGCTCGCTGGGCGCCCTCACAGGAGGCCTGTGCCCGAGTCCGGTCCACGGGAGCTCTCTGTGGCTAGCCCAGCGGTGTCCGTCTCTAACTCCGAATTGTCGTCTTTCTGTCTCTGTCCTTGCTCTGCAGAGGGGAGGGGTCAGTGTCAGGGCCTGGCCGCAGACCCAGTGCCAGCCCGCGCCTCTGGGCTTCCCCAGGGGGTGCTGTCTCAGGTGGCGGGTGCTGAAAGCACCCCCTTCCACGCTCACCCCGGCTTCCCCGTGCAGTTTGGGGAGGAGAGTGCGCTGCTGCACAGCCGAAATTGTAAAATTAAATTTCCCAGATGTTCAGGCCCCAGGAGCTCACGCGTGCTGTCTGGAGAGGAAATGGGGATCGGGGAAAAGCCGCGCCGCATTTTCTCCCCGCTCACCCTGCTTTTCCGGTGCCACCAAGCACAGCAGGAGCTGTAAATCAGCCGGCCAGCGCTCCCGCAACGTGGCCCTCCCTCCCCCCAGCCCCCACGTCTCCCGCCAGCCTCTTGTCTGCAGAGCCCACGGCTGCCCCGGGGGTCTGCGTGGGCAGCCCCAGGGGTGTGGGTGAGGGCCATGGGAGAGCTAGCAGGTGCCCCATAGGCTTTAGGCCAGTGGCAGGGGCTGTGGTAGGGCACACAGATGGGGGTGGGGGAGGGGGAGGGGGAGTCCCCTTCCTTTGGGGACAGGGTTGGGGGGGGCAGAGTTTCTTGAACCAGTTCTGGTCTAGCCCCCTGCCTCTTCTAGTTTGGTGTCTTCTCCCAGACTCCCATGTAGCGATGGTTGGCCCTGTCTGGTCCCCATGGGCACCTGTGTCCCTGGGGACTCGAGGGGAGAAGGCCCAAGGAAGGTCCGGCCCTGCCGGCCCCAGCTGGGCCTTCCTGTGCTCCTCCCTCCCCAGACTCCAGGGGCACACTGGGTCACAGGTGATGCTGGGGGTGGGGGGTGGGGAGCTCTGCCCGCCTCTGGCCAGGGTCTCTGCCCAGCAGGTGTGGGTAGCTAGGGCGATATCGAGGCAGAGACCGCCACAGCCTCCTGGTCCCTTTCCGTGTCTGCCCTGCGGGCCACACTCACCAACTTTCTCTGGTTGCTGAGGCAGAAGGTACAGATCTGTTTGGGCTGGGCGTTCTCGCCGTCGCGGGGCGGCGGCGGCGGCGGCGGCGGCGGCGGGGGGCTGCCGGGGCGCGCGGCGTGGAAGAAGGCAGGCCCCGAGTGGCACGGCTGCCCGTCGCCGCAGGCCTCGCCCACCAGCAGCACGTTGCCCAGGTGCGAGATGTAGCTGGAGGCCAGGCGCAGCGTCTCGATCTTGGAGAGCTTGCGGTCGGCCGGCTCCGTGGGGATGAGCGTGCGCAGCGCCGTGAAGGCCGTGTTCACGCTGTTGGTGCGGTCCCGCTCGCGCGCGTTCGCCGTGTGCCGCTGCCGGGGCTCTCGGCCCGGCCGTCCCCCGGGCCCCGCCGTGCCGCCCCCCGCCCGCCTGCCCCCGGCCCGCCTCCGAGCGCCCTGGAGGCCGCAGCGCGCGGCGTGCACGCGGCAGGGCTTCTCGTCGGAGCCCGAGCTCTCGCTGCCGCGGTCCTCGTCCTCCGACAGCGGGCTCACCTCGGGGTACAGGTAGCGGCCGGGCGGCGCCGAGCGCAGCATGGCGAAGGACATGGGGCCGGCGGGCGCGCCGTCAGCTCCGCCTCGCGCAGCGCATGCCGCCCGCCGCGCGGCCGCCCGGGGCCGGGGAGGCGCGGGTCTCGGGGGCCCGCGGTGGCGGCTGCGGCGCCGCGCGCACGTGTGCGTCCCGGGCTGGAGCGGGGCCGCGGGCCGGGCCTTTATAGTGGCGGCGGCCCCTCCCCCGCGCCGGCCCGCCCTCCTCCCCGCCTCCCAGCCCCCGGAGGCCGCGCAGAGCAGGGGCCCTCATCCCTCTGCCTTCTCGCGCCACGCTGAAGGAGCCTGGAGCATCTCGCTGTCTCTGGGGGCCGTGGGGGGGTGGGAGTCCCCTTCTGGGGGGGTACCGGGGCTCTGCCGCCCTCATCCTCTGCCTCAGCAGGGGGCGGGAGGGTCAAGTGGGACCCATGACCCAGGCGGGTCTTCTCCCCTGGCACTGGTGCCGGGCCACACCCTGTTTGTCTGGGTCTCTCTCTCCTCTGTACACTTGGGCTTTTTGTGGCAGGCAGAGTGGGGAGGGGATGCAAAGCCCTGGGGGGCTGGAGTTCACCCTACCATCCAAGGCTGCCCCCCACCCCGGGTGTGCGTGGGGTCACTGGGTGGCCCAGCCTCCCGGTGTCAGCCACGCCCTCCAGCTGTGGCACAAGCTGTGCCTTCTGCCTGATGCCTTGCTCTCTGCCAGCTCGTGCTGTACCTGCTGTGGGGCGACCTCCCTGTTCCCTTGGTGCACGCTCCAGGGTCTGTCCCATTCAGGGGTGGTGGCTCCACCCCACCCCCATGCAGAGGAGGAAGGCCAGGGGTACAGGAGGTGTCCCCGAAGGATGGCCTCACTGGGACCACGGAAGTTGGCAGGACTAGGGCAGGCAGGTGCAAAGGGGCCGAGTTCAGGGGGTCCTGTGCTCCTGCAAGGGGCCCCTGGGTTCCCCACTGTGCTCGGTCTCCTCTGGGCCCCTCCCCCTGTGGCCACTGTTCAGGAAGCGGCCGCCTGGGCAGCAGTCTCTGTGCTGGGCGGAGGGAGGGTGGTGGCTGGCAGGGGCCTCGACCAGGAATGTGTGTCCAGGAATGTGGCTGCTGGGGAGGGGGCAGGACCAGGGAGGGCTGGGGGGGGTCCACAAATGCCTGCAGGGCAGAATGCAGCGGCTTCTGTCTCCCCTTGGAGCGGGTTGGCGGGGTCTTCCCTGAGTCCCTGCCCGTGGCTACCCATTTTTGCCTAAGGCCCCCACCAGGGGAGGGAGCCCATGGGCGATGAGGTCACCCTTGTCTGTGGCTGCCCAGAGTCCTGGCCAAGGAATCCGGGGGGAGGCTCTGGGGTTGGCACCACTTCAGTGGAAAATGTGAAGGTACAGCTCCGGCGCCTCTGAGGGCCGGGGGGGGGGGGGTGGACAGCACTGGCCACTGCGCCACGTCACACCCCAGGGAGAGGGCATATGTCAGGGTGCTTGGTACCGTCCCAGCAGCCTCGAGGCCTGTCCCCTTGCTCTCACTGGTTCCCCCCGCCCTGGCCTGTGACTCTTGGGGCGCTTGCAGGGAGGATGGGCGCGGTGGGCGCGGATGCTGACAGCCTGGCGTGCTGCCCCAGGACATCCGGAACACGGTGGGCAACGTGCCCCTGGAGTGGTACGATGACTTCCCCCACGTGGGCTATGACCTGGACGGCAGGCGCATCTACAAGCCGCTGCGGACCCGTGACGAGCTGGACCAGTTTCTGGACAAGATGGATGACCCGGGTTACTGGTGCGCAGCCTCGGGCCAGGGCCAGCGGGGGCGGGGTGGGGGGCTTCGGGCTCGGCTCTGATCGCGACCCCCCAGGCGCACGGTGCGGGACCGGATGACTGGGCACGACGTGAGGCTGACCGACGAGCAGGTGGCCCTGGTACGGCGGCTGCAGAGCGGCCAGTTTGGGGACGGGAGCTGCGACCCCTACGAGGTGGGTAGTGGCGGCTCGCCCTGGGTGTGCGGGGGCCGCCGCAGAGCCCGGGCCCACCCATCTGCTGTGCCCTCAGCCGGCCGTGGACTTCTTCAGCGGTGACCTGATGCTGCACCCGGTGACCAGCCGACCCGCCGACAAGCGCAGCTTCATCCCGTCCCTGGTGGAGAAGGAGAAGGTAGGCGCTGGCTGCTGGCCACCCCCCTGCTGCCGCGGCCGGACCTCCGCCCCCCCACCCCCCGCGTCCCCGCGCGCTCACTGGCCCCGGCCTCGCAGGTCTCTCGTATGGTGCACGCCATCAAGATGGGCTGGATTCAGCCACGCCGGCCCCGGGACCACACACCCAGCTTCTACGACCTCTGGGCGCAGGAGGACCCGGACGCCGTGCTGGGCCGGCACAAGATGCATGTGCCCGCGCCGAAGCTGGCCCTGCCCGGCCACGCAGAGTCCTACAACCCGCCCCCCGAGTACCTGCCCAGCGAAGAGGAGGTGGGCCTCGCCCTGGGATGGGGGTTTGGGTCCCCGCTTCTGGCCCTGGTCCCCCAGCTCATCCCTGTCTCCGCAGCGCCTGGTGTGGGAGCAGCAGGAGCCGGGCGAGAGGAAGCTCAACTTCTTGCCCCGCAAGTTCCCGAGCCTGCGGGCCGTGCCTGCGTACGGACGGTTTATCCAGGAGCGCTTCGAGCGCTGCCTTGACCTCTACCTGTGCCCGCGGCAGCGCAAGATGAGGGTGTGTGTGGTGGGGGGTGCAGGAAAGGGGCGGGGGCCACAGGACGAGGGGCGGGATGACCTCGTGCTCTCCTGGTCCAGGTGAACGTGGACCCTGAAGACCTCATTCCGAAACTGCCCCGGCCGCGGGACCTGCAGCCTTTCCCCACGTGCCAGGCCCTGGTGAGTGGGTGGGGGATGGGCAGGTGGGGGAGCCTCTGAGAGGGGTGTCTCCTCACTGATCCTCCTCCATAGGTCTATAGGGGCCACAGCAACCTTGTCCGTTGCCTCAGTGTGTCCCCGGATGGCCAGTGGCTGGCTTCAGGTGAGCCTGAGGTGTGGGCATTGCCAGTAGGGGGTTGGGGTGCTGCTGGGGGGCGGGAGGGCAGCTGGTGAGGGCCTTGTTCACGTGTCCAGGCTCCGATGACGGCTCGGTGCGGCTCTGGGAGGTGGCCACTGCCCGCTGCATGAGGACTGTGCCCGTGGGGGGCGTGGTAAAGAGCGTCGCCTGGAACCCTCGCCCCACCATCTGCTTGGTGGCCGTGGCGGCGTAAGTGGGCGGCCCGGGGTGCGCCGGGGGCCACGGGTGCAGACCTGCGCCTGAGGGGCCGCATGTCACTCTGGCCTGCAGAGAGGACTCAGTGCTGCTGTTGAACCCGGCCCTGGGGGACCGGCTGGTGGCGGGCAGCACGGACCAGCTGCTGAGCGCCTTCGTCCCGCCCGAGGAGCCCGCGGCGCAGCCCGCCCGCTGGCTGGAGGCCTCGGAGGAGGAGCGCCAGGGGGGCCTGCGCCTGCGCATCTGCCACGGGAAGGTGTGGGGGCTGCCGGCGGGTGTGTGGAGTCAGGGTGGCCAAGGGCCGGGGAGAGCGCGACTGAGCCAGCCTTGCCTTCTGCAGCCGGTGACACAGGTGACCTGGCACGGGCGTGGGGACTACATGGCCGTGGTGCTGGCTGCTGCGGGGCACACGCAGGTGCTGATCCACCAGCTGAGCCGGCGCCGCAGCCAAAGCCCCTTCCGCCGTAGCCACGGACACGTGCAGTGCGTGGCCTTCCACCCCCTGAGACCCTTCCTGCTGGTGGCCTCCCAGCGCGCTGTCCGCCTGTACCACCTGCTGCGCCAGGAGCTCACGAAGAAGCTCCGACCCAACTGCAAGTGGGTGTCCAGCCTGGCCGTGCACCCTGCAGGTGAGGGCGCCGGGGCATGGCGGGGCCGTGCACCTGCAGGTGAGGGTGGGCGGGCGCGTGGGCAGGGGAGTGTGCACCCGCAGGTCCCCACCAGCCCCTGCACCCCCAGGAGACAACGTCATCTGTGGTAGCTATGACAGCAAGCTTGTGTGGTTCGACCTGGACCTTTCCTGTGAGCCGTACAGGGTGCTGAGGTGAGTGGGGGTGGGGGTGTGGGTGCCGGCGGGCCCGCCCCGGCCCTCCCCCGCCCTCCCCCCCGGCCCTCCCAAGCCCTCACCAGCCCCTGCCCTCCAGGCATCACAAGAAGGCCCTCAGGGCTGTGGCCTTCCACACCCGGTACCCACTGTTCGCATCTGGCTCAGACGACGGGAGCGTCACCGTGTGCCACGGGATGGTGTACAAGTGAGTGCGAGCCCCACGCGCCCTGCCTGGCTTGGGGGAGGGGTGCTCCCCCGCCTGAGTCCCTCTGCTCCCCTCCCCCACAGTGACCTGCTGCAGAACCCGACGCTGGTGCCAGTGAAGGTGCTACGGGGGCATGTGCCGACCCGAGACCTGGGGGTCCTGGACGTGGCCTTCCACCCCACCCAGCCGTGGGTCTTCTCCTCAGGGGCCGACGGCACCATCCGCCTGTTCAGCTAGGCCCCGGGGCACGTGTGTGCTCAGGGCCCTCAATACAAGTGTCCCCCACGACTGCTGTGTGACCTTTATTTGGGGGTTTCCGACCGGCCACCCCACCACCTCTTGGGGCCTTCCCCGGTTCAGTCTTCCTAATCGGGGTGCAGGCGCTCCCCGCTGCCCCTGGAGGACTGGCTAGGTCCTTGCACTCCCACGCCACCTGCTGAGGACCCAATGGCTTTATTGGAAACCGGAGTGGGGGTACAGCCACTTGCCCCCCGCCCCGCACTGGCCTCCTGCGGCCTCTCCAGAAGGGCAGGCGTTGGACCCCTGTGTGGCGGGGGTGCCGGCAGCTTCGGACTCGGCCTCGGGCCGGGGGCTCCTTGGGGCTCCCCCAGGGGGTTCAGACCCAGGCTGCGGCTGCTTGTCAGGGCGGCGCCGCTGCGGGAGCCTCAGGCGAACTTCCCCAGGCGGCCCAGAGTCTCAGCAGCCTTCACGCGCACCAGCGGGGCTGGGTCCTTGAGCAGCAGCTGGAGCGCTGGGGGGCGGGAGTGGGAGCGGGGACAGCGGGCTACTGCCGACGGTTGCCCGTGCAGCCTCTAGAGGACGCCCCGAGCCCAGGGCCGCTGCCAGCACCCCACCACCCAGCCCCGGCCTGGGCCTACCTCTCTCCCGGTGCGCACCCCCTCCCGCTCCCGCCCCCGCCCGCTGGGGCCACCCGCCCACCGCCCTCCTAAGACAGGCCTCTGCCGGGAGCGCCTGAGAGCCAACGGAAAGATAGTTTTTCCTTTTTTAGTGTTTTTTAAGCTCTTTTGGAACAGTTAAGAAGTTTCCGTGAATTACTAGAGACGATGAGGTCACCAGTGACAGGGGAAAAATCCTTGAAATCCAGGAAAATCACTTAGTCCCCCCTGGTGCCCACAGGTCAGTGAGGCCCCGCACAGCCGGACAGGTTGGGGGGTGGGGTGGGGTGGGGGCGGGGCTTGCCCGGGGCTGACCTGCTGTGAGCGGCTCCAGGTCCACCTGCGGCCGGTGCTCCGCCTCCGCGTGCAGCACCAGGAACCCTGGGCGGTGGGGCGGGGGTTAGGGGCGTGGCCAGGGGCGGGCCAGACAGGTGGGTGTGGCCTGAGGGGGCGCGGCTCACCTGTGAGCATCGGGGCGGCAGCGCGGACGTCCTCCCAACTGCTCTTGAAGTAGAACAGGCTGGTGCTCACCAGGCGGCCCAGCAGGTCTGGGAGGTGGTGCATCTGCAGAGAGGCCATGAGCGGAGCCCCGCCCGCCCCCGGCCCCGATGCCCCGGGCCCCCGCGCCCCCGCGCCCCCGGCCCCTATGCCCCCGGCGCCCGCGCTCCCCGGGCCGACCCTCACCAGGAGTTTGCAGGCGCAGTTGAGGAACTCCCCGAAGTGCAGGCCCCGCCCCTCCCGGAGGTGCTTCTGCAGGGCCGCCGTCAGCTCCTCGCACTTGAGGTTGGGGCCGCTCATGCACAGGGCGAACCTGCAGGCCTGCGGGTCGTCCGGGTGAGTCCCCGCGACCGAGAGCCCGGCCCGCCCGGCCCCTGCGGGAGACTCACGCTGCTCACGGCGGCTTGGGGGTCCTGGAGGTGCAGCAGCAGGGGCACTAGCCCGCCCACGACCTGCTCCAGGAACACGTCCTCACAGCCCCCGCCGTGGCAGGCCTTGTTGAGGTGCCCGAAGAGGCGGATGGAGGCAGAACGGAGCTCCATCTTCTCCTGCAAGGGTGGGGGGTGGACGGGCCGGTATCAGCCAGTGCCGGGCCTCAGGCCCCTTCTCTATGCCACCCTCCCTGTCCCTGTGTAATGGGCATGTGCCCTGCCCGGCACGGGCACCCGGGCAGGGATGGAGAGGGGCTGGCTAGCCCTCATGGGACTGGGGCGGTGCCGGGGAGGACCCCAGCACCATACTCTAGAGGGTCTGCGCGAGGGGGGGAGCACAGGGGTGACACCCACGCTGTGGGGCCCAGGTAGCAGGGTAGAGCCGGGGCCTAAGGCTCAGAGAGGAGGTGCCACGGGGGTGGGAGGAATGCGAGGCCTCGGGCCCCCATGCCCCGCCCAGCCTACACTGTCGAAGAAGGGCCGGATGCGGATGGCCACGTGCGGCAGCACAGGGTGCAGGTCCCGGGGCTCCATCAGGTCCAGCAGTCTTGCCAGGCCCACCATGGCCTCCAGGGCCACCAGGCTGTGAGGGTCGTCCCTGTCGTCCAGCCCGCCAAGCACAGCTGTCAGGAGCTGGGGGCCATGGGCCTGCACCTGGGGGGGAGGGTGCCCGCATTCAGCTGTGCCCCAGGTGGGGAAGCCCTCGCCCCGCAGACCCATCCCCATGGTGCTGCCTGCTGGCCCCCCGCCCCCATGCCCAACCCCAGCGCCCACACAGTGCTCCTGACCTTGTCCGGAGAGCCAGAGGCAATGTTGGCCAGGCCTCGGAGCACCAGCCGCCGCACGCTAGCGCACGGGTCCTTCTGCCGGGCCGCCAGGTTGTCCAGCAGCGACTCCAGGAGCATTAGGTCATTTACCACGTTGCTGTTCAGCAGCTGGAAGCAGAGGTGCCGTGACCGCCCACTGCACTGACCCCCGGGGCCTTGTCCCCACCCCAGGCCTGGTCTAGACTTGCTGGGAGCAGTGCACGTGGCCAGTGCCTCTTGTCTCTGACTCTTGACCCAGCTCACTCGGGGCCCATCTTTGGCACGGTCACGGTGAGCCACAAAAGGGCTACGGAGGGAGGGATGCTTGGGGCCCGGGCAGAGGGCCCTGCCCCCGCAGAGGGCCCAGCACGGACCCCACAGCCAAGGCCTCTCTTCATTGGGCGCACAGCGGGGCCATCTCCCACCGGTGGGGCAGAGCATCCCCCGCCCTCTCAGGCCCCGTGGCCATCTGCAGCAGGTGACCCCTACCTCAGCCAGAAACCCTGTGGAGGTGACCCGCTGGATCTCATATATGCTGCCCTGTGTGCACACGAGCGCCGCCATCACCAGGGGCAGCCGGGGGCCCGCAAACTTGGCCATGGCACTAGGGAGGGAGGCCAGCCACACACTGTGAGTTTTGGGGCCTCGGGCTTCCCCGCCCCAACTCCCACGTGGATGTGAGGGCTGCCCCTGCCTCTCCTCCTGGGCCCTCACCCCCTGCCCCAAGTTGTCAGCACAGCTGCCTTGGTGGCCTCCCCACTTGCACACACCCAGGGGAGGTCCCCAGCCCAGCTGTGCAGCAGGGCGGAGGGCCCTGGTCCTCATGTGTGGGGGTCCCAGGGCCCCAGACAGCCCAAACCAAACCTGGCCAGCCGGGCAACCCCCTCCTCGTGCCCCGCTGAGGTCCTGAGCAGCTGCCAGCCTCCCTCCAGCTCCATGCGCTGCACCACGTCCTCGCTGCCGCCCCGGAGCAGCATGGCCTGCAGGGCCTCCACGGCAGAGCTGCAAGGACATGCGCAGATGGGTCTGGGGGTGCCAGAGGGCCCCCCACATAGACAGGCTCCGCCTCCTGGGTGGGGGGGATGTCTCAGGGCTGCCTGGCCTGTGCCCTGCCAGCAGCACCCTCTGGGGGGCCCCTCAGGCTCCCCCCATCTCGAGCTGGGCACCAGGAGGTGGCTCTGGACCCTCTGACCACCACCCCATGACGGGCAGGTGGGGGATCGCCACAGGCAGTGGTCCCCAAGGCCCCATGGCGCTGTTAGCGTCACAACCTACAGAGTTTTTCACTTGCCTTGATGACCTCTGTTTAACTAAGATAAGAAACAGAAAAAAGAGCATAGAAAGTTACGGAGAATAGCGAAGCCGAAGGCAGGTCAGGGTCTGACTTATGAGGGGTCTTCGGATGAGCGGCGGGGGGACCCGATGCGGGCAGCCGGAGGAGCAGGGTCCGGCACCCAAGAACGAGGCCCCCGTGCTCACAGGCGCACAGCCACACCCTCCCTGGGAGACCCCAGAGCCCAGGGAAGGGATGGCAGGTGGGGCTCCGTGCAGGTGAGGAGGGCAACCCTGCCCACAGGCCAGGACGGGGCCGGCGGCTGGCTGGGGCGCATCCAGCCCCACCTCCACCCAGCCGCTGGGGGATGGCAGGCGCGGCTGTGCCCGCCGCCTTCACCCAGCCCTGCTGGCACCTGCCTCTCCCGTCTCCCTTGCAGGAGCGGCTGGAGCCCCCAGGGCACAGCTGGGATTTAGCAACTGTCTTTTGCCCGGCTGACTCGGAAGCACTCGGGGCTGGCAGGCGACAGGGGAGGGACCCCACGGGCCTGGGTCTCGGGAGAGCGCGGCATTGGCAGAACCCTGCGGCAAAGCCTGTAGCCCTGAGCGTGCTCACCGGGGCTGTGGGGGGACGCACAGGGGGGCGCCGGGACCACAGCGCCTCCCGCCCTCCCCAGGGCTGACCTCTCCCCGGCAAGTGGCCACCTCGCCCCTAGGGCAGTGCACATGACGCTAGTGTCCGGCCGCGGGTTCCCGCCAGGCCTCCACGAGCGGCGGGGGCTCTGTGACCCAGATGGCTTGCTCAGGGCCAGTTCCAGTTCCGACGGGCTGTGACCCAGCTCAAGTGCTGGAATGCGGGTTTGCCCGAGAAGTGTGTTAACTGCTCGGCTAAGGCACCGCCACGGCCTGTCCACCCTGCTGCCCAGGGTTCTTACAGATGTGGCCCTTCCTGGGGTCGGACTTCCGAGCCCTGGCCCTGCATCCCTCAGCTCGGGGCGGCAGCTGGGGAGCCTGATGGGGGCTGGGGGCTTGTAGCCCGCCGAGTCCATTCAACTTTCCGCTCGGCCTGCGCAGAACCGGAAGGCTCTGGCGAACGGTCTCTGGCAACAGGTGTGAGCGGCCCCTGTGGTGGCACAGCCCGGTGGGGTTGGCGGCAGGGGGGGGGTTGGGACAAGCAAATGCTGCCTGCTGTGTCCCCCAGGGCCACTTGACCCCGCAGGCCTGCAGTGGGTGGGGAGGCAGCCTGAGCTCACTGTCCCTCGGGCTTCCTGTGTCGCCCTGTGGCCTGGGGCAGTCACCTGGAGCCCTGAGGTGCCTCCCCGGAGGGCACAGGAATGAGCCCAGAGACCAGGTCAGGCAGGCAGGTGTCCCAGCGCCAGAAGCTCTGGTGACCGCTGCTGGCAGGCTGCTCCAGCCGCCGGCCTGCTGCCCCAGGACCCCGGGCGCACTTGGTGGAGACCGCAAGGTTCCCACACCCCAGTGTCAGCAGCGGGGAGGGCTGTACGGGCTGGTGGTGTGCGGCTGCCGCAGAGCCCGCTCCGCGGGGCTGGGCATCTGACACGTCCGAAGGGGGGCCCTGACGGGGCGGGAGGGCGGCAGAAAGCCAGAGCTCAGGACTGAGGCGGCACACGTGGGGCTGTAGGTGGGGGCTCACCCCGTGCTCTCTCACCCCAAACACTCCCCGTGGCTCCACGTTCAAGAGGAGACAGGACTCTGGACCTACCTGAGTGTCCTATAAGCCCCTGCAGGCCATGGGGAAGCGGCAACTGCCCCTCCCACAGCCCCTAGCCCTGACTGTGGGACCCGGGACATCTTCCCCAAGGGAAGTGCCCGTGTCCCAGACACAAAGCAGGCCCTGAGCCAAGCCCCCAAGGCCTGGCCTGCGCTCCCGGTCCTGTCCCTGACTGCCAGGACGCCGGGCGGCCTTGCACACGCGTGCACACGGGTTCGTGCCACAGTCCCGGGGGTGGTGGGGGGGGGGGACCCGCCTACCTGCAGGGCTCGAGGGTCCTGGGGGCTGGAGCAACGGCCACGCTCCTCCTCTCCTTGGCCTGCAGGGCCCGTGGCAGCACGACGCCCACGGTGCAGCTGACCCGCAGCAGCAGCGCCGCGAACAGCTGGGGGTAGAGCCCGAGCACCGCAGGCCCGGACGCTGGCGCGCTCATGACCTCGTACAGCGCACACGTGGCCTGGGGACAGGGGCCGCTTCAGGCTCAGCCCTCCCTCAGGGGCTGGCCACGGTGAAGGCTGGGCCCCGCACCCCAAAACCAGCCCGGCCCGTAGCCCATCCTGGCATGTGGCCCGTATGCGTGGAGAGCTTGGCCCCAGGGAAGGCTGCAGCCTAGCTGGGCCATCGGGGCCGGAGGCAGGCACGGGGCAGTGTGGCCACCCTGGGGACAGGCCTCCCGCCATCTGCGCTCGGTTCCATAGCAGGAGGAGGAGGGAATTCTCACAGCTGCTTTGCTGCTGGAAGTGTTGCCAAGCGGGCTTACTTTTCTCCGCAGGATGAAACGGAGCCAATGCCCTTGGGGACCAACACCTGTGGGGCCTTTACGAGCCCAGCCTCCTAGCAGGGCTGGCGCCCGCACCGCTCTCAGCTGCCAGGTGCCTGAAGGGTGGCACCCAGGCCCCCTGTGGGGTTCTCCTGCCCGCAGCAACACGGCCGGCCCCTCACCCTGCCTCCTCGATGAGCAGGGGGAAGGCCGTGCGGGGCCCCACGCGTCAGCCCCGGGACCCCACTCACCGCAAGGGGTAGCAGAGTGGCCTCGCGGCCCGGGGAGCTGCTCAGCAGGAAGGCCCGGGTCTCCTTGAACGGGACGTCCCTGCTCATCTTGTCCAGGAGTAGCCCCAGGACCTGCGTGGTGAGGCCGGGCTCCACAGCCAGCGCCCGCCACAGAGTACAGGTGTGGCTGGAACAGGGTGGAAGGCCAGTCACCCCCAGGTCACTGCCGGTCCCACACCGTGGCCCCCCGACGCGCCCTCGAGCCTTCACTCCCACCAGCTGGGAGACGACCCCCTGACCTCGCATCTCCCCTGCCCCTGGGGGTCTTGGGAGGGGAGCGGCAGGCCACAGAGGGCAGGGAGAATGGGGTGACATGAACACAGGCCCTGAGGCCCCCAGAAGGTTTTCCCGGAGGAGAGAGCGTTCTGCAGGCCTCGGCCAGAGCAAGCCGGGCGAACCAGGCCCCAGGAGCACAACTGCGCCAAAGCCACCCCAGTCCACGTGCCCGCACAGAAACGACGTGCTTCAAACATCTGGTGGGACCTGGACTTTCCGAAGAGCGATTTGGAAAAAACAGCCGCCGCCCTTCCCCCAAGACACGGGAGGTCTGGCGCCAGCTCGGCCCAGCCGCGCCCACGGTGACGGGGAGCCGGGCCGGGAGAGGTCCCCTGGGACTCAGTACAAGAGCCGGGAGGGACAGAAAGGTGAGGAAAAGGAGGACGGGTCTCCAAGAGAAAAAGGACAGAAAGTGTGCAGGACTGAGGACAGACACTTGCGGCCTGTGGCGGCCCCCCACCCGCGCGCGGAAAGACCTGTCAAACCAGACTCCCAACTCCACGGAACGTTCGAGCGCGGCCGGGGAGGGCGCCTTCCCATCCCAGAGGCGGAGACCGCAGACTCAGCGGGGAGACGCCAAGGACCCACCGCACAGAAGGAAAGCGACACTGGCCAAGCTGCGGCCCAAGGGCCAAACACGCGTGCCCAGCAGGAGGGGAGGGTGTGGCGCGTCGATGGGGACACAGGGAGGTGCTGGGCATGGTGGCTGGTGGGCCCCCATCCACCTGTGTCCAGGGCAGGGCCCAGCACTTCTGACCCCAGACATAGGGCCTCTGCGGACACTGCCACGGAAGGGAGTAGGAGCACCACGTTCCAATCACTTTGCTTATGGGCAGATTTCAATTTCATATGATTTTTCACAAGCCACAAAGTATTATTATTTTGATTTCCTTTCCTAACCACTCGTAAGCCCATCGTGAGCTCACGCTTTGGACAAAAACCAGTTGCTGGCCGGACTGGGCCCACAGCTGCCCCGTGCAGATGCCTGGGCTGGGACAGTTGTGCTCTTGTGCATAAACTGGGGTGGGGGGGTTGTGCCTGCAGCACCCGCCCAGCCCCGCACGTGTGCCCCAGAGCAGAGATAGAGGACTTGTCAAGGAAGCCGGAAGGAAACGCCGGGGGTTCTTCCACGCTGATTCTGTCATCTGAGCTCACGATGGAGCGAAGCGCGTGTCTAGTGACAGCACTCAGACGGTGGGACACTTCGCGGAGTTTCAAGTGAGGGGCACACGGGCACTACTGCGGTGGGGGGACAGCTTCCCTGCCCCCGTCCGGGCCGTGGATGGCGCCAGTGACGCCTCCTCGAAAGGAGAAGCAATGGGATGAGGGACGAGCAAAGGGGCGGGGCCCACAGGAGTGGTGCGGCTGGCGGGCCGCAGGCCACAGCTAGACCCTTCCGTGTCCGTGTCCGTGTCCGTGCAGAGGCCCAGAGGGAGCCCCACGTACAAAGGCCCAAGCTGCCCAAGGGAGCTGCTCATGAGCCGGGCTCTGTGCACACAGGGTCACCCCCAGGGCTGCCACTAGAAGAACAGAAATGGGGTGTGACTCCTGAAGTAATTCAGGGGCAAAACAAATTCACAAAAAAGGCCCAGTCGAGCTAAAAAGAGACAAGAAAGAAGATCAACAGAGAAGAGGCCAGGCGGAGAAGTCCTAGCCGGGGGCGGGGCTCCCATCACGCCAGCCGTGAAATGCAGCCATCCGTGTCCCAAGGCCAGGCAGACAAGGTTGACTGGGACAGGACGTCCGACGATGTACCCCAATGTCGGGCGTGTCCCTGAGGAAGAGAGGCAACCGACCGGGCAGCCTCCACACACCTCAGCAAAGACACAGTCCAGGACAGGACAGTGCACAGGGCACAGGACAGCACCTGCCAGCTGGGGGTGGGGGCGTGCGGACCCCTGCATGGGGCACGGAGGAGCCCAGCACGGGAGCTCAGAGGCCTCGCCAGCAGCAAAGGCAGGACCAGGGCGCAGGCCTGGGGCAGAGAGAGACCCTCTCCTTTGACGGTCGCTGGCAGGAAGTCAGGAGCTGGAAGTGCGAGTGGGGGACCATCCCCAGCAGAGCAAGAGGCTGTGCACACTGACGCAGGAGGGGCTGGCGACAGGCAGGACCCTCAAGGCCTGTGTCTGAGCTGGGCCTTGGCCTGGAGCCCCATGGCCGGACCCCAGCCCCACCGCAGGCTGGCAGGTGCCACGTACCTGTCAAAGGGCAGGGGGCTGCCCAGGAGGCTGGCCACCACGGCGGCGCAGTGCTGGGACGCCAGGAGGTACACGCTGTGCTGGGCGGCCTGCAGGATGTCCTCCTCCCGGGTGTCCCGCAGCTTCGAGCGGAGCACGGTCACGAGCTCAGGTACCTGCAGGCAGTGGGCCACGGAGGTCAGGCCCTGGGCCCGCACCCACAGCCCGAGCCATTCCAGTGCCTGCAGAGCACCGGGCCCTGGGGAGAGCGGCTGGCTGTGAGCCCCACTCAGCGGGGTCGTGGGGAGGGGAATCCCACAGATCACACTGCTGGCCACCAGACCAAAGGGAGAAGGCAAGAGCCTGGCCGCCTCGGGCGGAGTCGCTGTGGCCCGAGAACGAGGACCTAGATTCCATGTGGGAAGTAACAAGCACCTGAGAGGCCAGCCAGGGGCTGGAAGTGCTGTGTGCACACGGGGCGGCGGTCTGTGGGGCGCGCGGAGCATGGGAGGCCACTGGGGTGCACATGGCGGTCACCAGCCCCTGTGGGGCCCTCATACCCCCGGGCAGGGACACACAGCCTCTGGCCCTGGAACAGCACACGCAGCGCCCACACCAGACAACGAGGGGAGTGCTGCACCGGGACAGGGAGGACCAGGACGCGGGTGCTGGCGCTTGGGCTGTGCTGGGGCACAGCTGGCCGCCGTCGTCCCAGAAGCCAGAGGGGTCATCGGGTGCAAGGAGGAGCAGGCAGAGTGCGACCGCGGGCGGCCTGGGCCCCTGCCCCGCCCTGGCCCGGCAGGCCCTGTTCTGGGCACGGCCTTGTCACTGCAGGTCCCCAGGCTGATGCGGAGGGGGCGCTGGCCCCAAGCACTGGGATCCACGACCCTGGGGGCTGCACAGTGGCAGACACAGGTCTGAGAGGACAGCAGACGAGACAGCGGCAGTCACACGGTCCCCTGGACGAGGGCAGCTGGCAGACCCGTGCGCTGCCCCTCCTGGATGCCCAGGAGGCAGGAGCAGCAAGAAGGGCCTGGCCACGGCTGTGACGGTGGAACGCTCCAGGCCAGGCTCACGCCGGCCAGCAAGGGCACGTGGGGCCCGAGGCTGCGAAGGGGACATGGGAGGCCGTGGGCCCGGCTGGGCTGCGGGGGAGGTGCTGTCACTGCCATTTCTCAAGACTTGCGACCACGACAACACTCTTTTACAACTTTGGGTACAGAAAGCAGATTAGCACATTCACGCCAGGGTTGTCCCCCCACTGACCTGGTCGCCACTGTCTTCTAGACCCCACCAGCTGGGGCCCCGCCACAGGCAGCCGCGTCCTCTCCAGGCCGGCCGGGGCAGTCCCAGCCGTGAGGACGTGCTGAGCCAGGATGGGGGTCTTCCACACCAGCTGGGTCTGGGGTCCTGTTCCCGCCGGTGTAGCGGCATCCACAGGAACCCCCCGCCCCCCCGAGTCCAGGGCTGAACGCGCTCCATTCTCCCAGGCTCTCGGCCTGGACACACGGCCCGTGCGTGCGCTGGGCTGCGACCACAGCTGCTGGCCCACCTGACTTCCACGTCCCTCGGTGGTCCCGGCAGCGAGCCCATGGGCTGCGGGGCGGTTCTGCGGGAGCAGGAGCGAGCGGCTCCCCCCCCCCCCCCCGCTCACTTCGGGTGCCGGATCTCTGCCCCGACTCGCCAGGTGTTTCCTTCCAGCTGGTTTGGTGGGTTTATCCTGCGTCTCTGATACTTTCCTTCGCTCAGCACCTAGAACCCCAGGGCGGGGCTGCGGAGGCTCTCGGCCCCGGGTCGGCTCCAGTGAGCCTGCCCCGTCCTGTCCCAGGGTGGGGGCTGTGTTCCGACCGCCCACCGTGTGGGGCTCGGCATGCTCGGTCGTTCCGGCTCAGCTTCACCAGCCCCGCGCCTACGCCCCTGCTCCGTGGTTTCTTCCCGGTGCCTTTGCAGACAGGACCGCTCGCCACAGAGCCCACCCGCTATACGTGTGCCACTCGGGGGTCTCTGGGCTGCCCAGAGCGTCAGGAAGCCGCACCCGCCCATCCGAGAGCATCCCCGTCACCCCCAAGAAACCTCACGTGCATCAGCCACCCCCCGCCCTGGCAGCCAGCAGCCCCCGGCCGGCCGTGCGAGCGTCGGAGCTGCGCGCTCACACCCGGGCCTCTGGTGCCTCGGGTCCTGAGTTTTGCACACGTTTCCCAGGCGGTGCCCAGGCAGGGTTTCGGCCGTTCCGCTCAGCTGCTGAAGCAGGACCGTGGTGTGGGGAGCACGCGCTGCACCGCCGTGTAGGCTGTGTCCGTCATGCGGCCGTCGCGGCCTGTGCCGCTGTGAGCGTCCGCGTCCGAGTCTTCGTGGGGCTGTTCTACTGCTCCGGGCCACGGGCCGCCTGCCACAGTGCCAGCCCCATGCCGTTTACGTCTCGTCTGTCCTCTTCCCTCGGCTTCCCCTGCACGTTCCCTGCCACCCACAGAAGGCCCTTCTCCGCCTTCCAGCACCACGGACGTCAGGAGCCTGCGGCGGCTGCCCTGTCCCGCCCTCTGTGCTCAGTTGTACAATGTGCCCTAGTTCATGCTGTGTCTAGTCACGCGCCGCCCCCGAGGGCCACATCTTCTGATGGGATGTCGGAGAAGCTGACCCTCTAACAGCATCCTGGCGTGCCTAGGATGTCCCCCCGCCAAGCTCTGCCAGGACAGGAACAGAAACGGCAGCCCGCCATGGCATCTGTGGACACAAGAGGCCGGTGTGCCGTGGCCCCCATGAGACTCTGGTGGCCACAGATACACAGTGCAGGCCCAGGTGTCAGGAACACCCCTCCCCGGGGGAGGCGTGGGACGGGCCCTGTCTGTGAACCTGAGCTGGAAAGGACATTGTGGAAAAAGCAGCACCATGAGCACCCAGACCGCCAGCTTGGGGTGAGGGGCCCGTGGAGAGGAGAGCGGCGAGATCAAAAACTAGAAAACTCCCAGGAAGAAAGAAAAGCTTTGTGACCCTGCATTTGGCAATGACTTCTTGGCTGTAACCCAAAAGAACAGGCAACAAAAGCAAAAATATCAGGGCGCCTGGGGGGGGTGTCAGTCATTGAGCCTCTGCCTTCGGCTCAGGTCATGATCCCGGGGTCCTGGGATCAAGCCCCGAATCGGGCTCCCTGCTCTGTGGGAAGCCTGCTTCTCCCTCTGCCTGTGCTTGCTCTAATGAATAAATTAAAATCTTTTTAAAAAGTGGGCAAAAATATAGGACTACATCAAACTTAAAAACTCCCGCGAGGAGTACCTGACTGGCTCAGCTGGTCGAGCACACAGCTCTTGGTCTCCGAGTCATGAGCTCAAGCACCACACTGGGTTTAGAGCTTTCTTAAAAAGAAAACAAACAGGGCACCTGGGGGGCTCAGTCGTTAAGCATCTGCCTTCAGCTCAGTTTGCGATCCCGGGGTCCTGGGATCAAGCCCTGTGTCGCACTCCCTGCTCAGTGGGAAGCCTGCTTCTCCCTCTCCCACTACTTGTGCTCCTTCTCTGTCTCTGTCAAATAAATAAAACCTTTAAAAAAACCCAAAACTTTCATGCATCAAACGACACAGTCAGCAGCGTGAGGAGGAGCCCTAGAGAATGGGGAAGAACGTCTGTAAATCACACACCTGAAGCCACGCTGGCGATCGGAACACGTGCGGCCTCTGCGACTCAATGGCGGATCCAACGACAGGACGTTAAACTGGGCCAAGGACACAGACAGATGCGTCCCCAAAGAAGACGTACACGCAGCCAACAAGCACACCAGGAGACGCCTACCGTCACTCATCAGTGGGAACTGACGGCAAAACCAGTCCAAAGTACCAGCTGGTGCCCCGCGGGACGCAAACTACAACCCAGACCTTTAGCCGGCAGGCCCTGTCATGGCGGCACCCCCTTCCCCGACTCCTGCCACAGCTCTCCTCCCAGGTCCAGGCTCTGCCCACCCGCCACACCCGCTGCAGCCCTCGCTGGGAGCCGGCTCCGTTGTCCCGCGGCCCTGCCCAGCACTCTTCTATCTCTGTCTTGAGGAAGTGTTTGTGATGCGTGCACACTCCCCCGTGTGTGCCCGCCTCCAACATAGAGCGTGTGCCCTGCACATATAAAGTACTTCCACCACCAGTAAAAGCTCAGACAACCCAGGCGAAACGTGGGTAGAACACTGGTGTCTTCATGAGGGAGGACCCCCGAGTGGCCAGCACACACGGATGAGCGGTTCAACCGCATCGGCCGCCAGAGAGACACAGACTGAACACGTCTGCGGAGCCCTTGCACGCATGGCAGAAAGGGTGCGCATCGGAGTTGGCCACCATGGGGCTCGCCGGGGCCCTACCTGCTGCTGGCAGGAGGTGAGCTGCCTGGAAAGCCAGTGGCAGAGCCCTGCAGGGGCCTCTCCTGCAGGCCCCAGTCCTTCCCCCAGTATGTCCCCAACAGACATGCACCCTCGTGTCAAAGGACCTGAGCTCTGACAGCTCGCATCAAGACTGCCCAGACTGGGGCACTGGGTTAAAGCCTCTGCCTTCGGCTCAGGTCATGATCCCATGATCACATCGGGCTCTCTGCTCAGCCGGGAGCCTGCTTCCCCTTCTCTCCCTCTGCCTGCCTCTCTGCCTCCTTGTGATCTCTGTCTGTCAAATAATCTCTGTCAAATATATCTTAAAAAAAAAAAAAAAAGACTACTCAGACTGGGAACTGAGGCCAGGGGACGGGATGGACGGAAAGAGGGACGGAGGCACCGCACTCAGGAAGCACTCGTGAGGCAGGACTGAGCGAGGCAGCAACATGCACGACCTCCCAGGTCACCACTGGGCGGCGCTGCACGCCGGCCCTGAGGAGGCTGTGCTCTGTGCCACTCTGTGGGGTGCCGCGGTAGGGTCCAGGGGCTGGGAGACTGACAGGTGCTCCGCTCGTGCACGTCTGGGGGGGACTCCCGGGGCTGGGTGCTTCAGACAAGTCCTCTGTTCACATGCTTTCCAGGCGCAGGACAGAGCAGGCACCCCCGGACCCTTGGAGCCTGCCTCATCCCTACAGGGACCTGTCAGTCCGCATGGGACACAGAGCAGGGGCAGTGCACACTTGGGAACGACTGCGTAGACAGCCACCGAGCTCCCGCCAACAGGCCCAGAGGCAGGGTGAACGCACGGGCCGACGGAGCAGGCGGCACCTGAGTGTCCCGCGCACGGCCTCCCTGGAGCAGCTGGCCGCGGGACTCTCCCGGTCCTGCAGCAGAGCGCCCACCCAGCGCCCACTCGCTAAAGGGCTCCCTACAGCTTACCCCTGCATCTTCTTTCCCTTTCCTCCCTCCTCCCTCTCAATTTCTCAGCAGTCACCTGGGCCCAGTTCTCACCTGTCCTCAACCGGAAGAGAAAACCCTGTGCTTACCAGGCCGGCAGGGCAAGGAGACAGGAGCCAGGAGACAGGAGCCAGGACCGCGGGAGCCCCAGCGCAGGGGTCGGGCCGCCGGCCCCGCGCCCGGACCCACCCACCCAGACAGCGCAAGCCCCGCCCATGCTGTGGCCCCGCCCACCCAGGCCCCGCCCCCGCACCTTCTCCAGGAGCACGTTGCCTCGCTCCTTCAGCAAGCAGTTGATCATGATGGTAGCGGCCCGAGAACAGTTCTTGTCGGGGTCGCCCAGCCCCTCAAACATGGTCAGCAAGAGGCTGATGAGTTGCTCTGGCGGGAGGCGCTTCGCAATGATCTAGCAGGACGGTTGCGTCAGAACTGCGAGGGTGGGGGTCAGCGCCCTTCCAGACAGACCCAACATCGCGGGGTCTGGGGCTGCCACAAGGGCTGCCCCCACTTCCACCTGCTCACGCCCCTCCTCCAGCCTTCCTTACTCTGTCCTGGGCACCAGGGGCGGTGGTGGCTCACATGGGAGCCTTGTTCACAGTGATGCCCCACCAGGCCATGGGCACAGCCCCCAGGGCCTGCCTACCCCGGCCCCTGGAAGGTAGTCCCTGCAGCACAGCGGGCAGGTCAGAGCGCCCTCCTGGAGGCCCCTCCTGACCTCCAGCAGCTGGGATGCGGCGGGGTGGGGGGGTGGTCTCGGTGGGCACAGTGGCTCTGGAGCTCTCCAGACCAGAGTCAAGGGCAGAGGGTAATGCATCCCACCCAACAGTACCCTCCTTGTCCTCTCGGCCCCGCAGAGCCCTGTGCTCAGTGCTCAAGTGCAGAGGCAGCACTCAGGCTGGACAAGGTCACAAAACCACACACACAGGAGCGACGGGCAGAAAGGTGGCTGGATATCTGCCACGTCTCACCCCAGCCACACACACCCTTGCCATTCCACCTGGACTCGCCCAGGCCTGGGTCTTTGCCTCTCACTGAGTAACCCCCTCCCTTCTTCCTTCTGTAGGAGAGACAGCTTCCAGATGCCCGAGGGCCATTTCTGGGTACCAAATGGAAGAGGAGGCCTGCCCTGGCATGGGGGCTCTTGGGGGAGGCTGGGGCAGCTTTCTCTGCTCCTTGGAGCAGCTCCTGACCACGCCCCTGCTGCTGGGCCTCAGAGGGGAGACCCCAGGGAGAGGGCAGCAGTGCCGGCCAGCAGTGGTGCCGGACAGCTCATCTTCTGAGCGACGCCTGCCTCTGTGCCCAGTCCCTGCACCGGGCCCACTAGCCCCATGGTGCCCTGCACCAGCGCCCTGAGGAGCCCACAACATGCAAGGTCCTGACTGCTTGGAGAGCCCCTCTGCCCCAGACAGTGCTGCCCCTCCACCCTTTGCGGCTGTTCCCACTGGTAACCTGGCCGATGCTGTGGCAGGTGTGGAAGAGGACGTCAGGGTCGGGGTCCATAAGACCGTCTTTGAGGGTGAGGAGTCGCTCAACCACATCGTCCCGGTAGTCGCGGGCGAAGCCTACAGAGGCAAGATGGAAAGTGGAGCTGGGCAGGCACTTCCGCAGCCCCCAGGGCCCAGACTCTGCCCCTCAGCCTTCAGCACCTCCACCCAGCCCGGGCTCACCCTCGTAGACCAGCTGCAGGTATAGTAGGGCATAGACACAGCTCACGGCCTCCTGGCGGGTGGCGGGCCACAAGTCCGCACAGCGAGGGGAGAAGAGGCCTATGAGGAGGCCGAGGTTGTGGAAGGGCACCAGGGCCTGGAGAGACAGATGGAGGGGGTCCTGCAGAGGCACTCGGGGGGACAGCAGAGAGGGGACTGGGACCCTGCAGAAGCCATGGGTGGGCAGGTGCCCCCTGTAACACCTGGATCCAGATATGGGCAAGAGTATGGCCAGTACAGCCCCTTGGTGGCTCCTCCCCACCCCCCGGAGGAGGAGGGGTCCCCGAGAGGAGGAGGGCTGGGTAAGTAGGTGTGTGCAGACAGAGGGGCAATCAGGAGATAAGGAGGGAGTCCCCACAAGACAGCAGAGGGAGGCAGGGCTCTGCCGATCCTGGCTGATAGGTGTGGGGTGTCCTCTCCTTGAGAAAGCAAGCCCTGTCAGCTGAGGGGCTGCGAGAGACCCCTCGCTTCATCCTCGCTGGATCCTGGCCCCATCTTTTAGAGTCCCGTCTTCACCCCTCAGATAACAGGGCCTTGCCCACTCTGCTCTAAGCAAATGGCCTTGCCTGCCCTGGGTCTTGTGACTTCCCTTACACACCTCTCGGCCTCCTGCCTCCACCTGCCCCCCGCCCCGCCCTGTCCCTGCCCACGCTTTAAGGAAGCGCAGGACTCTTCAAGGGCCCCTCGTCCTCGCTGCCACCGGAAGTAAGTGTCCAGCAGAGGGAGGTGGGGCGCTGGGCAGAGCGCGGGGGGGCGGGGGGGGCGCAGCTGCTGTTCCACCCAGCAAGGTCACACACCTGTCGCCTCACGCACAAGAGTGACCTCTAGGTGGACTGGGATTATGCGAAAAGCAGGCCTTGAAGGAATCGGGAGCGGGAAAAGCCCGCCGAGGCACACACGGGAGGCAGAAGCCCCCGAGAGACACACGGCAGGTCCGGCCGGTACAGAATGAGCGTTTGGGTGCAGTAGCAAACACGAGGGACAACCACCGGAGGCGCCCTCAGGCGCTACCAGGACGGGGTCAGAATAAGCCGCGGGGACTCTGTCAGCGTGGCCCGGAGCGCTGCACGACAGGGCTCGGAGGTGCAGGTACGGGGGGGGCGGCAGGATGGTCAGCCCCCGGAAAGAGCGTTAACTAAAACTCACTAGAAATGACCAGAGAATCTTATGAACGACCTCATCTCTAAGCACCCGCAAGTCCATGCTTCTCGGACACCCCAGCAACAAGCAGTAAAAGCGACGGCAGAGAAAGCTACTCAGACAAGAGCCACGAGCCCTCCGACCCAGCACAGGTGCGGCACAGACACGGGCCCTGCTTCTGGGGGACCCGCGGGGAAGACCCATTATTAAAAGACGCTCTTGGGGCACCTGGGGGTCTCAGTGGGTGAAGCCTCTGCCTTTGGCTCAGGTCATGATCTCAGGGTCCTGGGATCAAGCCCCGCAGGCGGTGGGGGTGGGGCGGGGTCCCTGCTCAGCGGGGAGCCTGCTTCTCTCTCCGTCCCTCCCTGCTCGTGTTCTCACTTGCTCAGTCCTCTCAAATAAATAAACTAAAAATCTTTAAAAAAAAAAAAAAAAAGATGCTGCCGTCCAACACGTCAGTCCGTCAGTTCCATGCGGTTCCTACCAAAATCCAAAATCACAGCAGGAATATTTTAGGACTGTAGCAAATTTATCCTAAAGTCACCTGGACTAATGACCTCGTGAGCACAACCATGAAACTCCGAAAGGCTGACCGAGAGCTCCTTCACCTTAGGCAAGATGAAAACCCCTAGAAACTGAGCGCGTGTTGGAACAAGCCCCCACCCGCCCCCTCCAGTCCCTCCACAACACCTGCTTCTCCCACGGCATTCTGTGTGGTCACGTCCCCCTGCCTTTGCCCAAAGTGCTGTTCCTGCCTCAAGCGCCCTCAGCCTTTCAGCCCCAGTCCCCATCACCCTTCCCCTCGCATAGGGGACACACTACACACCATCCTAGTGAATGCACGTAAGACTGAGGGGCCAGCCTGAGGACGACTCCCGGCCCCGAAGGGTCTTTAGTTCACGGCTCCAGAAAGAGGACGGTGGGACTTGTGGAACGTGGGATGCGCCCAGGGCAACCACCAGAGGAGGGACAGGAAGCTGGTAGGGTGCCCTGGGACATGAGTGCCACATCCAGCAGTCCCCACGCCAAGGGACCAAGGAACAGGGCCGGGCGCCGGGGAGCGAAGGCAGGCCCGCCGGGCACTCACGCCAACACGGAGATGGTCCAGGAAGTGCCGCAGCAGGCAGACGCTCAGGCCCAGTGCCCGCACCCGCTCATGGCCCCGTGGGGACTTGATCCATGGGCTCAGGTGCTGGGGAAGAAGGAGCCTCACGTCGGTGCCAGCTCGGGGGTTCTCCTGGGAAGCAGGAGCCTGTGCGCCACGGGCCGCTCAGCATCCCCGCCGGGACAGCCTCCCGGTTGCGAGGGACAGTTGGTCGGGTCAGGGCAGGTCACCCGCTCTACCTCCCGCTCTGTCCCTTTCCACGGACATGGCTACCCTAGGTGGGCCCAGAGCGAGCCAGGCCCAGAGAGGGACAGGCTGTTCCCTGAAGCAGGTCAGTCCCGCCCCGGCAATGGCTGGGAAGGGCAGCAAGGAGGGCAGCTTGCCTAGTGCCTGCCCTCTCTAGCACCTGAAGATCCAGATGGCCAGAACTCCCACCTGGGGGGCTATGGGCTCTCTCCATCCCAGTGCCATGCAATGGAGGGCAGGGGAGTACAGGCTCCCATCTGGGCTCAGCCCATCTGCACACCTGCCCACGAAGGAGGGGTGCTGCCCCCAACTCAAGACCCGCCCCCGACACCACACACTTGCAGAGAGCACAGAACTCCCCAGGGCCCCCGTGGCAGGGAGAACCAGGAGAAGCAGGCAAGGGGCTGGCTGCCAGGTGGGGTGCCCGCCCCCCCCACGCGCCCCCCCCCACCCAGGCAGTGCACTCCCACTGCACACCTCCACCATGATCTGCAGGCCCTGGGGGGTCATATCCCGCCGAAGGAGGCTGGTGAGCAAATCCTCAAGGGCGTGCATGGTGTCCAGGTACAGGGACTAGGAAGAGATGGGTGGCCAGCCACACCAGTGACCCTGCCCTGCTCAGCAGCCTGTCCCGGCCCCCCAGATGCAGGGCAGTACCTCCTGGTGGTCGCGCTCCCCCTCGGGATCGGGCAGCACGGACAGGACGCTGTGCAGACAGTGACGCACCAGATCGGCCCGCACCTGCTCCTCCAGCGCCGGCTCCAAGGAGCTAAACCCGCAGTTAAGGGCCGGAGGCCTCTCCAGCCCCGCGCCCCGCCCCGCATCCCGCCCTGCAGCCGCACCCCTTGTCTAGAGAGCATGGGAACAGATGGCCCCCTCCGAAGCCCCCCCCAGCACCCAGAGAGAAGGATACACCAGGTAAGTGCAGGCGAGCATGGCCTTCTTCCGGAGGGGCGACCTCAGGGAGTCCGGGGGCTCTGCCTTGATAAACTCCTGGGGGGCCAGGCCCGTGACTCAGCCCTGGTCCAAGCCCCTGCTTTCCCCTGGTCAGCGGTCGGCCTGGTGTGGGGTTCTCAGGCTGTGCTGAGTGGGGGCTGGGTCCCTCACTGCCCTCCCCAGGCCCCAGGCCGGCTCCGGCCAGCGCTCACCATCATCTGTGCCACCAATTCCGGCTTCCGGGAGAAGTGGAAGGGGCCGGCCTGGGCATTGCTGCAGATGGCCTGGCTGGCCATGCACATGCTCTGGACCAGACACAGCTTCAGAGCTGGGTCCTGGAAGGACGCTGGGCTGCAGGAGGCCGCCGACGCACGCCCCACAGCAAGGTTCTGCCCCGACGTGGGGGCCCTCGGGGCTGCACACAGCACGGTGGGCGCTCACGACAGCACAGGCCGGACCACAGGCCCTCCCCTCCGTCCACAGCCCCACTCGCTCCTCCTGAGGGAGCTCAGCCTGTACTCCTCCAGCTTTCAACCAAAGCCACACGGATCGGGGGGGCTGGGACAGAGCCCCTGCGGCCCCCAGCTCTCTACCCGGCCAGGGCCGACAGCGTGCTCTGCATCCCCCACAGGGGTCTGTCAAGCTGGGAGGGGAGGGAGTGCGCCCAAGCAGAGCCCCTGCAGAGAGAGCCTGCCCCCGCCTGTCCTACCAACTCAGCCTCTGGGGATGGTCAGGAAAGGGGGTGCAGGGGTGCTGTCCTGGGGACATGAAGGGCCAGAAGAAGAAACGACCGTCAGAATACCCTAGCCCCAGCCAGCCCCAGGAGATCCAAGAGGGCCCGTTCTTCGAGGGAGAAGCCCGACTGCTGCTTCGGAGGTGTGACAGGTTAGTGCCAGCAGTCCCAGAGAGCAGGCGTGTTAGTGAGGCCAGAGAGTCTGACCGTCGCCACTGGCTTTAGAACTCACCGAGAGGTGAGCCCCGTGAGCGTCAGGGAGCAGAGCCCCAGCCTGCGGGCCTGCCGCCCAGCCGCTCAGATGGCCACCCTTCTGTCCACCCACCATCCAGGCCCAGGCCGGGGCGCTAACTCCTGGGTCCCCGTCCGGGCCGCAAGAGGAGCAGATGCTCCACAGACAGTGGGGCCGGGCTCCGGAAAGCTCTGCCTGCGGACTGGGAGCAGGGAGTCCCGGGGCCTGTCCCCCTGGCTTCCGTCCCTGAAGCTCACGGCCAGCCCCGCCCCGAGAAGAGAGAAGAGGCAGAGCCCGCACTGAGCTCCCACACACTGTACCTTGGTCTCTACCTTTATTCCCAGAACCTGAACGACGAAAGTGAAAGGGATTAACACGCGCGGCCCCCTCGGCGGCCCCCGGCAGGCGGTGTGCGGGGCACTCACCTTGGTGCTGAAGTAGCGGAACATGTTCGGCAGGAGGTCTGACTCCACCTTGGGCAGCACCAGCTCCCGGGGGGCCCGCGCCGCCACGTGCCCGTAGCACAGGATCACGGTGCCTTTCAGCTTCTCCAGCTCGTTCTCGCTGCGCTCCTAAGGAGCCAGGGGAGTGGGCAGGGCCTCAGGCAGAGCCCTCGGTCCCCGCAGGAAGCCTCGCGATCAGACTCCCCGGTCCCTCTGGAAGAAGGGAGGGGCTGGCCAACAACATCAGAGTCGTCGCTGAGGGGTGGATGGCGCCACCTGACCCCCCAGAGTTCCTCTGGCAGGGACAGCAGAACAGGACAGGCAGGCTGGGCTCAGGCCCACTGGGGACCATGTGGCAGAAGGGAAAGGACCAGAGTTGGGTCCCCGTCCTCTCTCCAGTGGCTGCACTGGAACCCTCCATCCTTGGGGCCCCACAGATTCTAAAATTACAATGGGCCCCCGGAGACAGGAAACCTGGCCACAAGGACTGGCGTGGGGGTGGCCGTGCTCCGTGCCTCCTGAGTCACGCTTGCCCAGAAGGCAGCCGCCACAGACCCCAGCGGGCAGAGGACACACGGCAGCAACGGCAGCCCCATCAGAGTCCGTGGCTAGCAGAGGGCTGCCCGCCTCTTGTCACCAGCTAGGAGCGCCCCCCTACACAAGGAAGTGTGGACCAGATGCCACCTCCCCGTGCCACCCTCAACCTGCAGGGTACCCTGAGCCCAGGGAGCTCCGGAACGCCCAGCCGCCAGGCAAATCACGGCCAAGACACAAGCCCAGGCCAGTCCCGCCTGAGACGCTCTCCTAGCTGCCACCCCGATCCCTGTACCTTGAAAATGTTGAAAATGCCCGTGGATTTTCTGAACACATCCGACCTCATGAAGTCCCCCAGCTGGGCCAGGACGTCATCCAGGTGAGAGATGGCGCAGATCCCAAAGCAGCAGGCGAGGCCCTGAGGAGGCACACAGGTGTGCTCACACCTGGGCGAGGACAGGGCCGGGAAGGAACATGGTGCTCACACACACACACAGCCCGAGAGGCACAGCCTCGCACGCGTGAGCACACACGCACGTGCCGAGCAGGGCCGGCGGGGCCTCCTGGGAAGCACAGCAGTCACCTCGCGCTCGGCCTCCTCCTGGTGTCCAGCCGTCTCCAGCAGCTCCCGCAGCTGCTTCCTCACCACGTCCTTGCTCGAGGCGGCCCCCAGCGCGGTTCCCACGCACTTGTACAGGAAGTTCTGCAAGAGAGCGGAGGGGCACAGCTGCGCCGGAGCCCGAGGGCAGGAGGCCAACCGGACGCGGCTGGGGCTGCCAGAGCCCAGGGCAGTGGCCACCGTGAAGACCCGGTGAGTTCTGGGCGGCGACTTGAGGAGCAAGAGGAGTGGAAAATGGGCTCCTGCATCTCCCAGCCAGCCCGCGGGGGCTCTGTCAGGCCCGCAGGCCACTGGAGACATGTTCAGGCAGAAAGGCCCCCCCAGAGTTAAGGCACAGGAACTGGGGAGCCTAAGGGCCACGCCCAGAAGCCCTTCCCCCGGGGCACCCCTGCTCTTCAAACCTTCTCCTGGGGCAGCCCGTTGTAGCAAGGCAGCTGCCTGCACATCTCCAGGCTCAGCTGGCAAATCCACGTGTTGTCAGACACGACAGCCAGAGTGTCCCGAAGGAACTGTGGGCAGGAGCTACGGCAGTGAGGGGCCAGGAACACAGCCCTTCACCGGGCTGGCTGGGGAGGGAACTGAGGCTCGGGGGCGCCACATGCAGCGACCCTGGGTGGTCCCGTGCCACAGCTCCACATGGTCAGCCGACAGCCTTGAGCCTCTGCAGAGCAGCCCTGTGCGGCCGAAGGCGCACTGGCCTTGCAGAGGCAGGACAGAAGCCTTCCGGGCAGAAGCTCGGAGCCCCTGGGACAGGGCGGCCCGTCCCATCAGGTTGAGCAGTGCGTGAGGGCGGCAGACAGTCCTCGCCCCAGAGACACCCACCAGCCGCCCCACCCCAGCCCTGTGAGGTCAAGGCAGGCGTCATGACCCTAGAGGGGCGGCCTCCCACTAGCATCCCCTGCCCCAAGCTGTCCCGCCCGCGACAGCCCTGCACGGCAGACGCAGGCCGCACCCTTGTCTCCCCGCTCTCACCGCAAGCAGCTTTTCCTCCCACTCCTTCTGGGACAGGGTTTCTTCGGTAAATTCTGCAAGGACCGGTCACGCGGTCAGCCTGGCCCATCCCAGCAAGTAGGGGCGGAATTCAGACACCCAGGCCCAGGTCCCTGCCCAGCACCTTCCAGAGAGGCCACATCCTTTGTCTGGGACAGCCGAGCAGCTCCCACAGCCCAGACCCTCCTGGGTGACCCAGCAGGGATACCTTTCCAGCCCCATGTCCTTGAAACTCAGGGGAGGCCGCTTCTGCCAACTTAACAAACTCTGGTCCCCAAAAGCCAACCGGGACGCAAACTGGCCCACATGGGGTCAGAGGTGGAGGGCCCCCCCCCACGGCCCGGAGCCTCACCATCCAGGTGCTCCAGCAACGGGGGGATGGTGGTCGCCCAACGTTGCCCCAGCAGAGGGTGGATGCTACGATGCAGGGCGTTCAAGAGGCGCAGAGAGGCGGCCCCGCGGCCGTCCCCCATGTAGGGCTGGGAGGACACTGTCTGATGGAAGTGCAGGCAGGAGCTCCAGGCGCTCCAGGGCCTACCGCGCCCCACGTGAGCCCCGCAAGGCCACCCCATGGCAGGGAGGTGAGGAGGGCTCCGGGACACAGCTCCCCCAAGCCCCACGGGGTGCGCCCGACCGGCCCCACTGCGAGACAGTGTGAGGCCAGGGACACAGGGACCGAGGGTGAGCCCACTCCCTCCCTGAGTCTCCCGGGGAGCTATGCTGGCTCGGGGAGGGGACAGGGCCAGCACGGCATGCTGCGCGATGCTCACCAGGAGTCTCGCTGTGATGGCGTAGGGTGAAGGGAGGGTCACTGGAAAGGAGGTGGGAGGCATGCTCAGCAGGCTGCCTGCGCCCAGAGCCCCAGGCCCTGACCGCCCCGTGGGGTGCAGGGACTTCGGAGGGCAGGGCTCGAGGGCTAGATCGGGGGTGAGGAGAAGGTGGTGGGGAGCAGGGCGCACCGTTGCTGTTGGACTGGATGAGGAAGGCCTCGGCTCCCACCTCCTGCCTCTTCTGGGCCAGGTGCACGAGGCTCCTGCAGAGCGGGGTCAGCGCCCCGGTGAAGCGCACAGGGGTGAGGAAGGTCAGCAGGTAGGGCCAGAGGACCTGGGAGCAGAGCCCTGGTCTGTGTGCCGCACCTCAGGAGTGCAGGCTGCAGGGGCAAACGCAGCCAGGGGCTCCCCCAGGCTCTGCAGGGGCTTGGGGATGTTTGGGGAGGTGGCCCAGAGAGGAGCCCTGCCCCTGCAGCTTGCCCACCCCGGAGTTCAAGAGTCGCTGGGCCACGAGGTGGGAGGGCAGCGGTCGGTCAGGTGCCCAGGGCGGGTGGCCAGCCGTCCGGGCGAGCCTAGGCACAGGCCGCAGGGCAGGCACGCACTCACGTCGCTCATCCTGTCCACGGTGGTGCTGACCAGGTAGAGGGTGCTGATGCTGATGGCCCGCACACTGTCCGCTGTGAGGTCCTCGCTGTCGGGACCCAGCTTCTGCAGCTGGTGGGGGGGGGGGGCGGAGAGGCAGGAGCGTGCCTGGGACGGTACTGCTCTGCTCTCAAATCCTGCACTGTTGTGGGCTCTGGGCGGTGGGGACGTAGCCAGCACACAAACAGGGCAGACCCAGCCCAGCTGCCATAGGGGACACCTGTCCGCCACGGGCAGGTAACACACTGGGCACTGGCAGCGCCCAAGGAAATGGGCCCAGCTGGCTCAGTTCCAGCCTCCAGGACAACAGAGACCGTGAGCCTTCCCTGCCCGCCACAGACTCTGTAAGAAATCGCTTTATCCTCAGCTGTGGCCATGCTGACGTCCACAGACACAGGCGTGCCCGAGCGGCAATGACGGTCACCCGGGCAAACCGCCACGTTCTCGCCAGAACGGGCCAGAGCTCCCGCAGCCTCAGGCGGCGGACGGCTTCTCCGCCGACACTGCGTCCTCACCCGCCTCCCTAGGACGGTCCCTTGCAAAACACTGACCCTGCTGGCCACATGTTCTGTCTGAGCCTCCCACTCACGCTCTGAGATACCGAAACGCAAACGCTGAACACCAGAGAGAAATGGCCAAAATGCAATGAGTGTCCGAGACCCCCCACCTCTCCCGGAGCGATCAAAGGTCAAGTAGAGAGAAGAGACATGTTTAGACCTTGAATAGCAACTTTTACAAAACGCTCTGAGCTTCGTCCCGCACAAGTACGAACAACTCTGAGAGCCTGATCATCTGTTAGGTCAACAGTTTTTTAAATTTTTTTTTTTTTTTTTTAATATTTTATTTAACTATTTGTCAGAGAGAGAGAGGGAGAGAGAGCAAGCACAGGCAGACAGAATGGCAGGCAGAGGCAGAGGGAGAAGCAGGCTCCCTGATGAGCAAGGAGCCCGATGTGGGACTCGATCCCAGGACGCCGGGATCATGACCTGAGCCGAAGGCAGCTGCTTAACCAACTGAGCCACCCAGGCGTCCCTGGTCAACAGTTTTTTAAACAATTTCATTTATTTAAGGCATTTCTGCACCCCACATGGGGCCTGAACTCACAGCCCTGAGATTAAGAGTTGCCCGCGCCACTGACCGAGCCAGCCGGGCACCTCCTCAACAAGCTCTTTGTTTTTAAGATTTTATTTTACTTATTTGACAGAGAGAGAGATCACAAGCAGGCAGAGAGGCAGGCAGAGAGAGGGGGAAGCAGGTTTCCCGCTGAGCAGAGAGCCCGATGCAGGGCTCCAGCCCAGGACCCAAGACCACGACCCGAGCTGAAGGCAGAGGCTCAACCCACTGAGCCACCCAGGCGCCCCTCTCTCTCTATTTTTTTAATAAGACTTTTTTGTTTATTTGACAGAGACAGCGAGAGAGGGAACACAAGCAGGGGGAACGGCGGAGGGAGAAGCAGGCTTCCCGCAGAGCAGGGAGCCCGACGTGGGGCTCGATCCCAGGACTCTGGGATCAGGACCTGAGGCAAAGGCAGAGGCTTAACGACTGAGCCCCCCAGGTGCCCCTCTCAACAAATTCTTAAAGGCAGGAATAAACCTGGCCAGATTCACAGAAGACAACACAATAAAATTACAAGTCCACGATGGCCATGAAAAACTAATCACCTAGAAAAATTTTAATATCCTAAAAGAAATCTTCAAATGCCCCAAAACCGGGGAGTAACAGACTAAAACAGACCTTGATTCTCTCCAGCATAAGCCCAAAGGCCCCGGAGCGGCTGTGAACATGTGGAGGCTGAAGCGGGCCGGAGCAGGGGGAGACCTGGCCACCCGAGGCCTGGGAACAGTGCCGAGCTGGCCCTTCCCAGGGCCCACAGAGCAGCTCTCGAAGCAAGGGAGCAGCGTCCTCTTGCTCTGGCTGGACTCCAGTGCTTCCGCCCAAACGCAGAGCTCCCCTCGGGGTTCACGCAGCTCTGAGCTGACTTGGGCCTGAGAGACCAGGCCCAGGGCAGGCTCAAGGCCAGGACACGGGGACAGACCACCCAGTCATGCCTGCGTTTCTGCCATCTACTTTGCTCTCCCTCAAGAAGAAACTTGGATTTGCTTAGTAACTTTTTCAACAGAAAAGCCCCAGAGAGAACCAGGTATGTGTTCTGCCTCTCTCTGCGGAGCCTTGGGAGCTGAGGGAGGGAGGCCCCACCGCACAAAGCAGAGAGGTGCTTAGCGCACGGGCTGAGACCCCCCCGCCCCCAGCTGGGACTGTGCAGGTTCTGATGGGCACACGGCCTCCCAGAAGGCCGACAGCTCCTGAGCCCCAGAGCGGATAGGTGGGGGACACCCCCTTACCTCCGTCTCGGGGGGCAATGCACACTGCTGCACAATGTACTCCACCATCGCCTCTCCTCCGGGCTGCTCCAAGTAGCCGTGGTGGGCCATGGCACTGATCACCTGTACCACGGCCCGTTTCACCTGCCCGGGACCGAGGGAGGTCAGGGAGGGGCCTCGGGGGGAGAGCCCTGGACAGTGCCGTGACAGCCCAGTTGGGATAAGGGCATCTTGCCCTTTCCTCTGCCTGCACCTGTTCCTGCACCCACATCTGTGCCACACGCACCTGCAGTGCACCTACACCCGGCCCTCCTCGGCACCTGTGCCGCACCCAGCCCCTCAGCTGCACACATGGCTGTCATGGCCTCAGCAGAAGGTCCCTTTTCCTCCTGCCCCCACACCTCCCTCCCTCCCTGGGCGTGAGACTTGTTGCTCCTCTGGCTCCCGATGTGCCGTCCCCTCTGCCCCACGCTCGCCCCACCTCCAGCTGCAGGACTGCTGCTCTCAGGGCTGGCACCTCTCACGGGCCCTACCCCCGGCTCCACCGCCCCCTCCAGCACAAGGACCCTGAATCAGCCCCTGTTGCCACAACCCCCCTGGGAGCTGAGCCTACCGTCCAGCCCCACTTAATGGCCCCACCTGGTGGCTCAAAGGCACAGCCATGTCACCAAGGCCAAAAACCCCTCCCCCAGAGCTGGCGCCTCCCACACACCCTAGGGCTTCCCCTTGAGCCACAGGCACAGACGCCAGCCCAATGCCCCCCACCCCTGAGATCCTTCCTCAAAAGGCCTCTCTCCTTTGGACCTCGGGGCGAATGTCACTGCCCCAGCCTCCTTGGCCACTCAGCTCCGTGCCATCCCCCATCACGTGTGCGCCCTGAGTGACTGTGGGGGGGGGTAGATCGGGGCAAGCAATGCGGTCGCACAGTGGGTGCTCCGGCAGAGTGCGCCCGGCCACTAGCGCTGTCCTTGGCACGTGGGGCGGCCCTTCAGAGGTGTCCCGAACAACAGCACCAGGAGGGAATCTGGGGGCTGTGCGTGGGGCCTGCAACAGATGTGGCTTCAGTGCCTGGGGGTCCACGTCAGTAGTTTTCAAAACTCTCATGGAAGGGCCCAAAGAGCAGGCTACCTAGGGTGAGCGTCAAGTCTGCAGCAGCCCCCCGGGGCCGGGCAGGGGGACCCCGCCACCTGGGAGTGAGCAGGCCTGCCTGATTACGGGGCCCCAGTAAGGGTCAGTAGGGTCAACCCTGTCCTTGGCTGCTGGGACGGGCCGAGTCTCGTGTCCTGTTTCCCCGGGGCTCTGGGCCACACGGTGTCAGCCTGGGCTCCCGAGGGGCTGGAGACGGAGGTCGGCCACGCAGGAAGACAACCAGGTCAGCGTGACGGGAGCCGGACGAAGACCCTGGACGGCGAGGCGGGGGCTTCCCCGGCCAACAGCACTAGTGCGAGCTGGCACTTCGGGCAGGGAGAGCGCGCGCTGCTCGAGACTCCACAGGGAGAGGGCGGTGTGGACCCTCCTGGGCCCTGCCCGCGCGCCGCTGCCCCTGGCTGAGGGCGGTCTGCGTCCTTTCCTTGCGATGAGCCTAACCGGGAGCCTAACCGCTCTCGTAAGTTCTGGGAGCCCGTGGAGCGAATCGGCGGACCCCACGGGGTCTCAGGGACCCCTGCCTCCCTTCCCATGCGGTTAACTGTGTAAGGAGTAGGGTGTGGGAGTCCTGGCTGACGGCTCAGCAGCACCCACGCCTGCATCCTCCCTCTGATGTCCAGGTCGGGCTGAGTCAATGAGGACTTCCCGCCCCAGCCCAGCCACACCTCCTGCCGCTGCTCCCAGCGGAGCTCGGGCTGACCCCACCATCTACCTTGGTGTTGGTGTCCAGAAGAGGAAGCCTCATGGAGGACAGAATAAAGGGCTTCTTAACTTCCATCTGAGAAGCTGCAAGAAACGAACGGCCAGCTCAGTCTCCCCGCCAGGACCGAGGCTGGCTGGCCCATCCACCCCAATGAGGCCCAGTGCCCCATCGCCAGGGTCTGGTCGCAGCCTGGTCCTCAGCAGGGGGAGGGGACGGCACTTCAGCAAAGCCCTCCCACTTCCCTTGGGGGACAAGTGACTTTTTTCCCAAATAACATTATTTTGCCCAAGAAGAAGCTGGACGGTAGATAATTTAGGGCAACAGGTACGAGAGTGTCCTAAGTCAGGCAGAACCAGGTTTGGGGGGCGTCCACCAGCACCCCAGTCCCGGCAGGCCTGTCAGCAGGTACACGTGGGCACTTTCCACATATTCCCAGTTGTGCTGATGCTGCTGCTCCGAGGACCCTCTCCCACCGGACGGCCAGCAAGGTTAGCCTTTGTCTCCTGACAGGAAAGTGGGGACTGAAGGTAGCCGTCAGGAAGTGGCCCTGAGACCAACAAGAACAAGGACATAGACACAAGTGTCCACAGCACAGGGACCCTTCAAGGCACACGGTGGGAGGGCACTTTAGTTTTTTAAAGATTTCATTTTTTTTTTAAGATTTTATTTATTTATTTGACAGGCAGAGATCACAAGTAGGCAGAGAGGCAGGCAGGGGTGGGGGGAAGCAGGCTCCCCGCTGAGCAGAGAGCCCGATGCGGGGCTCAATCCCAGGACCCTGGGACCATGACCTGAGCCGAAGGCAGAGGCCTCAACCCACAGAGCTACCCAGGTGCCCCTAAAGATTTCATTTTTAAGGCATCTCTATGTCCAATGTGGGGCTCGAACCCACAAGCCCGAGATCAAGAGCTGCGTGCTCCTCCGACTGAGCCCGCCAGGCACCCTAGGGGTGCTCCCCCTGCTTCTACTCTCTCTTACTCTCTCTCTCTAATAAATAAAATATATTTTTTTAAAGATTTTATCTATTTATTGATAGAAGACACAGTGAGAGAGGGACCACAAGCAGGGGGAGTGGGAGAGGGAGAAGCAGGCGTCCTGCTGAGCTGAGAGCCCGATGCGGGACTCGATCCCAGGACCCTGAGACCATGACCTGAGCCGAAGGCAGAGGCTTAACCCACTGAGCCACCCAGGTGCCCCAATAAGTAAAATCTTAAAAAAATAACAAAAATAAAAATCCTGAGGCAGGGGCACCTGGGTGGCTCAGTGGGTTAAGCCTCTGCCTTCGGCTCGGGTCATGATCCCGGGGTCCTGAGATCGAGTCCCGCATCGGGCTCTCTGCTCGGCGGGGAGCCTGCTTCCTCCTCTCTCTCTCTCTGCCTGCCTCTCTGCCTACTTGTGATCTCTGTCTGTCAAATAAATAAATAAAATATTAAAAAAAAAATCCTGAGGCAAAATAAGATTTGAAACTACATACTGAAAAGGCACTTGACAGATCTGGGAAAAATATCACCCCCAGAACAGCCAACATAGCCAATAAAATTTCTGGATTTAAAATAAAAAAATACACATCCTTTGGGCATTGAGGCAAACAGACCGAATCACTTATACGGAAACTCAGACTGTCACCAGTTTTTGGTGACCAGGCCCAAAGCTCGAGGCCAGTGAGACAAGGGAAGGAAGGAAGAAGCAAGAGCCTCCTTTGTGTGGCCGACCCGGCGGGCACGGCAGTGCCCACCCACACAAGAAAGGCGTCCTGGGTCACGGTTCAAAGGAATCTAATCATGGCCCCAACTTCTTACTCATAATATTTTAACTCAAAATTTGAGAACTTCTAGAAAGAGCAGGGCCCCGGCTCACCCGAAGCTGGGTTGTGCATACCACACCTGCCGTTCATGCTAACGCGAAGCCTTACTACCCTCACCTACAAATCAGACCGTGATGGGGCCTTTCCGCAGGTGCCCAGGGCGTGAACAGGGCCACAGACACAGCCAGCACAGGGATGTGGGGGGACACAGCTGGCACTGGGGGGGGGGGACACAGCCAGCAGAGGGGCACTGCAGCTCCTGGGATCAGTGAGGCCTGAAGTGGGGAGAGGGGCTCTGGTCTACGCCGTCCCGCCCGCAGACAGGCTGCGTCACCCACGGGCCCTTCACCCCAGCGCCACACGACGCTGAGTGTCCCGCAGGTCTCAGCACAGGGGAAGAGAACAGGAATGAGATGCGGCTGTCACTGGAAAAGGCGCATTTTCCGGACTTCTGATAGATCAGCAAGCTAGAACCAAGTTTCTTGCCGTAAGCCGAACTAAGTACATGCTTTACTTTTATAAAAACCAAAACGAGGGGCGTGCGGGGAGCCCAGTCGGTCAAGCGTCTGACTCTCGGTTCCGGCTCAGGTCGTGAACTTGAGGTCGCAGACTGAGCCCGAGTCAGACCTCACACTCAGTGAGGGGTGTCTCTCTCCCTCTCCCGCTGCCCCTCCCCCCGCTTCCGTGTGCTCTCTAAAATAAGTAAATCTTTAAAATAACCAAAACAAACCAGAGCGGGATGTGGTGTGTGTCGACCACAATGGCTGAAGTGAGACTGACCAGAGCTGGCAAGGACACAGAGCGAGCCCACTGCTGGCTCCGTGGGTCTCAGAAGCAGAAGCCTGGAGCCTTCCGTCTGAGGGGGTCAGAGACATGTGCAGGCTAACAGGTGTTCTGCCCGACGGCCAGCTGCACCCTTCCCAGGGGCCCACACCTGAGAGACAGGTCTCTTTGACTGGGCCCCCCAGGGTAGCCAGGACAGGTGACACGGGACATGTCTGAGCCATCAGGCCAGGGGCTGGCAGGGGACGTCTGGCCCGGGGAAGGGGCGCAGGGGCCCGGTGTCCCAGCCACCCATCGAAGGCAAACGTCTACGATGGGCATTTGCTGCCACACAGAAAGGTATTTTTCGGAGTTTGGAATTTTGCAAAATAGGAAATAGGGAAATTTTTTTTAAGAGCCTGAGAAAGGGGGACGCCTGGGGGCTCAGTCGGTTAAGGGTCAGCCTTCGGCTCAGGTAATGATCCCAGGGTCCTGGGATGGAGCCCCACACTGGGGTTCCCTGCTCAGTGGGGAGCCTGCTTCTCCCTCCGCTCCTCCCCCTGCTTGTGCTCTTTCTCTCTGACAAATGAATAAAATCTTAAAAAAAAAAAAAAAGAATCAGAGTAAGGGGCGCCTGGGTGCTCAGTCGGTCGAGCGTCCGACTCTTGGTTTCAGCACAGGTCACGATCTCAGGGTCATGGGATCGAGCCCTGGGTCGGCCTCCATGCCAAGTGGGCAATCTGTCTGTCCCTCTCCCTAGCCGTGCTCGCTCGCACTCCCTCAAATAAATGAAATCTTTAAAAAAAAAAAAAAAAGAGCAAGGTGTTCCTTTCATCTGAAAGATGGACAGCACCTGCCGTTTTCAGGCCCCGCCCCCGCCGGACACTCACCCGCTGAGTTGATGACGTGCCTCACCACCTGCAGGGTGCCCACGCGGGTCCTCTCGTTGCTGGCATCGAGCTTGGGCAGCAGGAAGGCCAGTAAGCGGTCAGGTGCACAGCGGGCTGCAGGAAGCAACATCCGAAAAGGGTTAGTAATCATCTCCGCTCCCTGCCGCGCATCGGCGTGTGCAAACCCAGGCCACGGAGGATGGACGCGGGGGCTGCAGCCCAGCCAGGCCTCCACGGTGAGGCTCCGGAGCTACACACAGGCCCAGGGACAGGTGGGCACAGAAAGCTCCTCCGCTCCAAGCCCTGAGCAAAGCCGCCTCCCACACACAGGCGGCGCCCAGGCGCCCTGGGGAGCAGACGCCGCCGCAGACGGCTTACCCAGCACGGTGAAGCAGCGCAGCACCTCCTTTTGGTTGCTCACCACCAGGGGGCTGGACGACTCCACGGGCACGCAGATCTGCTCCAAGGGACAGAAGACAGACACCAGTCACGGAGGAAAGCTGCTGCCTTCCCAGGGCCGCGCCGACGGGCGGGAAGGGCACGCGCTCCTGCACTCGCGGGGCCCCAAGGGGCTGTCCAGGCCCGTGCCTTCTGCCTGCCGCACAGCAGGCATCGGAGCCTGCGGGCGTCGGTCACTCCAGCACCCTCTTGGGGCGACACAGACGCGCGCACCCGAGATCCGAGGCTGCTTCAGGGACCTGAGCCTCCGCCCCTGCGGCTGGTTGCGGGGACAGCAGACACACGGCTGGCCCCTGTGCGTCAGGGGAGCTGAGGCCTGGCTCCTTCCCGCCAGGAGCCAGGAGCCAGCGTCACACCTCCTTTGGGCACTGATCTCTAGAGTATAAAAAGCACCGGAAACCGAAACACCTAGTGCTGATTCATTCAAAATTGTAAAAAAAATTAAACAAAAAGTTGCTGCACTCGTTAAAACTGAAGCTGCTGGTAGCTGTGTCTCTAGGGTCCTCCACCCCTGCCCCCTGCAGTCACCTGGGGCTGGGCTCTGCAGCGGCACTCCGCTCCTGCCCCGGGTCAGGCTCATGGCAAAGGACGCCCACAGGGCCTCCATGCAGAAGGACCAGCAGGAAGTCTTCAGCACAGCCCAACCTCAAGGCAGGAGCGGGACGGTGCGCAACAGCACAGAGCGAGACCCCAGGACCGCGGGCTCTGCCCCGTGCTGGACCCTCCTGGCATTCAGACAGCTGGGGGATGTGGGCAAGGGGCAGGCAGTGGCCCAGCCTCCCAGGGAGCTCCTTGCTTTTCCCACTGTACAGAAAGGCATCGGGGCATCAAAGGCACCACAGCAGACTCTCCCTCTGGGGGAAGCCAGCGGCCAGGTCGTGAGGACGGGCAAGCAGCCCTGGGGAGAGCCACTGAGCTGGAAGCAAGGCTGCCAGCCTGGTGGAGGCAGAGCCCCCAGCCCTGGCCGAGCCTTCACTGTCCTCACACGAGACCCTGAACCAGAACCTCGCGGCTGAGCCATGCCCAGATCCTGCACCGACAGTGGCTGCGGAGTAACCACCGGCTGCCATGGGAAGGCGCCAAGTTTCGGAACAACTAGGTCCACGGCGAGAGGTAACTAATGCCCGCGCAGGCCTCTGGAGAGGAGACGGACTCTCGCTCACGGTTTCCCAAGATAAGGTCCAGGCGGATTAAACAATAAAAGTATATTGGGTGCTAGGAAGATGTGGAAAACGACTTGCAGAATTCAAAAGGCTTTTCTAACTCTAACCAAACCCACGGCACAACAGAGAAGACGGGTACACGACACGGAAACATGAGATAATTTTGGTGGCAGAGTCCATCCCGAACAGAACCACAGGACCACAGACAAAGCAGGAGCAGGAAGGACACGCAGGACGCAGGGCTGGTCGGTACGGGAACCGAAAACCCAGCAGAACAGAACACATGAACAGGCAGCTGCGAGGCAAGAGGAAACGCCATCGCGTCCGCTGCGGGGCCTCCACTGCGGGGCCTCCACACCCGTCTCCCCCTCCACGCGCCCCTGCTCTGCGGCCAGTGTGGTGCCGCGGTCCCTCTTCTCACCGTGAGGTTTTCGGAGCAGTTAACTTGTTCTCCGCAGGGATTTTGGACACTCTTGGTGACCTCAGCTCTAGGACACTGTGCACCACGCTCCTGCTACGGCCTGCAGCGCGTTTTGGCCGCTGTCTAGCGGGCCACCCTGTCACTAGCTGAGGAGCAAAGGTGGTCCCAGGTCCTAATGTCCGCGTACTGACTCTGTTCGGACACGAGTGGATGTCTCGAGGAGGGAACCGCTCGTCCCCAGACAAATACTGAGAGCTTACGAGTGACAGGTGGGGCGCCAGGGGCAGAGATGCCGCCGTGGAAACAGACAACACCCCACCGTCGTGCCGTGGCCTCCACGGCAGCGGCAGTGCGGCGAGCGGCAGGCAGTCAGGCGCCCCGTAGGTTTAGAAGGCGGTGGGCGTCACGGGGAGAAACAAAGCAGGGCCAGGGACTCGGCGGGGAGGCGGGGCGACGGTCCACGAAGCCTCCCGCCCCACATTTCTGTTTCTCGCTGTCGAAACTGGCTCCAGGCTCCACCAACGGTGGTGCAGGGGTCCTGCTCTGATCCTAAGGGAGAGTGCCTGTGTCCCAGTCCCGAGGCAGTATGCTGGGGCGTGGCGCAGGAGCTCTGAGGATTCAAGAAGCTTCATCGCGGACTTTCAGTGGTCATGCTGAACATCCACAGAAGCTTTTTCTGCGTCAGCCAAGGTACTGGGCTCTCCTCCCCAATCGCTTTCCGAGAGGGAGCATCCTGACAGCTTATCCGTCCCTCCTGTCTTGGGAGGAGAGCGTGGGATCCATTAGCTCGAATGTGTGCCTCAAACCACAGACTTGCAGTCCCCTGCGTGGCACTGACTTTACTCCCTCAGGCAGCTCTGAATCTGCCTGGTCTTCCAACCCACGTTTATGGGACGGCAGTTAGGAGTCGGGCAGAGCCCAGCCTTAGAGCCTGAGGGCCCGGCGTGTGCTGGGTTCGGGAGGCCTTGGGAGACGATCTCCACTTGCTGGGTTAGTTGGGTTTTCGTTCTTCTGCCAAGTTTGACGTTTTCATTTCTTCAGGAATCTATCCATTTCACCATTTTTCAAGTTCATTACCTTTGTTCAATTTCTCTACTGCAGCCCTCCCTGCCCTGGCTGGGCAGACCACGTGGGGCTAGGCCTGTGTTCCAGGTGCCGTGGGAGGAGCCGCAGGGCCGCAGAGCAGGAAGAAGGCCCATGCCCGCCCCCTCCTCTCTCTCACGTTTTATGCCCCTCTTTCCTCTTTCGGAGAGTCTGTGGAAAGGACTACCTACCACTCCACCCACCCGCCTCTGTTCCTGGGACCTCCACACCTCTCCTCTGACCTAGAGAGAGGGCTGCACAGCTCATGGCCCACAGGAGCCCAGCCCCGCTATTTTTCAGGACCCCTCCCCTCTCCATGGCCAGTGGCCCACAGCCAGGGCAGATGCCCCCGGGCCATCTCCGGCCTCTCTCCCGCCTTCCGCCCACTCCTGCCGGGGAGGAGCTTCATCCCTGGGGTCACACCCATGGCCCAGGCAACGCCCCAACTTCAGTGCTGCCAGGCTGGACCCCTCTTGCCCCCTGCACGCCTTAGCAGGCATCTGCACCCAAGACCCGGCCACAGGCAGCACCAGGAACTGCCCCGTCCTACCAGCCCCGTCCCCAGGGTGCCCCCCTGCACCCTCCCTGTGGAGCCCCAGCCTGTGCAGCCACAGGCGCCCCCCTCCCCACTCCCGTCCCGTGCACCCTACCTGAGCATGCAGGGCGGCCAGGAGTGAGTCCAGCTGTGGCTCCAGCGTGCGGCTGCCCACGCTCACCGCGGCCTCAAGGATCTGGCCCAGGCTCTGCTCAGACACAGAGGACAAGAGCCGTCGGTCCTACTTCAAGCCCCCAGCCCCACCTCCTGGCCACAAAGACCCCACTCCAGGGCCCAGGTAAGGGAGACCTACGTCCAAGTCAAGAATTAAGAGAGGAGGGCAAGTCTCGGGACAGGCGGGCATAGTCGAGGTGAAGGACCCCTGGGCAGGGCAGGGCAGCGACAAGTGTGACTGGGCCCTACCCACCACCGCCTCCAACAGCACTCTGAGCCGCCCTTCCCAGGTGCCTACACCCTCCTGTCCCAGCCAGGTGGGGCCCAGTCCCCGGGACAGAGCTCCGCCCAGGCCACGGCGTGCAGGTACGCACCTTGGACACATGGACGGTCTCCGCGTGCTTCTTGTAGAGGGCCAGGACCCCGGGCAGGAGCTTGGGCAGCTGCTCCTCCAGCTTCTCGCCAGGCAGCAGGTGGCTCATGGGGCCCAGGGCCTCCAGCACAGCAAGCCGGAGCTGAGAGCGAGAGCACCATGCCGCTCGGGTCAAAGCACTGACCCAAGGGGGGAAGAGGCAAAGGCCCCTCCACCAAGAACCCAGGGCCAGAAGTGAGGAAAGCCAGTGACCGCACGACTAGGGGTCCGAAAGGGGTGCAGAGGCAAAGAGGTCAGCGTGACCACACACAGCCAGGGTCTGGACAGTGGCCAGGGAGGGAGGCCGTGAAGGAGTCCACCCCCCCCAACCCCGGCAATGAGCCGCGTCCAGGCAGAGAGGGGTAGGAAGGCAGGAATTAAGCCGTATTCCGTAGGGACCCTGCACAGGGCACCCCCACTCCCCAATGCAACCCCCACCCCGAGCCGAGGGCAGGACACAGAAGGGACTAGAAGCCTGTGTGGACAGCAGCCCAGGACCCGCCGGTGGGGGAGGTGGCCAGCAAGGGGACCACGGGCTCCGGACACACTGACGAGGGCCACCTTGGCTTCGCGGCTCTGCAGCCAGTGGGTGAAGAGGATGTCGTAGGCACTGAGCATGTCGGTGGCAAAGGTGTCCTTCCTGACCGTGGGGTCCGGGGCTTGGTCCAGGTCGGCCAGGTACTCCAGAATGCTCTCGCTGAAGTGCTGCAGAGCTGTCGCAGGGGTGAGGGGTGAGGGCGCCAGTTACCCTGACAACAGCGCCCCCAGCCACCTGCAAGGCCCCCCCAGCACAGCGGCCACACCCTCGTCCTCCCGGAATCAAGCAGCTCTCTGCAGACACGACTGCTTAAGCTGCGATCGAGGCGGGGTATGGTGGGCCCTGAATCGTACGTGACTGTGTCCCTAGACGAGAACACACAGACACAGAGACACAGAGAGGAGACAGCGGGGTGGCAGCAGGGCACAGACCAGACGCTGGTCGGGGGCGGGGGGCCAGGGAGCAGAGCCTCTGAGCCCCGAAGAAACCCACCCTGGCGACAGCTATCTCGCACTCTGGCCTCCAGAACCATGACAGAATACTTTTATCTTTTTACTTTTCTTTTAAAGATTTTATTTTTAAGTAATTCCTACACCCAATGTAGGGCTGGAACTCAGAACCCTGAGACCAAGAGTCACACGCTCCACCAACAGAACCAACCGGCGCCCCCATTTCTCTCACTGAAGCGCCCTAATTTGGGGAACTATGTCACAGCGGCTCTGGGAAACCCACACAGGTACCAACCAGTGCCGGACGGCCTCGGTTCACAGCGTCCGGCCCACGGCAGCCGGCTGTAAGGCAAAAGGCAGAGGCGCCGTGCCCTCCCACCCCTCCCAGATGGCCACAAGTGCCGCTCACTCTGCCGGGGTCGCAGGGCCCAGGCTGGGGTGGGGCGGGCCGGGGGCAGCGTGCCGCGCCTCCCACGGTGACTGCGCTCATGGACATCCAGGCGGGCAAGTCCAGGCAGAGACGAAGGCCTAGGAGTGGTCAGCAAGGGCTGACGTTGGGTCAAGGGAAGGCCGAGCGAGGGCCCCGTCATGTAGCCCCGCTCCGTGTGGCCCTGCTAAGGGCTGGGTAGTCGAGCAGCCGGGCAGTGGCCAGGAGGGCCGATGACTCCCAGGCCTCATGGGGAGGGCACCGCACCAGCCTGTGAGGCCCCCTCGGAGGCGACCCCCGGGGATCTGCCACCTCACCCGGCAGACCCGCTAGCCTGTCCAGCCCAGCTCTCACGTGGCCGACTTGCACGGCTAACTTCCCAGTGTGGGCTCCCCAGTCCAACAAAGAATGAGCCCGACCCTTCGGTGTACACAAGGGCCATCAGTTGAGTTCCCAAGAAAGAGAATTTAAAGAAATTTCAGAAGAGGGGCACCTGGCTGGCTCAGTCGTTAAGCATCTGCCTTCGGTTCAGGTCATGATCTTGGGGTCCTGGGACCGAGCCCCAAGTCCAGGCTCTGTGCTCAGCAGGGAGTCTGCATCTCCCTCTCCCACTCCCCCTGCTTGTGTGCCCTCTCTCCCTCTCTCAAGTAAATAAAACATTTTAAAAAATAAAAAAACTTCAGGAGAAAACCATGTCCTGGAGCCCTTCTGTGTCATCACGGGTTTCTGGAGGGTCTGTCCCAGGCAGACGCGCCCCCACCTGCCGCACGGCTGCTGGCCACGTGGAGTGGGGCCAGAGCCCGCTCCCGTCCTGTCCCCCCGATGCTCTCGCCTCTCTGAGCTCCATCATCAGGACGGTCGTCAGGCTGACCGGCATTTCTTAGCATTTTGTAGCGAGGTTTTTCAGGGTGACAGACCACTGTTCCCAGAAGCAGAAATCAACCTCCCCGCTTTGTTACTAGGTTTTACCTGTCCCACACACACACACACACACACACACACACGAAGGTCGCACAGCCATTCTCCTATGCCCTCCCCAACCTCGATTTCCTTTCCTCCAGAAGCAAGCACTGGGGCGGACCTTTCTCTCAGGCGTGACGGGTCTGCAGCTTTCCACACTGCCTCCCCAGGGGAAGGCAGCCGTCCCGCGCCGCGCCAGCCTGCGCCTCCTGCACCTCCCGCCCGCGTCTAGGGCCTCCTCTGGCCGTGGACGGGGCCCTGCACATGGCCTCTGGGCAGGGAGCAAGTCCACGGTGCACGGCACCCTCCTCTGCGTGGGGGAGGGGCCGCCCCACAAAGCTTCTTGGTGTGGGTGCCGGAGGGCCCTGCCGCCTGGCAGCTCCGCCCCGGGCCGCGCCTGGGCAGCCCCCGCGCCCACTCGCCACTCGCCCCGTGCGCTCTTCCGACGGGGTCTGCTTGGACACGACATCACGCTGGTCCTCCCTTCTCTACTTTCCGTGTGTTTGCATTTTTGCTGTTTTCTGGGGATTTCCTCCGCCTCCTCTTCCATCTCTGGTTACCCTGTCACTGTGTCTGTCACCCCGGAAAGCACAGCTGGGCTCCCTGGCAACGCGCTCTGCTCCCCGCTCCCGCCTCCCCGAGGGGTTAGTGGCGCCTTTCCTTTCTCACCAGCTTTCCCCTCCCCTCTCATGTCCCCGCGGGCACTAATCTGGCTGTCAGGGCCACGGGACAGCCGGGCCCCTCAAACACGCGGCCTCTGGGGAACACCAGCTCCCTCTCTGCGCATCCCAGCTCTTCCCGCCCCCGACCCAAGGGTCTGAGGAACTCAACCAGTGAGGGCCTTCGAGCGTGTACAGGTCCTGTGCTTGGCCCAGGACCATCGTCCTCAGGGGACACAGGCCAGCCCGCCAGGACAGGAGGCCCGCAGCCTGCTATGGGGACGTCCTACGGCTGAGTCTGCTGGTGAAACCGGCCCGCTTCACATGCGAGAGAAGACACGGAGTAAAAACTACCACGGGGAAGGGATCAGGGCTTCGTCACCGCAGGTCAGCCTCCTGTTCCAGTCGGGCGGCTGCAGACCACTGCGCCCTTCCGAGGAGCTGCGTGGGGCGGACGGTGGCTGTGTCCTGGGGCTCTTCTCCCCTCCCTCTCAGCCTGGATGCGCCCATCCCAGATGGCCTCCCAACGCCCTGCCTTGTCTTCCACACCTCTAAGTATATACCGGGGACTCATGCCCCCACACCCCACACGGCCTGTCCCTTCTGTGTCCTGCTCCGCGTCCCCACTCAGTGGGAGATCCCGGCTCCACTAACCCCGGGATCCTGTCACAAGCTGTCTTTTCAGCCAGAACCGCGTCAAGGAGAGCTTCCGTATACGACCCAGGAGTCTGGCATCCTGTGCCGCGGGAGGAACCGAGGAGAAGGCAGGAAGGAGGCCACGGCAGGGGCAAGTGAGATGTGAACAAGGGGCCACAAGGAGGGTGGCAGAAGCTGGAGCCCCATCCTGGGACCCAGGACCCAAAGCCACTGTGAGCAGGGTGGGCTAGGGCTCAAAGCTCTAGCCCCTTGCTTCGAAAGTCCCCGGGTGCACACAGGCTGGCAGCTCCCCAGGCTCCAGCCCACCCACAGGGCAGCAAGTGGCCATAGCAGGACAAGGCCGGCCGGCAAAGAGCCAGCAACCCCTCCGCTGAGCTCCAGGTGGCCCCTGACTCTACCCCGTCACCAGCCCCTGCCATGTCCGGAACCCTCCTAACCAGAGTCCTGTTCTGAGGGTCTGGGCTGAACCGGCGCTCCCAGCCCTCCTCCCGGTGCCAGAGCCGGCAGGGCTCCTGAGGAAGCCGCAGGGTACGGCTGTGCTGCGGCTGTGGAGGGACGCCCAGCCCCCGCCCAGCCCCGCGAGGGCAGCAGACAGAGGAGGTGGGAGCGGAGTGAAGACCGCTCTCCGAGGGGTCCAGCACTGAGCAGGGAGAAGAGCGGGAAGCGCCTGCGGCTCTGGAGAGGGCTCTCCCCGTGCCCCCACAAGGGTCCGGGCCTCAGGGACCTGCCAGTGAGGTAGAGCGGTCCCCACCAGCAGCCAGAGGCAGAGGCCGAGGCTCTACCCGCACGCCTGCGGGCACCCGCCGGTGCCCTGCCCTCCTCCTGGAGCCCAGAGGACTCACGACCCTCCACAAAGGCTGGGGGTGGGGGGCAGGCTGCTCCCAGCCCCTCCCCGGAGGCCTCGCCCGCCTTCAGAGACCCCATCTTACCGCAGCAGAACGCCACCCTCGTTGCGTCGTGCTTGGCCATGCCCAGCATGGGCAGCATGGTACTCAGGATGGACGTCAGGAAGGGCACCATGCCGAACACTGCACAAGGGGGGGTGCGTGAGGGGGTACCCGCCACCCCCGCCTCATCTGGCCTGGCCTCCCCGCGCCCCACCGGAGAGGCAGAGGGGGCCTGGGCCAGGTGGTGCAGAGGCCCTTCCGACAGGCTCCGGGATGCAGGCGGAGGCGGGCCAAGCGGCACCTACCATTGGAGGCTGCGAGGTTGGCGAGGGTCTGCACGACGGAGCAGTGGGGCAGGGCCCCGGGCTGGAACTTGCTCAGCAGCTCCTCCATCACCGTGCCGACGAACCGCTTTCCGACGGCCACCAGGACGTCACTGGCGGCCCGCTGCCAGTCACAGACCAAGTCCTGCCCCCCAAATGTGCACTGACGCCCTGAGCTCACGAAGGACACAGGACCCCCCTCCCCCGCCCAGGAGAGGCCAACAAGCACCTGCCACTCCCACCGCAAGGAGCCGGCACTGGGTGCCAGGCCCTGTGCGGAGCCCAGCAGCATCCCCAAAAACTGGGATGCAGGCCCCCCTGCCCCCACAGCTGCCCTGAGAGTTTAGGAATTTTGCTCTCTGCTTCGACTGCCGCCCCTAGTCACGGGCGACCGCATGCCTGGTGCGCCTGGTATAGAGTTCCAGGGAAGCAGCTTCCCACCCCAAGCCACGCAGGTGCAGTCATACCTTCGCCCTGGTCATCTCGCTGGAAGCCAGGAGGGTGACAGCCCTGGCCTTGGCCTTGTCCAGCTCACCGATGTGGCTGCTCACAACCACCTCCATGGCCCTCAGGATCATCGTCCGGTAAGGGTGTGCCAGCTGAGCAGAGAGACCAGGGAGGAAGGTTCTGGAAGGCGAGCCCAGCACCCAGGCACCCTGCTGACACCTCCTGCTTTCTCTGGAGAGCTCCTCAGGACAAAAGCGGCCGCCCCAGCAGGGCAGAAAGGAGCACGCCCGACCACGCCTCGTGCACCCAGCGCCTTAGCGCCTCGCCCAGCAAGGACCACGAAAGGGACTCGGGGCACCTGACTGTCAGCAGCGCCAGGAGAGCTCTGTGCGAGACTCACGGGGGGTGACGACAGCCCTCCCCGCTGTGGCCAGGATCTCCCGGCCAGAGGCTGCACTGCCCCGGGACGCCCCATCACGGCAGAGGTCTCTGTCACCAGGCATCCTCCGGGGTCCCAGGGAGCACCTGTCAGAGACCACTTGGCTGGCCCTCCCACCCGAGGGCCCTCTCCTCACTCTGGGGCCCTTCCCACCCAGGGAGCCTCGTCTGTCACGGCCCTCCCCAAACTGGCAAATACACCCAAGGGTCCTGAGACTAACATGGGAGATGATGGTGCCGCCCCGCCCCTGTGCCCCGGGGGCCGCCCCCAGCCACCACTGGGGCTTCTCCTCTGCTCCGGGCGGACCCTGCACAAGCCCTGCCACCGGCCCAGACACAGTCCACGTCTGCACCTCGCAGCGGCGACGCCACCGGGCGCTCATCCTCGCCCAGACTGAGGACGTGTGCTGATGGCAAAGCTGCAGGTGGGGCCCGGGGGGAGGGCCAGGCAAGGAAGCCCAGACACCCTACTGTGATGACAGAGCTGCGGAGACGAGCCCAGCCCAGCCATGTGGAAGACTCCATCCAGCCAGGAGCCCCCAGGCGCTCAGAGTCTGGAGGAGAGGGCAAGACACTTGCTGGGGGCAGGGAAGACCCAGACTGGCCTTTCCCGAGGACTCCCCAGCCCCCAGGAATGCAGCATCCCAGTGGCGGGTGGGGGCACTCTGTGCAGTGGGTGGTACCCGGGCCCTCGCTGGGACAGGACTGAGCTTGCGGGACCAGAGACAAAGTGGCAAGGTAGAGAGATGCCTCGGGCTGGAGGAGCCTAGGAAAGCAGGGCCCACGGCCGACAGGGCCGTTGCTCAGTCCGGAGCGCAAGCTCCCTCCCAGGGTAGGCCCCAGGAATGGACAAGACTTTTGCTCCTGAAAAGAGCCAACGCATCAGAAACATCTCTATATACACGAACAGATCACACGAGCTGCCCTAGAGTCCCAGGGGGAAAGCACTAGTTTTTTGTTTTCTTCCCTTGCATCCGACCACACATGAGGCTTTACTCCTGGGCTCTCAGTCCTATTCTGCTCATCTACGTGTCTGTCTCTACGCCCATTTCCACCGCCCTGTCTGACTCCAGTGGCTCTGTAGCAGGTTCTAAGGTCAAGAAGCGTGAGCTCCCGGCTTTGCTCTTTTTTAACACTGTTCGGCTATCCTGGGTCCCCTGAGATTCCACAGGAATTTTACGATGGCTTTTCCTATTTCTGCAAAAAAACGTCATTGGGATTTTGACAGAGACTACAACAGCGGCTTATTTTTAAAGAAAATGTAGGTCCCCCCCCCCCCATTTTCCATTGCTCTGGGAAGTCCAACCGGCAGAGCACCACTCACGGCAGAGTGAGACTTGTCGGCTTCCCACAGAGGTTTTCCGTCAGGCCTCCGCAGGCCCTGCGCGCACAGGGATAAAACCACAGCCCCGGGGCGCCTGGGTGGCTCAGTGGGTTAAGCCTCTGCCTTCAGCTCGGTTCGTGATCCCAGGGTCCTGGGATTGAGCCCATGTCGGGCTCTCTGCTCAGCAGGGAGCCTGCTTCCTCCTCTCTCTCTGCCTGCCTCTCTGCCTACTTTTGATCTCTCTCCCTCTGTCAAATAAATAAATAAAATCTTTAAAAAAAAAAACACACACAGAAAAAAAAACCACCACAGCCCCTCTGTCATCCGAGTGCAGTAGGAACCGAGCGGGACAGACGGGGACAGCGCACGGGACTCGCCGGCTGCCGATCCGGGCCCAGAGTGGGCGTGTGTGAGACTTCCGGCTCGACAGTCGTGTGGCAGGTTGCCAGAGAACCCACTGTTCTGTCCCTTCCCCCCAACGGACCACACCTGCTAAAGAGACCAACCCGGCCACCCGGGCCATGTGTAGGCTGGGCCTGGGCACGGGTGGTCCCAGGGCACGGGGTGAGCCCCGCAGCCACCTAAGGCCCTGACCTGAGATGCCAAAGCTGCCCCCTCCGGCAGACTGGGACCGTCCCGGCGGACTAACAGCCCACGGGCAACCCCTTCTGGCTGGGGCAGCGGCCGCTGCGGCTTTGTGTTCTGACGTCGGGCTCTCAAGGCCCTTCCGTGACCAGAGAATCCACTCCACTTCTCACGGGGGAGGCGGGTTCACGCGGTTTGAGCCAAGGGGCCCGGAGGGACGGGAGCCACGCCACGCCTGGGCTTGCCTGCTGCGGCCTCACGCGGCGTCCGCGGGGAGACCTGGAGCGAGCTGACGAGTGGCTGGTTACGAGCCCCTTATGTTAGGATGAGATTCTATTTTTTTTTTTTTAAAGATTTTATTTATTTATTTGTTCGAGAGAGAGAGAGAGCATGAGCACAGGCAGACAGAGTGGTAGGCAGAGGCAGAGGGAGAAGCAGGCTCCCCGCCGAGCAAGGAGCCCGATGTGGGACTCGATCCCAGGACGCTGGGATCACGACCTGAGCCGAAGGCAGCTGCTTAACCAACTGAGCCACCCAGGCGTCCCTAGGATGAGATTCTAGAGGAAACCAGATGGGAGCACACGACGTTGAAACCAGCCCGAAGAAGCAGAACGAAGAGAAGGAAAGCTTCAGTCACTACCGGCAAGTTGGGCTTCTCTACTGCTTGCGACGGGCCCCTGGAATGCCTGTGAGGGAACCGAGCCCCGAGGACGGCAGCGGGAGCAGGGACTTCGGGCGGTGAGTAGGTCACGAGGGTGGAGCCCCACGGGGGGAATCAGTGCCTTCTGAAGAGACCCCAGAAAGCCCCCACTCCCCTCTGCCGTGTGAGGACATGGTGAGGAGATGGAGGTCTGTACACCAAGAAGTGGGTCCCCGCCACACATGGGAGCTGCCAGCACGGTGACCTGGGACTCCCGGCCTCCGGAGCTGGGACAAGCCCAAGTCTGCTCTTGTCCGAGTAAGCGCGACAGACCCGGATGGCGATTTTTGCCTCTGTTCCCGCAGTCGCTCCCCGCCCCTGCCTGAGCGCCCCCGTGCGCACTCTGCCCGCGCTCCCTCCAGGGAGGGGCCCCATGAAGCCCGGCTGGGATGGAGCACAGGAGCGGCAGACCCTGGAGCGGCCTTTGGGGGGCAGAGGTGCCCGGAGAGGAGCACGCTTCCACGGGACAGAGCTGCCCACTGAGCGCACGTTTACCGCAAATATGCAAATATGGGTGAAGATTTTTATTTTTAAGTTGGTTAAAGAAACCGAAAGGCTAGAAGTGGGATAAAATCATAAGTGAGCTAGAAAATGACAAGCATGAAGCCCACTTAAATTTTGCAACGAATTACTAAAACTAACAAGGGCTCCTGTAGCTCCCCTCAGTAAGCGCTCCTTGGCCAGCCCCTCAAGCGGCCGGGGTGGCCCCAATCTGCGGTCCCATCAGACGCTAATTCAGCACATCACGGCCGGCCCCTTCTGAGTCACTGAGAAGGGCACTGGCGCCCAGCACAGAAGCAGCGCGAAGCTCCACGGAGCCACGGAAGAGCCACGGTGGGCGCACAGTGCCCACACGTGGGGTCGTGCTCTCGCACCAAGAATGGTGCGTCTCTAGCCCCGGCGCCCGCGGGCAGTCCCAGCACCCTACACCAACACAGACGCCCAGGAACAATCAGCTCAGTGGCCGCTCAGGGGACGGAGCTCCTCCCCCAGGAGATGGCACCCGAGACACGAGAGAGAATGACCTCCCATTGCAGAGAGATCCCTTTTTCCACATCTGGGGGTCAAATCACAGAAAGAGAAACAGTCTTTGGAGGCTGCAGAAGTGCCTTTCCCTGCCAGGAAGAGCCCAGACCACACGCTGAGACAGACGAGAGACAGCGCACAGGGACCCAGCAGCGTCACAGTGCCACGGAGCCAAGACCCAGCAGACAGCAGTGAGGCCAGGAGGAGCGCTGGCTCGGAGGCACTCCGGCAGCACCGACAGGGTCCCCAGGGGTCCGCTGTCCCTGCCTGGCCCCTGCCCTGCCGGCAGGCAGCAGGAGGGTGGGGGAAAGGCCCCATCTCCTGGGGCAGCCCCCACTTCCACGTCCACCACGGAACACTCGTCCCACTGCAGCTGATGACAAGGGGCCTTCTCTCCCTGGGGGACAGCACAGACCCTGGCAGGGAGAGCGGTTCAGTCTCTGGCCAGTGACTGACCAGGGACAGCAACACACCCCGTGTGTGACCGCTGGATGCGGCACTGCCCCCAGCCGGTGCCCCACGCTGGCCGAGGCGCTGGCCACAAGACAAGGGGTCTCATCCATCCTGGAAATTCCCCACCTCAGGGAACGCGGCTCTGCCACAGCAACTGACTGCACAGCCGGGGACCCACCGTCACCTACAGACGCCGCCCCGCGCCCGTCCCCACTGGGCAGGGACTACCTTCTCATGCTGCCGCAGGTACTCCTCGCAGGCACCAAGTGCCTCCTCTGGCGCAGCCTCTCCCAGGGCGCACAGGGCGCCACACACCTGCTCCTGCACCAGAGGGTCCTTGTCGGTGATGGCGTCCAGCAGGATGGCGGCCAGCTCTGCAACGACACAGCCCGGCGTGTGCGCTCAGGCCCAGCCCGCCCTGCCAGCCACTGCCTTGGCCTCCCACCGCAGGACGCCGGCCCCCTTGCTCCCCTGCGCATTCCCGCCGCCTCAGCAACCGCCCCGGCCACCTTGCCTGCCTCCATCATCCACCCCCGGGGCGCCGCCTCCCACCCACTTGCCCACCGGGGTCTGCTTGGCACCCACGGGCCGCCCGCTCCGAGGGCGCTCTGGCCAGCCGCTCCCTGACCTGACCCCCAACTGACTGCTCCACGTCTCCTGCCCCCGCTGGACCGCGGCTGCTCTAAACGCCGGCGCTACGGGCTCGGGGCCAGGTGCGAAGCTGCCCCTCCTGGGAGCAGCCCAGGCCCCTAGTGGCTCCCAGAGATGCCATCCGACGCCAGGTGCTCCTGCGTCCTGCCCGAGGGCCCCCGCACTCACTCTTCACATAGGACTCGGTCATCTCGCCTCTGCATCAGCCCCAGCACGCGCGGATAGCTTCTTCCCAAACCTCGAGGAAGCAAAAACACAGCGGTTAGGTCAGACGCCGCCTGCGTCTCTAGGTGGGCACCGCGTCTGTGTAAAACATGACTTCAGGGCGCCGGTGGGGGTGCTCAGCCTGTGAAGCCTCCAACTCTTGATTTCATCTCAGGTCATGATCTCGGGGTCTCAGGATCGAGCCCTAGGTCAGGCTCCCCTCTCGGCTCCCGTCCCCCCTTCCTCCCCCACTCACATGCACTCTCTCTAAAAAATTAAAAAAAAAAAAACCTCATCAAAAAACCCCACGATTCCAGTGTCTTTTCCCGCGGGAGCTAACTGCCACAGCGGGGCAGCACCACTATGGGCGACAGGAGGCAGCGTCCCTCAGCAGCTGCCAGCTGTCCTCTGCCCCCCGACCCCAGCAGCCCCACCAGGGTGACATCAGCCCCATGTGGTGACCTGGGCAAGTGTGGGCACTGCCTCCACCTACGGCATCTCCCTGAGCTGTGTAGAGGACAGGGGGCACACCTAAGGCGGACGTCACCAGCAGTCTGTGCGGGCCGAGAAACCTGCCCCGAGGGCCAAGACTGACAGCCCTGATCACCGCAGGCTCAGGACCCACCGAGCCGAGAACCCCAGCAGGGCGCAGAACAAGCCTCGTCGTGGCTCGGACAGGCTGGGTGGGCAGCACGGGGGTCTAGCGGGTGCCCTGCCACCAGAGACTGACCATCCAGACGGCCCATGGCTTTCAGAGGTACAGCTTTCGGAGAACCTGGGGGGCTCAGTCGGTTGAGTGACCGACTCTTGGTTTCGGTGTAGGTCACGGTCTCAGGGTTGCGATATCAAGCCCCGTGTCAGGCTCCACGCTCAGTGGAGGTCTTCCTGAGACTCTCCCTCCCTCTCCCTCTGCCTCTCCCTCACACACTTTCTCTAAATGAAATAAATCTTGAGGAGCCTGGGTGGCTCAGTCCTTAAGCGTTTGCCTTTGGCTCAGGTCATGGTCCCAGGGTCCTGGGATCGAGCCCCGCATCAGGCTCTCTGCTCAGCGGGGAGCCTGCTTTTCCCTCTCCCTTTGCCACTCCCCCTACTTGTATGTGCTTTCTCTCTCTCTCTGTCAAATAAATAAAATAAAAAATCTTAAAAAAAAAAAAAAAGTCACATGCTCTACTGACTGAGCCAGCAGGTGTCCCAAGGATGCAAGTTTTAAAAGAGTAAATCCACAAGAGCACTAGAAAACAAGATAAAATTAGCAAACCAGGCATCTCCAGGAATCACAAGCAGCTAGAAAGCAGATGGAGAAGACTGGCTTAAAGACTCTGGCATCAGCAAGGTGTTTCCCCTTTCTGCCTGGAAAGCATCTAAAAGTAACAAGGAAAACAAGACACAGAAACACACATTTCATTTGTGGCAAAGCAAGAAGGCAAAAATGGCAAACCCCAAGCATCAAGGGCTGGAAACGCCACGGCTGTCGGGAGGGCTGTGAGGTTCGCCGGCAGCAAGTGCCACAAGAGCCCAAAGATACTTGCCAGAGGCGGCTGCGCACCGCTGGGCAGAACCTAGACTCCAAGTGCTAGGCCTCACCCTGTGGAGGCCAAGGCCGCCTCCCTCTACCACCCGGGAAGGAACCAGGGTAAACCAACTTGGGATCAGCAGGTTTGGAGCACTCTTCAGAGAAGTGCAAAAGGCCATGTGCACCCAACTCAAACAGGAGAAAAATTAAGGAAACAAGCATGAGACATGAGCTCCTAGCCCAGTCGGGAGGAACGCACCAATTTGCTCTCCTGACCCAAACAACTCAAGAGGAACAGGAGTTCTCAGTCACCTCGGTGACGGACATCAGGACATGAGGCCAGGAGCCCTCAGCAGATAGGATTAAGGGTACAAACCCTGTGGTTGGAGGGATTATGTGGGTGAGACCAGCCTAACTGTGTAAGTCGTCGAATGCAGAGAACCCTTCCCAGCAGGGTCAAGGGATGACATGGAAAGAGGAGGAGAAATTCTAAGTGTGGGAAGGACCCAACCCACCATGGCTGGCTTTAAAGACAGGAAGGTGGCTCCGGACCACATAACGTGGGCGGCCACCAAAAGTCAGATGTGTCCCTTAGTCCACAGGCAGTGATCAAACAGGGACTCTGTTCCTACAACCACAATGAACCAAATTCTGCCAACAAGCTGAGAGCAGGAAGCAGATTCTCCCCAGAGAACCCAGAAAAGAGCACAGCCTGACTGACCCCTGGATTTTAGCCTGGTGAGAGCCACATCAGACTTCTGAACTCAAGAACCTTAGCGTACTAAATATATGTCATTTAAGCTATGAGGTTTTTGGTAATTTGTTACAGCAGCAGAGGAAAACTAATACAAGCACCATGTTTAAGAAGAAATTACCAAAAGCCAGGGAAAACCTACCCGGAAGGATTAGCAGAAACAATCCCCAGAACTCCCAACAGGCCAAGCTCTCAGCGGCCAGACGGGAAAACACCAGAAGTCACAGAGTGTTGGGAAGAACGCTCAAAACAATCTTGCCTCAGTACAAAGTAAGACGAGCTGTAAACTAAATGCCGTTCTGGTCTCACCTAACAAAGCCAAAAATAAGACCTGAAAAGATCAAATTGTTCCTAAGTCACTCAGCTACATCCCAGCACAAAGTTCAAGAATAATAAACAGGGGCGCTGGGCGGGGGGGCTCAATTGGTTGGGCGTCTGCCTTCAGCTCAGGTCCTAATACCAGGGTTCTGAAACGGAGCCCCATATCTGGCTCCCTGCTTAGCAGAGAGTCTGCTTTTCCCTCTCGCTCGCTGGTGCTGCCTATCGCTATCTCTTTCTCTCGCTCAAATAAATAAATAAGATCCAAAAAAAGAAGAAGAATAAGAACAGGAACACAAAAATATCCAGCACTGGGGCGCCTGGGTGGTTCAGGGGGTTAAAGCCTCTGCCTTCGGCTCAGGTCGTGATCTCAGGGTCCTGGGATCGAGTCCCGCATCGGGCTCCCTGCTCGGCGGGGAGCCTGCTTCCCCCCCACCTCTGCCTGCCTCTCTGCCTACTTGTGATCTCTGTCTGTCAAATAAATAAATAAATCCTAAAAAAAAAATCCAGCACCAACAAGGTAAAATAACAATGCCTGGCATCACGCAAAGAAGCAAAAAAATACAACCCACAGTGAGAATGAATCAGTGAATACAAACTGACCCAGAAACGAGGCAGAGAAACTAGTAAACAACACTCAGACAGTTATTATAACTGTGTCTGTCTCATATACTCAAAAAATCCACAAGAAAGACTGCATATGTTAATATAAAAAGGTTAAAGAAAAAGGATGGTAGGGACGCCTGGGTGGCTCAGTGGGTTAAGCCGCTGCCTTCGGCTCAGGTCATGATCCCAGCGTCCTGGGATCGAGTCCCACATCGGGTTCCTTGCTCAGCGGGGAGCCTGCTTCTCCCTCTGCCTCTGCCTGCCACTCTGTCTGCTTGTGCTCACTCTTGCGCTCTCTCTCTCTCTCTCTGACAAATAAATAAATAAATAAAATCTTAAAAAAAAAAAAAAAAGGATGGTAAAAGACAAGGCTGACGTGAGTTATAAGAAAGCTGGAGTGACTATGTCAATATTAGATGAAACAGATCGGAGACATAACGATCCTAAACATTTATGTGCCTAATAGGAGAACTTCAAAATACACAAAGCCTGAACTAATGAACATGTAAGAAAAAATAGACAAATACAAATTGTAGTGGAGATTTCTCCATAATTAGCAAAACAACTGCAAAACTAATCATTAAGTGTAGAGAAGTCCTGAACAATACCATCAACCAACTTGACCTACATAGTATTTACAGAACCATCTTTTCATTAGCAGTAGAATATGTTTTTTCTGAAAGTATATGGAATATTTATCAAAACTGACTACAATCTGGGCAGGAAAACAAACCTCAGTCAATTTAAAAGAGTTCAAGTCATACAGAGTATGTTCTCTGACTGCAATAGAATTAAATTAAAAATCAGTAAGAGAAAGCGATCTGACATATCCCCAAGTCATTTATTTATTTATTTATTTGAGAGAGAGAGAGAGAGAGAGAGAGAGAGAGAGACCAAGAGAGGGAACACAAGCAGGGGGAATGGGAGAGGGAGAAGCAGGCTCCCCCCTGAGCAGGGAGTCCGATGCGGGGTTCCATCCCGGGCTCAATCCCAGGACCCTGGGATCACAACCTAAGCCAAAGGCAGACGATGCTTAACAACTGAGCCACCCAGGTGCCACCCCCTTAGTATTTTAAAAAGTACTTAACGTGCCTCAAAATAATACATGAAGCAAAAAAGAAATCAAAAGTAAAATTACAAGGCATTTTGAAGTGAATGAAAATGAAAAAATATACCAACATTTGTGGGACATTTATAGCACTAATGTCTAGTAAAGAAGAACGAGGGGCACCTGGGTGGCTCAGGGGGTTAAAGCCTCTGCCTTCGGCTCAGGTCATGATCCCAGGGTCCTGGGATCGAGTCCCGCATTGGGCTCTCTGCTCTGCAGGGAGCCTGCTTCATCCTCTCTCTGCCTGCCTCTCTGCCTACTTGTGATCTCTGTCAAATAAATAAATAAAGTCTTTAAAAAAAAAAAGAATGAGAGGTGACATCACTAGAGTTTAGTGACATTAGAAGTTAGAAATAAATTAGAAAGTAAATATACACTATGCATAACTTTATGCCAATAAATTGAACTTTTTTCTTTTTTAAGTATACCGAACACCCTAAAAGAAACAGACGAGTCAGAGCACCTTGGCGGGCTCAGTCAGAGGAGCGAGAGACTCTGGATCTCAGGATCATGAGTTCAAGCCCCATGTTGGGTGTAGAGATTACTTAAATAAATAAATAAACTTAAGAAAAAAAAAGAAAGAAATAGGGGCACCTGAGTGGCTCAGTCAGTTAAGTGTCTGCCTTCAGCTCAGGTCATGATCCCAGGGTCCTGGGATCGAGTCCTACATCAGGCTCCTTGCTCAGCAGGAAGCCTGCTTCTTCTGCCTGCCACTTCCCATGTTTGTGCTCTCCCTCTCTCTCTCTGACAAATAAATAAAATCTTAAAAAATCAACTGTTTTGGGGCACCTGGGTGGCTCAGTGGGTTAAACCTCTGCCTTCGGCTCAGGTCATGATCTCAGGGTCCTGGGATCGAGTCCCGCATCAGGCTCTCTGCTCAGGAGGGAGCCTGCTTCCCCCTCTCTCTGCTGCCCCTCTGCCTACTTGTGATCTCTGTCTGTCAAATAAATAAATAGATAAATAAATAAATAAATGATCTTTAAAAAATTTTTAAAAATCAACTGTATTTCTATTTGTTAACAATAAACAATCAAAAATGGGAACTCGTGCCATTTGCTGAGTAAAGTAATATGAAATATTTTCCCCCACCCTGCCAAAATATGAAATATTGAAAAATAAATTTGACAAGAGATAGATTAGACAGTAACGCTATCAAACACTGCAGAGATAGACACACACACACTTAAGGTTTATATATTTACTCGAGAGAAAGAGAGAGAGAGTGGCTGGGGTAAGGGCCGAGGGCGAGGGACAAGTAAAGTCTGCACTGAGCATGGAGGCCAGCGCTGGGCCGCACCTCGGGCCCCTGAGATCCCAACCGGAGAGGAAACCAAGAGTCAGAGGCTTAACCAACTGGGCCACCCAGGCGCCCCACGCCGCTGAGAGACATTAAGGAAAACGTAAATAAATGGAGAGACAGTGTGCGAAGGTACCGATTATTCCCGAATGGATCTACAGATTAAATGCGTCCCACTCAAAATCCCAGCAGGCTTCTTGTAGGAACTGGGGGACTAGCCCTACAACTCGTACGGAAGTGCAAGGCCTTAGAACAGCCAAAACAATTCTGAAACCAAACCAAACCAGACTGGAGGATTTCTACTACCTGACTTCACGACTCACGCGGCCAGCTGATTTTCCACGGAGGTACGAAGTCTATGCAGTGGGGAAGAGACCGTCTTTCCAACAAACAGCACCGAACACCGACACGCAGCGGGACAAACCGCAGCCCGTCCTTCCCACCACGCACGAAACTCAAAATAACTTACGGACCTAAATGTAAAAGTTCAAACCAGAAAATTTTGGGGGGGGGGGGGGTAAAAAGCAGAAGACAATCTCTATGACCGATACCAAAAGCAAAAGGGCTCTGGGGAAAAAGAAAAGACTTGATAAACTGACATTCATCAAAAAACTTCCGCTGTTTTTATTAAATAAATTTTGTATTTATTAGGCACCTGGGTGGCTTAGTCAGTAAGCCTCTGCCTTAGGCTCAGGTCATGATCCCAGGGTCCTGGGATCGAGCCCTGCATCAGGCTCCCAGCTCAGCCAGGAGCCTGCTTCTCCCTATCCTACCTGCGTGTGCTCTATCTCTGTCTCTCTTAAAAGAAAAAAAAAGCGGGGGGGAGGGGGAGAGCCTGGGTAGCTCAGTTGTTAAGCATCTGCCTTTGGCTCAGGTCATGATCCCAGCGTCCTGGGATAGAGCCCTACATCAGGCTCCCTGCTCGGAGGGAAGCCTGTTTCTCCCTTTCCCACTTCCCCTGCTTGTGTTCTCTCTCTCACTGTCTCTCTGTCAAATAAAAAAATAAAATATTTTTAAAAATATGCCTACTCTTTTATTTTAGAGAGACAGAGAGAGAGCACATGCCAGGTGAGGGAGAGAGGAAGAGCAAGAAGAGAAGCAGATTTTCAGCTCAATCCCAAGACCCTGAGCCAAAACCAAGAGTCGGAGGGAGGCTTAACCGACTGAGCCACCCAGGCCCCCCAAAAAACTTCCTCTCTTTGGATATACTGCTAAGGGAATGAAATTAATGGCACCAAGGCACACCACTCAGTAACAGACACACCGTAAAATACATCAGTACCCCTCCCCATTGCTCTCCTTTCCCTACTTCTGCCCTCCCACAAGCCCGTAGATGCCCTGCTCCCCCGCGAGGGTCCTATTCCTGAGCCGTCCTGCCTCAGCCACTCCCCCTTCCCTGCCTCCTCCATGCTCAGGGTGAGGATTCTTGCCAACACTGATGCTAGCACGATGCCGCACCGCTGCTTACCCGTCCTCCTGCTGCGCGCAGCACCCAATACCTCCCACGCACGATGTGTCAGCCTAGACCCGAAGCCCTTGTCGCTTCTCTCTCAGCCCTTTACATTCTAGGTGTCCTGGCCCCCCAGAAACCCCAGGCCTGGGTTGGACTCTCAGCACCTCGCTTCTGCCTGTCCTCTGCAAGCGTGCCGCGTCCAGGCCCTCTGACTGGGGACGCCCACTCACTCAACAGCCCACTCCTATTCCCACACCTCACCCAGGACACGCCCAACCTTCCAGCAAGTGAGCCAATATTCCCACTTTGTTCAAGTGATGTATATGGGGTCAGTGCAAAATATTACCAGTTGTAGGCTCCAGTCTCCCTGCCATTTCCAGTGCATCAAGAGCAAGGGAAAACGTTTTGATTTTCATCCTTAGTGCGCACAGCATTTTTAAAAACCTGTTCAGGGGCACCTGGGTAGCTCAGTCAGTTGAGCGTCCGACTTTGGTTTTGGGTCAGGTCATAATCTCATGGGTCCTGGGATCAAGCTCCAAGCTGAGTAGGGAGGCGCTGTAAGAGTCTTACCCTCTGCCCCTACCCCCACTCACTTGCTCGCTTGCTTTAAAATAAATCTTATTTTTAAATTTTTTATTATTTTTTTATTATTGTGTTATATTAATCACCATACAGTACATTCAAGAGTTTTTGATGATGATTCATTGTTTGCATATAACACCCAGTGCTCCCCAAAGTCCATGCCCTCCTTAATGCCCACCACCGGGCTCACCCATTCCCCACCCCATTCTAACTGGTGTAAGGTGGTACTTCAATGTGGTTTTGATTTGAATTTTCCTGATGGTTAATGACGATGAACATTTTTCATGTGTCTGATAGCCATTTGTATGTCTTCTTTGGAGAAGTGTCTGTTCATGTCTTCTGCCCATTTTCTGACATGATTATCTGTTTTTTGGGTGTTGAGTTTGAGGAGCTCTTTATAGATCTTGGCTATCAGCCCTTTGTCTGTACTGTCATTTGCGAATATCTTCTCCCATTCTGTGGGTTGTCTTTTTGTTTTGTTGACTGTTTCCTTTGCTGTGCAGGTTTTTATCTTGATAAAGTCCCAAAACTCCTTTTTTCCTTTTGTTTCCTTTGCCTTTGGAGATATGTCTTGAAAGAAGTTGCCGTGGCCAATGTCGAGGAGGTTACTGCCTATGTTCTCCTCTAGGATTTTGATGGATTCCTGCCTCACGTTGAGGTCTCACATCCATTTAGAGTTTATCTTTGTGTCTGGTATAAGAGAATGGTCAAGTTTCATTCTTCTGTATATAGCTGTCCAATTTTCCCAGAACCGTTTATTGAAGAGACTGACTTTCTTCCATTGGATATTTTTTCCTGCTTTGTCAAAGATTATTTGACCACAGAGTTGAGGGTTCATATCTGGGCTCTCTACTCTGTTCCACTGGTCTATGTGTCTGTTTTTGTGCCGGTACCTTGCTGTCTTGGTGATTACAGCTTTGTAATATAGCTTGAAATCAGGCAACATGATGCCACCAATTTTGTTTTTCTTTTTTAACATTTCCTTGGTGATTCAGGGTCTTTGCCAGTTCCATACAAATTTTAGGATTGTTCCAGCATTTTGAAAAATGCCGTTGGTATTTTGATCAGGATGGCATTGAAAGTGTAGATAGCTCTAAGCAGTATAGACATCTTAACAATGTTTATTCTTCTGATCCAAGAGCATGGAATGGTCTTCCATCTTTTTGTGTCTTCTTCAGTTTCTTTCATGAGTGTTCTGTAGTTCCTCGAGTACAGATCCTTTACCTCTTTGGTTAGGTTTATTCCAAAGTATTTTGTCATTCTTGGTGCTACTGTAAAGGGAATCGATTCTCTAATTTCTCTTTCTACAGTTTCATTTTTAGTGTATAAGAAAGCAGCTGATTTCTGTACATTGACTTCGTATCCTGCCATATTACTGAACAGCTGTATGAGTTCTAGTAGTTTGGGTGTGGAGTCTCATGGGTTTTCCACATAGTATCATGTCATCTGCAAAGAGAGAGCATTTGACTTCTTCTTTGCCAATTTGAGTACCTTATATTTCTCTTTGTTGTCTGACTGCTGTTGCCAGGACTTCTAGTACTATGTGCAACAACACTGGCAAGAGTGGGCACCCTTGTGTTCCTGATCTCAGTGGGAAGGCTCTCACCTTTTCCCCATTGAGAATGATATTCACTGTGGGTTTTTCATAGATGGATGTTATGAAGTTGAGGAATGTTCCCTCTATCCCTATACTCTGGAGAGTTTTAATCAGGAACGGATGCTGTACTTTGCCGAATGCTTTTTCTGCATCAATTGAGAGGACCATGCGGTTCTTCTTTTTATTTATGGGTTCTATCACATCGATTGATTTGCAATATTAAACCACCCCTGCATCCCAGGGACAAATCCCACCTGGTCATGATAGATAACCCCTTTAATGTACTGTTGGATCCTACTAGCTAGGATCTTGTTGAGAATCTTGGCATCCGTATCCATCAGGGTATTGATCTGAAATTCTCCTTTTTGATGGGGTCTTTGCCCGGTTTTGGGTGGCTCAGTCAGTTGAGTGTCCAACTTTGGTTTTGGCTCAGGTCATGGTCTCGCGGGTTCTGGGATCAAGCTCCAAGCTCAGCGGGGAGTCCGCTCTAAGATTCTCACCCTCTGCCCCTCCTCCCACCCCACTTACTCACTCACTCTCTCTAAAATAAATAAATCTTTAAAAAAACCAAAAACTGTTCATGGAAGGAATAGAATCAAACTCCTCCCATATAACTCAATATTATAGAGCTCAATTTTCATGAATCTACAAATATATGAGACAGGATATTGAAGGGTATTTGATGAAATGGTCCAAAATTCATATAGAAGAATTAATGTACAAGAATAGCCAATTAAAGAAAAAAAAAAAAGGGCGCCTAGGTGGCTCAGTGGGTTAAAGCCTCTGCCTTCTGCTCAGGTCATGATCTCAGGGTCCTGGGATCAAGTCCCGTATCGGGCTGTCTGCTCGGCAGGGAGCCTGCTTCCTCCTCTCTCTCTCTGCCTACTTGTGATCTCTCTCTGTGTGTCAAATAAATAAATAAAATCTTTAAAAAAAAAAAAAAGAACAGCCAGTTAAATTTTTAAAAAGTATATGAAGAGGAGGATTTGTCCTATATTATGTTAAAGTGTATTAAATCAATGGAACTACATAAAAATTCCAGAAATGAACACCAGTAAGGAAGAAAACATTACGCAAGAAAGACAGAGTTTTAAATCATACAGACCGATTAATCAATAGTGTTGAAACAGCAAATTAAACACTCAGGGAAAACACTAGCCTCCCCACACCTCTCCTTATCCCAACACGAACTCTTATTAACATAAGAGTTAAATGGAAAGATGAAATATGGGGCGCCTGAATGGCTCCGTGGGTTAAAGCCTCTGCCTTCAGCTCAGGTCATGATCCCAGGGTCCTGGAATCAAGCCCCGCATCGGGCTCTCTGCTCAGCGGGGAGCCTGCTTCCCCCTCTCTCTCTCTGCCTGCCTCTCTGCCTACTTGGGCTTGTGCTCTGTCTGTCAAATAAATAAATAAAATCTTTAAAAAGAAAAAAAAGAAAGATGAAATGTTAAAGTCCAAATAGGAAGCACACGTAAACCTTCTATAGTCTTAAAGTAGGAAAGGACGTGCTACGCCAGACACAAAAACCCAGACACGTTAACGAACACTGTTCAGTTTGACTATCAAAAAAAAAGTCAAGTTTCTGAGTGAAAAGATACATAAAATTTGAGAACCGTGTGCTCAGTTACACCTCTGCGCACAACCGTACGTGCTCACACACCTGGTCCGACCGCCAGAGCAGAAGGTCAATAAGCGACAAAGTAGCACAAATCACTCGTCACACACGCAAGAGGTTGCACGGCGGGAGTCTGGCACACGGCAAGCCCGGCGGGCAGCGGCGGTCGTCCTGGGGGTGAGGGCCAGCAGAGCCTGTGGGGCACCTGCCGCCGGCCCAAACAGTCACACCCGCGACAGGATCCCCCCCATTTTGAAACCGTCACACAAGCGCGAGCACGGGAGCGTGGCAGGGAGCGGAGCTTGTAGAGTCTAGAGCTCGACCGCCGGGTGGAAAAGTGAAGAGCGCGCGGCCAAACAAGGCCAGCGGGAGACGTCCTGTCCGCACCACCGCCGCAAGTCAGGTGACCTGTGTGTGACGCGGGACACGCTGAGACAGCACAGACTGCTCTCTGCGGAGACAAACCAACGTGAGCAGGTCGCTGGAGGCAAACCATGACAAAAGCCCCGTGGGGGAAGAGGGTGCAGGGACAAGGAAGGCTCTGGGCCCCGAAGGCGCCCTGTGTCTTGCAGGAAGCGTGTGCCGAGCACGGATTGCCCGGCCAGCACCTCAGAGGCTCCGTCTGGTTTAGTACACAGAGCCCAGCAGGTTGGAGAGGAACCCACTGCTCGTTAGCGGCCAGCTACCGGCACAGCAGGACTCGCCCAGGACCGGCTCCCACAGGCTCCACTCTCCGCCCGTGCTGTGGCGCAGACCAGCACAGGTCAAAGGCAAGGTCGAGGAGGGCCTCCCTCCCTGCATCCTACACATCGTAGCCGAGTGCAGCAGCAGCTTCTTCCTCATTCACCTGGACAGGCGTTCCACCACATCTAGGAAGCCGGCCAGGCGCCGTCTGAGCCCGCGGAGTCCAAGACCTTGGCTTGAAGGACACCCACGTGTATCATGGCTGCCACGCGACATGGCAGAGGCTAACAGAGGCGCTGGGCCAACTGCTCCAAGCCCAAGGTGGGTCAGGAGGAGGCATGGGAGGCGAGGAGGCCACAGACACCACTGCCCAGAGGAAGCCACGCGCCTAAGGGTCAGGCCACCGTGTGGGGTCACGGGAATGACCCAGCCCTGCAGCAGGCCCCAGGACCCTCTCTTCTGGCACAGGAGCCAGAGAAGAATCCACTTCCAGAGTCACCAACAAGAATCTGGGCTGAGGATCTAGGGAAGACAGTTCAACAGTTCATTGCTCACCATCCCTCAGGAACACTATTTCTCAACCCAAGCTGTCCCAAGCTGGGTCACTGGGTTCACACGGAAACCCCCAGAGCCACGTGGCCCTCCAGCTCAGTGAAGAAATCCCAGTCCTCGTAACTCCAGGGCCAGTATGCCCTGAGCACTGGCCAGGCGCCCACAAGAGCCACAGGGGCTTTCTGGGACATACCTCAAGGAGACTGAATGATTCAGCCCACGGAAGAGGCTCACGAGGTCCGCAGTGGCTGGTCACACGCTCGCCGTGACCGGACCGCTTACCTGGGCCTCAGCGGACCCTGGCCTGAGCGCAGACACCGTGTCTGCAGGTGGGACTAGCGGGGAACGCAAGCAGGCATGAGCCCCCCAGTTTCCAGCTCTGATCTACGGCTGTCCCTCGGGAGGCAGCAACCAGCCCTGGGCAGTGAGAAACAGCGAGACGCAGGTCCCAGCAAGGCAGGGCAGCCTGAACACTGGTTTCAAGGTAACCAAGGGAGCTCAACTCAGTCATTCCACTCCGACACCACAGAGAGACCAGAGACACCTGCTCACTTGAACCACGACAGCCTGAGGCCTGGAAGTAAAGACCCTGCTGACAGCAGCATCCCCAGACCCCTTGGGCACCAGAACTACAGGCGTGAGATGTAGCCGCGTCACGATCAAGCCACTGCTGGAGGGTCCCACAACTGACAACTCCCACGTGGGTCTCCCGGGGCCCAGTGCCCGCTGGGTATCTCCATCTGGACCCCTCAAACCCAACAGCTCCAATGCTCACCTTGCCTTCTTCACCCGACCTCTCCCTGGCCCCCAACACACCTGCCTCTTTTCCTGCATCATCACGCACTCAGCGGTCGGGTCAGGAACCAGCATCACGGCTCCTGCTCCTCCGTCTCCCTCCCCACACCTGACCCTCTTCTCCACCCCCCACCACCATCCCTTTCAGAAGGGGTCCCTGCCTCCAAGACTGTGCCCTCAGAGCCAGCCTCCACCCCAACCCCACCTGCTCCCCACACCAGCCAGCCACTGCAGCCACGTCCCCAGGCAAGGCCAGTCCTCCGGTTCCCCCACCAGACCCGCGGCCCCCACCCCACCCCACCCCTCTGACTCACTTCACGGCTCTCGAGCCGACCAGCCCCGCGCCCCCCTCCACCGGGCTGGCAAAGCGAAGGTCTGCAAGCGTGCGGTCGGGAACAGAGCCCTGTCCTCGGGCCCTGGCGCTGCACTGCAGTCGTGCCGGCGCTGCAGGAAGCCGGGAGCCCCGGCACTCGGGCCTCGCAGCCGGGGGCCGCGGGCCGGCCTGGCCCAGCACCACCTGGCCCTCACCCTGACCTGCCGGCTTCACGACCTGGCCGCTGCGCCCAGCAGTCCTCGCGGCGTCCGGACACACCAGTCCCTGCGCCGGACCGCCTCCCCCGACGCCCGCGGCGAACGGGAAGGGGCCTCTCCGAGTTCAGGTTCTGCTTCCCCTAGAGGACAGTCCGCCGTGCCCGGGGCGCGCCTCAGGCCCCGCACCCCGCGCCGGCGTGGGGCAGAAGGGGCGCGGCCGGCTCCCGGGCCTCTTCCGGGCTGCGGCGCCGGCTCCTCGGCCGCGCCGGGCGCACCTGGGCCCCGGCCGGGGGGCGGTCTCGGCCCCGCGACGCCCAGGACCCTCCTCGCGCTCGCCCGCTGACCTTGGGAACGCGCCTCCCGACTCGGCTTCCCACGAGGCCCCGGCCGACGGCGCGGACCCCAGACTCTCCGGCCGCGGCTCCCCCGACGGACGCCTCTCCAAGCGAGCGCCGCCGGTCCCCGGGCGCCGCTTTACTTGAGGAGCTGCCGCCCCGGCCCGGGCACCGCCCTCCCAGCCTACCCGGCCCGGAGTGGCGGGCTGGGTCGTACGCCGAGCCCGCCCCCGCCACCCTCCGCCAACCGCGGCCCGGCGCGCAGCAGCCCGGCCCCGCCCCCAGGCGATCTCTGCGCTCATTGGCCAGAGACGCGTCCCTCTCTCGCTCTCCCTCTCTCCACCCCGCCCACCGGGCCCCTGAGAACGGGAGTGCGCAAACTCCGCCTCACGCTCGGCCCCGCCCCCCGGCCGTCTGGAGACCTCGACTCCCGACCGTTGCGCGCGAGCGCTGCCTCCCGCTGGCCGTAAGGAACGCGGCCGGTCAGTGCGCAGGCGCGGGGCGTGCACGTCCCGCTTCCTCGCGTGGCTCCCGGCTCTTTCCGCCTCTCTGCTCTTGTCCGCCTCCGACCCTGACCTGGCGGAGGCGCGGGCGCGCGCATCCCGCGCCGCACGGCAGAAACGCATCGGCCTCGCGGGCTCGGCGCGCCCCTGCGCTCAGAGCCAGGCCCCTCGCAAACACGCGCCTGTCCAGGGACACACGCCCGGTGGGCCCGACCTGGACACACGCGGGCCCTCTCCCGCTCCGCTACCGCTCACGCAGGAACGCACATGCGGCGCTCCCGGCCAACCCCCGGAGACCCTGCGGCCGCCGACCCCCGAGAGAGCAGAGACGAGTTCCGTGGGCCGACCGGGGGTCGGGATGAGCCGGGGCGCTGCAGAGGGCGCGGAACAGGCAACAGTAAGACACGCGAAGCGCTGCGAAGTGGCGCCGCGGGGGGACCCAGGAGGATCAGGAGGATCGGACTCCGAGGGAAGCAGCTGGCGGGGGGCTGCGATCTGCACAAGGCACGGCACGGGCACAGCCTCGCAGGCTGAAGTCATCTAGGCACGTTTGCAGACGGAGAAAAAGGCGGGCATCGCCACAGCTCAGGAAGCGAGAAGGGCCCTCTGAGAAGGAAGTGGTCGGCAGCCTTACGCCCAGGCCTAGCCCGTGTCTTCAACTTGCAGCGAGCTGTGGCTGATGGCCTGAGGGTGCAGCGTGGGGCCCTGGGGCACACACTGGGGCAGTGGAAGCTGCACAGTGCAGGGAGGGACATTCCCTTCCCCACGAGGGAAGGGGATCAGCCCTTTTCTGTTGCAGGGATGGAGCCCAGAAGACAGGGACAGAAGGCTGACGGTGAGGTGCTCTGCCGATGGGGCCTGGTCCCTTGGAAAGAGCCCCAACCACCCCCGACCCCACAGAAGGCTGACGGTGAGATGTTCTGCCGATGGGGCCTGGTCCCTCGGGAAGAGCCCAACCACCCGCGACCCCCACATAGAAAGCAGAAGTTGCTAGGGCAGGAGGCGGGCCTTTTCGAAGGTCCTGTCTGAAGGATTCACTTTCCTGCCCCAAGCCCTGCCTCCGGACATGGCCAGTGCGCAGCAGCCCTGCTGGCTCTGTCCCGTCCCCAGCCTTAGCCAGATGTCACTCCCCAAGGGCACAAACCACTCCACCAAACACCACAGCTGTCATTTTATTACACTATTGAGGCCCATCTCCGTCTGAGCTCTAGGAGAGAAAGGCCCATGTCTGTGATTTGCTTCCAAGTGCTCCGCACCAAGCCCCGCACATGATGGGGCTCAATGCGTCTCATAATGGGTGGGTGACCAAGAGCGCAGTGAAGGAGGAGGGCATGAAAGACTCTGCAAAGGGAGGGTGCACAGAGCTGGTGACCATTCGACGTCCTGCCTGTCTCCACACGATTCTCAGTGGCTTCCTGTTCTGGCACTGGTGGGAGCTAGGAAGGTGACAGCCAACACCGTTCCCAGGCTCCCCAGTAGCAGTGCAGAGGCACACACACCTCTGGCTGGACCCACCCCATCTTCCCTTTCACTGCGCCAGCCCCCTAACACCTGAGTAATAACCCCTCTGCTTGAAATCCAGAGGTTTCTCTTCCCCAACCTGCACATCAGCAACGCAGAAAGTCTGTCCATATTTTCTATATCCCAGGCAGTTTGACTAGCAAGGGCAGTGGGCGAGCGAGGGAACACATGACACAAACCTTGCTCTAAAGCAGCTCATCCTCCTCTCACCTAGCAGGACTAGGAGAACAGCTGTCCTACCAGACCATTCCCAGGCCTTCACGGTCACAGGCACACCATGACCACTGCAGATCCCCACAGGGAACAAGCCAGGGCCACAGACAATCACAAGCCTCCACCAAGAGCCAGGCCCTCCCAGGACAGCAGACCAGCAGCCACCAAGCCAGCTAGCTCAGAGCGGAGAGACCACATATGTGCACCTCGATGGGCCAAATTCTCACCTGTAGAACTTGGCTGTGGTTTGCGATCGTGGATGAGAACGCCTACTGCAGGATGGCTGTGTCAGGTGTGGTCTGTAGACGGGAGGCAGGGACTGAGGGGGTGTGGCCACTCCGTGCGGCTTAGCACCGTGTCGGCCACACAGTAGATGCTCATTAACGTCGTCTGCTACTCCCTGTGGCAACAGTGCCCCCAGAAGGCTCTGCAGGCCAGAAGTCAGGGGTCGTGTTGGCTTTCCTCTCCTAGAGCCCAGACTGGAGACCCTTGCTTGCCTTGGAGATGGGCTGTCAAGTCTGAGGAGAGCTCTGGGGGCAAGACCAGGGTCAGCGGACCTGGCGGCCTCCACACTACCCTCGCAAAGGAAGAGGGGCACGCACCAGTGCACGCTGGGTTTCCTTTCCCCTTCTTTGTATACTTAGAAGCCCTGCTTACCTTCCCTCGCCCACCCTCTCCACATGCTTCTTGAAGGGTCTTTTGTGACTAGTCACATAAGGCCTCACACTGCCTTGGGGATTCTCACCCCACAAGGAGCAGGCCCCATGCAAGATGAGGATAGTTCCAGCAAGACGTTCTCAGAGAAGGCAGGCCCTGGGGGACAGAACACCCCTCTTTGAGGGCACAATGCGAGAGCAGCTCTAGAACCTCCGTTCTGGAATCTGCCCCTGCTTTCCCAGAGCCTGCCTGGACCCACACCAGTCCACGGCTGCGTTCGCTTCCCACTCCGAGCTCTCAGCCCTGGTCACTCCCCTGCCTCTGCCCCAGTCCCAGAAAGACTTCAGAAACGGGGGTGCAGCCTCGAGGGGCCCAGGGCCCAGCAGCCTCCTCGGGCCCTGTTGCCCTAGCCCTTCTGATCCCGGTCAGGCCTCTGCCCCGCCCCCTGCTCCTCCCACCCAAGGCCCCGCCCCCTCCCGTGGCACCCCGCCCTTCATGAAGGGCAGTGCCCGGCGAAAGCTGGACCAGCAAAACTTCATGGAGCAGGTGCGCGAATGCAGGGACAACGGCTACCTGCTCTCTTCCAGGAAGATTGGCTCTGGGGCCTTCTCCAAAGTCTACCTGGCCTACGCCACACGTGAGCGCATGCGGCACAACCCCAAGCTGGCCTCCGACCTGCGAGGCAAACACCATGCCATGGTGAGGCAGGCCCATATCCTCCCATGGGTGCAGACAGCAGGCTAACCCCAGTGGTACCCATGCCCCATGCCCCACTGAGGCACCTCCCTGCTGTGCCAGCTCCCTCCTGCTCTGGTGTCCTCCCAAGGACCTGCAAGCTGGCCACTCCCAGCTCCAGAACCCCTGGAGCATATCAGAGCCAGGAGGGAAGGGGAAGGTCTCTCTAGACCCCCAGGGATTCTGCTTCCCAGCCTCGCCCCAGTCAAGCTCAGCAATGTGCACAAAGGACATGGGGCTTGTTCACATCCCCTTTCAGGGGCTGTGGCCTACACACAAGGGCCACCCTCTGCCCCTGCAGGTGGCTATCAAGATCATCTCCACGGCTGAGGCCCCATGGAGTTCTCCCAGAAGTTCTTGCCCCGTGAGATATCATCCCTCAATGCTACCTACAGGCACCTGAATGTGGTAGGCAGAGACCCCGACATGGCCCGTGCCCATCCTGTCCAAGAGCACCCCCTTTCCCACCAGGGACCCTGATGCTTGGGGCCCAGCCCCATCTTGAGCCCCTGCTCCAGTGCCCTGGACAAGCCCTCCTTGGGTGATGGCAGGCTGGGGACGGGCTCTGGCAGGTGCAGCTCTGAGACCGACCACAACAGCCAGCGCTCCTACTTGGTGCTGGAGTTGGCGGCCCGCAGGGACTTGCTGGAGCACATCAACGCCGTGTCGGGCCACTGCTGCCGCCTGGGGCTGGAAGAGGAGGAGGCCCGTGGGCTGTTCAGGCAGCTGGTCAGCGCCGCGGCCCACTGCCACAGCTCTGGCATCGTGCACAGTTGAGGGGGTGCCCTCACCACCTGTCCCCCCCGACCCCCGCATGGAGAGGCCCAATGAGCCCAGGACCAGCCCTGCTTCCCCTTCCCTACGCAGGGATCTCAAGTGTGAGAACATCCTGCTGGATGACCAGGGCCTCCTAAAGCTGACCGGTGAGCCTGTGGCCCAGCCCCACCTCTGCCCTAACCCACCCTGACTCACGGCCCCAGCCTTCAGCTTCTCCGGGAGGCCCGCCCACGCTCAGCCACTGTACCGGCGAGGACTCCAGCCTCTACTCTCAACTGCTTCAGGCTTTTTTCAATTTTTGTGGCTTTAAAGACCCGTTTATTTATTTGAAAGAAAGAGAGAGGGCGAATCCTGAAGCAGGCTCCGGGCTGAGCGTGAAGCCGGATGCAGACCCCGGGCTCTATCCCAGGACCCTGAGATCGTGACCTGAGCCGAAACCGAGAGTGGGCTGCTCAGGTGACTGAGCCGCCCAGGCACCCCCCCCTTCAGACTTGACCCCAACCTGGCTTGACCTTTGACCCTCCCAGGAGGCCCAGCCCCACGCTGGCCCCCACCTGTGCTTGGGACACGCACCCACTCTGCATCTGCCCCACAGCCCCCTCTCCTGAGCCCAACGTCCCTTCCCCTCCTGCCCCCCACCCCCGGCACCACGCGCCTCCACAGACTTTGGCTTCGACAACCGCTCGGGCCTCAAGGACTCGCTGCTGAGCACCTTCTGCAGCTCTGTGGCTTACGCGGCCCCCGAGATCCTCATGAGCAAGAAGTACAATGGGGAGCAGGCTGACCTGTGGAGCCTGTGAGTGGCCCCCTGGCACAGGCAGGACCGTGGGAGGGCAGGAGGGGTGCAGGCCCTGAGCCGCCCATGTCCCCAGGGGTGTCATCCTCTATGCCATGGTGGCTGGGAAGCTGCCCTTCAAGGAGCATCAGCCACACCGCGTGCTGCACCTCGTGCGCCAAGGCCCCGCCCTCAGGCCGGGCGTGTCCCCAGGTGAGCCAGAGCACGGGTCCCCCCCAAGTCCTGGCAAGAAAGATCTGGGTCCAGGGGCGCCTCAGGCGCTCCCTCGCTGTGTTTGGCTCAGGTCACGGTCCTGGGGTCCTGGGATTGAGTCCTGCATTGGGCTCCCTGCTCAGTGGGGGGCCTGCTTCTCCCGCTGCCCCTCCTCCTGCTCATGCTCTCTCTCAAATAAAATCTTAGGAAGAGACTGGGTCCAGAGACCGGTCATTATCCCCAGTGAGGGGAGTGGCGGGGGCATGGGGGCTGAGCTGGCATCCCACCCCCAGTCCGGGCTGGTAAACGGACGGCAGCACAGAGGTGAGAGGGCAGCGGGGCTGGGGGTGGCACAGACTCAGTCTCCTTGTCTGGAAAGCAACGGTCCCGGGGACTCTGAGCTCTGCACCGGCCCAGACTACACCTCCTTCCCTCTCGGTGCCTCCATCTCATGATTGGAGAAGCACGGACTCCCTGCACGCGTTCGGGTGCCTGCACGGGATACGTCCCCCAAACTACCCAGCACTGCTGACAGTCATGGGCACGGGCAAGAGAGTGGCCAGTGGGAGGCCACAGCTGCGAGCCCTTGCCCAGAGTGCCAGGACCTGAGCCAGGGCCTGCTACAGCTAAGGCCGCGCGCACGCCTGGATCTGCAACACGTGGCCGCCCACTGGGGGGGGGAAATGCTGCCCGCCACGCATGCGCTCTTCCGCACCATGCTCTGCTCGTCGCCAGGTGGGCGGGGCCCCAGCAGGGCGGGCGCTCAACGCCCCTTCTGATTCCCCGTGGCTGTCGGTTGCAGTGAAGCCAGCCAAGTCACAGCTGCCCACAACCCCGCATCCCACGGAGCCTGGCAGAGACTCAGAGCGTCCAAGGCCACTCCTGCAGCTCCGGCGCCCCCACCACGGGGGGGACTCACCGTGGGAATGCTTCTGGCCAGACGCCTGAGCCCCCAGAGGGAGTCCCAAGAAGAGGTGCAGGATCTGCCCAGCGGGAGCTCCGGAGCATGGCGGTAGCAAGCCTGGGGGTGGGCGCCTCCGGGTAGCCACTATCCCTGAGATCCACGTTTGCCGTCAGGACCACGCCTGAGCACTGCCTGGGCACCCGAGGATGGGTAGGCCCAGGCGAGGCCAGATAAAGCATTTATTTTACGGAGGGGATGCTCGTGTGTCAGTGCAGGAAGGGGCAGCCAGCCACGGGGAAGCCGGTAGCACTCCCCAGCCGGGGAGAACACGAATCCACATGCCTCCACGCCACAGCTTTAATCGGGAGGAGAAGACAAATACAGGGGGTACCAGAGAGGAAGGAGACCCCTCGTTTCCGGGATGCACCCAGGCTTGATGGGAGGAATGGAAGTGGACCTCCAGCTCTGGAGGAAGTGACAGGACTGAGGGCACATGGAGAGAGGGTGCTGGAACACTCAGGGCGTCAGGCTGCACTCCTGTACCAGAGTACAAAGGAGTCCTACCCCGGAGACGGTGGCAGGAAGGGAGCAGGGCACGGGGAGGGCCATGTGGACAGCCTACCAGGCTTGGCAGCTGCAGAACACAGGAGCCCACACAAGGAGCTGGGGGAAAACAAGTTTCTTGGACCCACTGGGGCTCCAAGGAGACAGAGGGTGCTAAGGAAAAAGGCTGGGCAAAGAGTGAGGCTGCAGGCGCACCGGGGAGGCAAGGGGCTATGCAACTCAAGGAAAGGGACCACGGCTAGAGCGTAGTTAGTGCAGACGTAGCTTGTCACATCAGTTCTGGGCTGGACAAACTAGCAAGGGACTGAGGGCAGTCTCGGGACACAGGCGGAGCAGGATGGTGGAGAGGAGGCAGACAGCACCCAGCAAGTGCTCCAAGGACAAACCAGGGGCAGCAGCCCTAGGAGATCCCAGAACAGGCTGAGGCTGGTGACGGTCACAAGATGTCAGTCCTCTGAGGCTGGATCTCAGGCAGGGCTAGCTAAGGACCCCAGAATGGAAGGTGCGGTGTGGGACTGGCAGCAAAGGGCCCTGCTTATACCTGGATGCCCAGACCTCTGTAGTGCCCTCAGGGGTTGCTCAGGCTTGTACTGGTTTCTGCCCAGCCCCGTCGGCTATCTCCTGGAAGTGCCTGAGAGTCACAGAGCCTGACTAGCTCGGGCTGACCAGTGCTGGTCTGAACAACCTGTGTTGCAGGAAGCAACGGGGCATGAAGCGCCCTGACACCCCACGTTTACTGCGCATTCATCCCAGACGCCCCACCCTGCGCCCAAGTGTAGCTACGCCTTTCAGCAGGGAACAGTGCTCTGAGAAAGGAGACCCGGAGGCCTGCAGGTGGCTGCAGGAAGGCCTGGTGTGGAAGGCCTGGTGTGGAAGGCCTGGACGGATGGGCTGGCCAAGGTGGGCCTGGAGCTGGGGGTTGGGGTGGGGAGCCAGGGCCTCAGGTGGGTGTAGCCCCCTCTGCTTGTGGTTCCGCGGCCGGCTCCTCTGGCTGCCCCCAGATGTGCTGCTCCCGCTCCTGGTGGTCCAGCTGCTGCAGCCGCCTCTCCACATCCTCAGGCACCTGTACCTCCAGCAGGTTTTCCATGCCCGGCTCTGGCTCATCCCCAATGAGCACCTGCCGGCAGGGGAGGGAGGTGAGCAGCTGGCCGCCCCCCCACAGACATCCATACCTGTTCTCCACACACACTGCTCCCACCTGAATGAGTCTCTCACAAGCCCCCTGCACGTCGGGCTCTGGCTCCCAGCTGTGCAGCTCACGCAGGATCAGGTAGGCTCCCTGGCGCCTCACCTGCTGGCGCCCAGCGGCCGTGGCTGTCAGCTGCAACAGGGCAGAGAGCATGCAGAGGTTGAGGTGTGGGGATACTGGGGAGTGGCACTGGCACAGGACCCCTGCTCACCAGCATGACGGCCTCCACCAGCATCTTGCGGATGTCAGCATCGGGCTCCCGCTGCTTGTCTGGGGGCAGGTACTGCAGGTCCACTGGCAGCCCTAGAGGTGGGTGTGGGAGTTGCTGCTGTCTGCACTGGGCAGCTGGACCCTGCCTTTGTAAGTCCCACTTGTGTTCAGCATCTCCCCGCCTGAAGGTTTCGGGAAGGGTCCTGATCTGTGCACCTGCCTGCCCTCTAGGGGCCTCCCCACGCCCAGCCACCCCTGAGGCTCCACCAAAGCCACTCACGCTCCATCTCCTCCTCAGAGAAGTCCTCAGGCCCAGCCAAGGGCAGCAGCAAGAAGGGGAGAATGTCCACCTGGGGCCCAAGCAACCACTCGTGGTGTCCTGAGGGGAAGACAGAAACGGGAGCCAGTCTGGGGGGGAGGGGTCCAAAGTGGTCTCTTTGCCCCAGCCCACCCCCCAACCGCAACCCCTCCACCCCCATCACCACTCACGATGCTCGAAGCAGCAGTTTCGGAGAGTCCCCACCACCCCGCCCCTGCGCACCGATGAGTCTGGGAATTGGGCAAGGGGCAGCAGCCGCTGGACCACGCACCTGGGGGAAGGGGCCACTCAGTGCCGTCCCCGTTCACTTGCACCCCCTCCCCGCGGGCGCCCCGGGCTTTACCTCTCGCGGTCCAGCAGGAACGCCCGCGCTGCGGGACGCTGGCTGAGGTTGGAGAGCACTGGCCCCAGGTAATGCAGCGGCGCCCGGGGATTGTAGTCGGGCGTGCACAGCGCGTGCACCAGCCGCTCCAGGCCTGGCCCCCCCGGCTCCTCAGCCGCCAGCGCGGCCATCAGCGCGTCACACGGCGCCGGCTCGCGGCTGAGGTTGGCCAGCACGGCGGCCGCCTCCTCGGCCCAGGGCCACTCTGGGTCCAACGCGCGGCCCAGCAGGCGGGCAGGCAGCGCGGGCTCGGCCTCCAGGAGCGGATCGTGCAGGCCGGGCTCGGCAGCCAGGTTGACGAGCGCACGAGCGGCGTCGCGGGCCGGGGCCGGGGCCGGGGCCGCCGCCAGCTCGACCAGCGCCCGCAGCAGCGCCGCCTGGCCGGCCAGCAGCGCCCGACCGGGCCCGGAGCCGGTCAGCGCCAGCACGTGCCGCACTGCCTCCGCCTGCAGGTCCGCCCGCTCCGCGGGCGCCAGGAAGAGCAGCAGCTTCGCCACCTCCGCCTCCACGCCGGCCTCCGGCATCGGCGACCCTGCGGGAGCGAGCCCATCAGCCGACGCTCCGGTGCGAATCCGGGCCTCCCCCATGCCTGCTGGTGCCTGCGGATCACCCACGCCGCCGCCGGCCCCGAGAACTCGCCCATCAGGGGAGCGGAAGCCGCAGCCGCCAATCAGAGGCTGCCGACTGTGCGCGCGGGGCGGGGTCGGCGTTTGGAGGCGTGGCCACGCCGAAGCCCGGGGCATTGTGGTCCAGGAGCCCAGCCACAGCGGGGGCGGGAGCCGCGCGGGGGCGGGGCTGGCGCGCGGACCGAAGCGGACGGGAATCCCCGGTGTGACCTCGGCCCCCGGGCCGGCCGGCCCCTGGGGAGAGAGTTCCTGTCGCTGGAAGAGTCACGTCATAAGTTACTGTAATGGACTTTCTAAGGTTAGAGCAGCCTGTGTTTCCGGAGCAACCTCCGTCTGGTAGTGAGAATGCTTACATTTTAATACGTTGTTGTACTCGGTTTGCTCACATTTTGTTTAGAATCTTTGCATCCGGGTCTGTGGTTTTCATATAAAGCCCTGGTTTTCTTATCGGGGTAGTACTGGCCTCAGAAGGATTGGGGAAGCGTTCCCTCTTCTTCCGTTTTCGGGAGGACTTTGTGAAACTAGCATTTCTTCATTGAGTGGTTGGTCGACCACCCAGTGAAGCCATCTGCGCCTGAAATTTTCTTTCTAGAAAGATCTTTCGACCACAAATTCTTTAATAGACACTTCGCTATTCAGGTTGCCGCTTTCTTCTTGAGTGACTTTTGGTAGTTTGTGTTTTTCAAGGAATTGGTTGGTTCATTTAATCTGAAGTGTCAAATTCGTTGGCATGAGGTGGTTCATAATCTTCCCCCATCCTTTAACGTCTGTAGCGTCTGTAGTAGTGTCGCTTGTGCTCCCTGATGCTGACGGCTTGTGACGTCTCACTCTTGTCGATTTGTCCATTGTGTTGATCTCACTAAAGAATCATGTTGGACTCATACATTTTCTCTATTTTCTTTTCTGATTTAATGAATGTCCACATCGACCTTACTATTTCCTTTCTCCTGCTTATTGTGGGTTTAATGTGCTGTTCTTTTTCTAGTTTCTTTAAGGTAAAGGCTGAGATAATTGATTTGAGACCTTTTCTAATATAAGATATTTCCTTCATCTATTCCTTGCCTCATGGGTCATGTTATGTACTTCTGCATAGGTTATAAGCCCCTTAGTAGGTTGATATTATCTTTGTTTCACTCTAAGGGCTAGAACAAAGCCTGTAGGGACAGTGATGGCTGGGAGAGCTATTGAGAGGGAACAGCACGCCCCTGAAGTCAGTGGGTAATAAGGTCCAGGAGTCGGGATTTGCCCCCAGGTGAGACCAACCAGCACTTCATAGGCTCACTGTCAGCTGAACCTTGTGTGAAAGCCCCTTGCCCGGAACTGAGGAAGACGTTAGACAAGTCCGAGGAAATGCCCACCTCTCCAAGGAAACCACATGCTCGGACACGCAGTTGCTGCCCATAAGAGTTGAAAACGTCTCAACAAGAACTTCCACATACCTCTGACCCAGACACTTCAAATTCCCAAGTTACCCCAGTTATCCCAATAATGACCTTTTAGCAAAGTTTTCAGTCTCCTTCAACTAAGAGCTACACTTCAGTCTTGACTTTCATGCCCTTGATGCTTGCAGGACACCGACCAGCTCCTTTGTAACATGTTGCTCAACTTGTACTTGTCTGGTTGCCTCATGATTAGATTCAGATTGGCAGGAACACCAAGGAGGGGGGAGCCTGGGCTGCTCAGTCAGTGAAGCATCTGCCTTCAACTCCGGTCATGATCTCAGGGTCCTGGGATGGAGACCCTTGGCTGCCTTGTCAGTGGGAGCCTGGTTCTCCCTCTGCCTCTGCTCCTCCCCCTGCTCCTGTTCTCTCTCAAATAAATCTTTAAAAAAAGAAAGAAATACTATGGAGATGAGGCTGAGGGCTTTTTGTTGGGTCCCATCAGTTTGTCCCCACACTGGAGATGTTTATTTTGATTACTTAAGGGGAATTGCCCAGGATTCTTCACTGTTAGATTACTTTTTCTCTTTGTCTTTAGTAAATGTTTTATGGGGCAATACTTTGAGAATACGTAAATAGTGCATTCCTCATGCACATTTCACTCACTAGTGTTTGCTTGTTTTGTCTGTCATAGAGGAGAAAGCTTTCTCTTTACCTATTTTTGTTCACTTGTGTATGTCAGTGAAGACTCATGGATTCTCATTTCTGTTTTTAAAGTTAATTTATTGAAGTAATCTCCACACCCAGTGTGGGGCTGAACTCATGACCCTGATATCAAGAGTCATTTGCCAGCCAGGTGCCCCTCATGGAGTCTTATTTTATTCAAAGAAATAGAATATTTTACTCTCATTATTGTGATCCAAAATTTGGCCATTGGAAGAACCTTCAAGGATGATTCTGTGTATTATTTTATTTTTTAAAGATTTTATTTATTGGGACGCCTGGGTGGCTCATTTGGTTAAGCAGCTGCCTTCAGCTCAGGTCGTGATCCCGGCGTCCTGGGATCGAGTCCCACATCAGGCTCCTTGCTTGGCGGGGAGCCTGCTTCTCCCTCTGCCTCTGCCTGCCACTCTGTCTGCCTGTGCTTGCTCAAGCTCCTCTCTCTCTGACAAATAAATAAAATCTTTTTTAAAAAAAGATTTTATTTATTCATTTGAGAGACAGAGATAGAGAGAAGGAGCAAGGGGAGAGGCAGAGGGAGAGAGAGAACCAGACTCCCCACTGAGCAGGGAGCCTGACGAGGGGTTCGATCCTGGCACCCCAGGATCATGACCTGAGCCAAAGGCAGACACTTAGCCATCTGAGCCACCAGATGCCCCTATTTTAATTTTCTTTTGAAAGATTTTACTTATTGGGCAAAAAAAAGTTCTATAAATTTTTTTAAAGATTATTTATTTATGTATTTATTTGAGAGAGAGAGACAACATGAGAGAGGTCACTGGGAGAAGCAGACTCCCTGCTGAGCAGGGAACCTGATGTGGGACTCAATCCCAGGATTCCAGGATCATGACCTGAGCCGAAGGCAGCCTGCAGCACAGACAATGGGGCAGGGAGGAGGGGAGAAAGGGGAGAGGGAGGAGAGGGAGAGACAATCTGAAGGAGACTCTGTGCTGAGCATGGACCCCGACACCGGGCTCAGTCAAACCACTGAGACATCATGACCTCAACCAAAACCAAGAGTAGGGTGCTCACCTGACTTAACCACCCAGGAGCCCCTCCTGTGGTATTTTTTAAAAGAACTTTATTGAGGGGCACCTGGGTGGCTCAGTCAGTGAAGCGTCTGCCTTCGGCTCAGGTCATGAATTGACCCCCACATCAGCCTCTCTGCTCAGCGGGGAGCCTGCTTCTCCCTCTGCCAAATAAATAAAATTTAACAAAAAACTTTATTTGGTAATCCATATACCATCCAAATCATCCATTTAAATTCAATGTTTTTTGGTATATTACATTATTAATTTTGTAAATGGTAATAAAATGTGTATAACAAAACTGGCCATTGAAACCATTTCTTATTTTTTATTTTATTTATTTATTTTAAAGATTTTATTTACTTATTTGACAGATCACAAGTAGGCAGAGAGGCAGGCAGAGAGAGAGGAGGAAGCAGGCCCCCTGCTGAGCAGAGAGCCCAATGTGGGGCTCGATCCCAGGACCCTGAGATCATGACCTGAGCTGAGGGCAGAGGCTTTAACCCACTGAGCCATCCAGGAGCCCCTATTTTTATTTTTTTAAGATTTTATTTATTCGTTTGTCAGAGAGAGCACGCACAAGCAGGGGGAGCAGCAGATTCCCCACGGAGCAGGGAGCCTGATGAGGGATTCGATCCCAGGCCCCCAGGATCATGATCCGAGCTGAAGGCAGACACTTAACCGAATGAGCCACCGAAGCTTCCCTAAACCATTTTTTAACGTAGGCTCCACGTCCAAGATGGGGCTTGAACTCGTGACCCCAAGATCCAGAGGGGTATGCTCCAGGGACGGAGCCAGCCAAGGCGCTAAGCCATGTCCAAGTGTACGGGTAGCAGCATCAGTTACGCTCACGGTGCAACCATCACCGCCGCCTACTTCCGAACCGTCACCGCCCAGTGCGAACCGTCACCTGCCAGCACGCCCGGCCCCCGCTCGCCTGCCTCCGGTGACCTCTAATCTACTTCCTAAACAGACCCCACTCCTCCGGCAGCCTCGGCGGGACGCCCCATGCCGCTCGGATGGCTCCGGACCAAGGAGTGTGTGGGGTTTTACGCCGCTTTATCCCCCGGGGAGGCTCCCGGAACCGAAGCTGCCGTCAGGATGGGGAGCAGGGGCACAGCCCGAGGAGCCTCTGCGCTCGCCCCCAACCTCCAACCTTTCCCCCCGGGCAATCCCCCCTCCGTCCCTGCGACTCTGTCACTTCACGAGTGTGACAGAAATGGAATCACGCGGCAGATGATCTCTGGAGGCTGTTGCCTGAGTCGGCCACTTCATTCTTGTCGCTCCCGAGTGCCCCCCGTGTGCACGTCCCCGTGAGCAGCTACTTGCCTGTTGAAGGACCTTCATGTCATTTCCAGGGTGAGGCGGGAGAACCCTGTCGTGCAGGTGTGTGTACGGACGCAGATCTTCATTCCCTGGGGTCAATGCCGAGTTGTCGCAACGGGTGTGTTCAGTTTTTGAGAAACTGCCGAATGGTTTTCCAGAGTGTCTGGACCATGTTCCATTCCCGCAAGCCACGTGTGGCGACCCAGTGGTTCCGAATCCCCACCAGCATTTGGCGATGTCAGTGTTTTTTTAATTTTAGGGTTAGTTTGCGTTTCTCATTAATTGGCTAGTGATTGGAGCGTCTCCTCTTTGGTGAAATGTCTGCCACTTTTCCCATCTTCTAGGGGGATTATTTGGTTTCTAAGGATGTTCTTTGTGGACAGGCCACTTGTAGGCATTTTCTCCTAGTCATGGCTTGTCTTTCGGTCCTGCTAAAAGGGACTTTCATAAAGCAGAAGTTTTAAAATTTGATGAAGTCCAACTTTCTGATTTCTTTCATGCACGCTGTCTCTGGCGTCCTGGGAATGCTTCGTCAGTCACTAGTCCAGAAGACCTTTTATATTTCCTTCTACATTTTTCCTAGTTTTACATTTAAATACACAATTCACTTTGAGGTTTGTCCCTAGTTTTATCATCTCTTTTTTGCCATAATTTTTTTAAAAGATTTATTTATTTGGGAGAGTAGGCACACAGGCGTGCACCCACACACGCACACACACAAGCAGGGGTGGGGGGCAAAGGGGAAGCAGGCTCCCTGCTGAGCAGAGAGCCCAATGCAGGGACTAGATCCCAGGACCCTGGGACCATGACCCGAATGGAGGCAGATGCTTAACCGACGGAGCCACCCAGGCGCCCCTTGACATAATTTTTTTTTTTTAATCTACAAATATGTCTATCTTTCCCTTCTGAGTATTCTAAGTGAATGTTTTTCTAAATTACCTTCTGATATATTTATGGTTTTGGTTTCTACACTGCGACCTTTGAATCCTCTGAACGTTACTTTTGTAAATGATGTGAGAAGGGGATCTGGGGACACCTGTGCAGCTTAATGACTGAGCCACCCAGGTGTCCCAAGTTAGTGGGGTTTTTTGACTTGTTTAAATTTGCCCCACTTTCTCATGTTGGTATTTTTAAAAAAGATTTTTTTTTTTTTTTTTTTTTACAGAGAGAGATCACAAATAGGCAAAGAGGCATGCAGAGAGTGGGGGGGGGAAGCAGGCTCCCTGCTGAGCAGAGAGCCCGATGCGGAGCTCGATCCCAGGACCCTGAGATCATGACCTGAGCCGAAGGTAGAGGCTTTAACCCACTGAGCCCCCATGGTGCCCCTGACGTTGCTATTTTTTAATACATTTTTATCTATTCCTAATTTACTTCTGTTAGTTTAAGCTCTACCCAACATGGGGCTTGAACTCATGACCTTGAGATCAAGATTTGCACACGCCACCACTGAGCCAGGCAGGTGCTTCTCATGTTGGTATATTTAAAAGAATTTATTGCTTTTGTAATTTAAAGGAAATACCTGTCAAAGCGGACACTATGGGCAGATGTGGGTCCTTTTGTACAAACGTCACCTCTTCAGTTCTCCAGACCTTGCAGTTGGTGCCCTACTCGGCCTAGGACAGGGCCCCTCTCTCGGCAGTCCCCTCACAAAAGTCCCGGCACAGTTTGGGAGTTGTGCGGAAGGTATGGGAGACAAAGTCTATACAGAACACCCTGGAGAAAAAACTTCTAAAGTCGGAGGCTGAAAACACTCAGAGGGAAGAAACCGCTGTTTGACCACCCAAAAGGTGCTTTGCTTAGGTGTGAAACCTAGGACAGCCCCTCACAAAGGCAGACCCAGGGGCACTGGGTGGCCTGGTCAGTCAGGCACCCAACTCTGCTAGCGTTGTGTTCGCAGCGTCATGAGATCGAACCCCATGCCGGGCTCTGGGCAGAGTCTGCTTCAGATTCTCTCTCTCCCTCTGTCCCTCCCACTTGTGCTCTCTCTCTAGTAAACAGATAAATCTTCAAAAAACAAAGTAAAGGCAGATCTTGTAGCAAGTGCACACATGGGCCGTGTGTCCCACGAGCTGTGGGACCAGTGCCCGGGGAGGATTGGAAGCTCAGAAGGAAGCCAAGGCCCCGAGGCCCTGCACTTTGCGTACAAGTTCGGTTTCGTGGCAATTTTGAGGTAGGAGCGTCCAAACGATGCTGCTCCTTTATTGCTTCTATTTTTTTTTTAAGACTTTATTTGACAGAGAGAGACACAGCGAGAGGGAACACAAGCAGGGGGAGTGGGAGAGGGAGAAGCAGGCTTCCCACCGAGCAGGGAGCCCAACACAGGGCCTGATCCCAGGACCTTGGGACCATGACCTGAGCCGAAGGCAGATGCTCAAAGACTGAGCCCCCCGGGCATCCCTCCTTTGTTGCTTTTTAACTAAAGCACATGGGACCCATCACTGCTCCCTTCCAGCCCAAGGGTAGCAAAGCACCAACAGACCTAGTTTGAAATCTGCAGCGAAGGACTGCAGGCCCCCTACCCCTCCGCACACACACACGTGTGGCCAACTAGACTCTCCCATTCCCTTCATGCCTGGCCACTCACTGGCTGGTGAGTCCCCACTCCCCTTCTGACCCCAGTGATTTACTGATAAACATAGGCTGAGTCCCTAAGCTGGGAGCGAGACCCAGCCGGGACATGCCCACATGCTGGGTCTTGCTCCTGGCTCCCACCCCACTGGGAATGCCGCCCCACTGGGGCTGGCTACGCCAGACTCCACCACGGCCCCAGCCCCTGGCCTGCCGCCGGCAGCTTCGTCACACCATGGAGACCACCCTGCTCACACATGCAGCCCCCAAAGATGAGGGCGGCACCCCTTTCTCTGGCCACAACCTCTGGACTTTATTTCCAGGGGAGAGCAACTGGCTGGAGGGCCACATCTTGGTTCCGTGCGGGAGGGAAGAGCCTGGGCCCGCAGCCTGGTCAGCTGTAGCTGTCGGGGTCCGTATCTTCTGGCAGGAAGTAGCGCTGCAAGGTCGGCTGGAGGAGCAGCGGGGGCAGTGGCCGGGTGGGCCTGGGCCAGTCTGGGGGGAAAGGCCGGACTTCTGCCCTCGGCAGGGGCAGCTTCAGCATCCGGATGGAGCCGCTGACGGTACGGCTCACCCAGAGCCGGGACCGCTTCCAGCCTGCAGGCCAGCAGGACAGTGAGGTCTCCGGATGGGGCCGATGGCCACTGGGACCCCGGCTAGGGTGGAGGGAGACATCGGGGTCCAATCCTACCCCTGTCCACACTCACTCCTCAGTTTCATTGGAGGCTTCTGGACCTTGGCCTCCTGAAGCCGGAGAATGGGATAGTGCCTGGAGGAGTAAGGAGGGAGGTTTGGCCCAGCCGGCCCCTCAGCAGACCCCCACCCCGCAGGCCCTGTCCCAGCCTGGGGGCCCCCTCACCAGCGTTCCCGGGGCTGTGGCAGTACTGTGTTGTATTCTGGGGGACACGGGCTCGGGCGCGGTCTCTCGAGCTGCTCCTGTGGGAGACCCTGCAGCTGAGCCCGTGCCTGTAGCTGCTTGCAGAAGAAGTTGAGTGCGTCGATGGTCTCCAGGTCCAGCATCTGTGACCGGGACCAGTCTGTCTGCTCCAGTGGTGGCAGCTCTTCCGGCAGCACGTCGGGTGCTGAGGAGCATGCACAGATCTTGGGGGGCCAGAAGTGGGACAGCGCCTCCGAGAGCCCGCGTTTGGTCCGCCCCAGGCACCTTGGCGAAGGCATCAGCTTGGCTCGGGACTGGAGGACAGCCGAGTTCAGCTCCCGGGGTGAGACCACCAGAGAGGACACCCAGGAACGGACCGGGGCTGTCCCCGAGACAGGAGCTGACCCAGCGAGCACCGAGATCCGTGCCAGGGCCTCCTTGGGAGGAGGCAGAAACACCGCAGTCTGGGACACCTTCAGTAGCATCTCTGACAAATTGGCCACGGAAGGCTGCAAGTGTTGCATCTGTGGGGGAAAGAACTGGTTGCTTATGTCCCCCCCAGCCCAAGGCAGAGGCTGCCCCTCCCCCAGCAGAGAGGCCTCAAGCTGGAGACCTGGCAGCAGGCTCTTTCCTGGGGGGGAGCAGGAAGAGCCCCAGAAATGGGGGGTTGGGAACAGGAGAGGACCCATGAGGCACAGACACAGAGCAAGGCAGAGAGCTGGCCAGCCTCACCTGGATTCCCTGACCCTCCCCCTCAAAGACCTGGGGAAAGCCGGGGGGGGGGGGGGGGGGGGGCGGGGAGCACGGCAAGAGAGGAGACTCGCGGGCCAGTAGCCCCACCCCTGCCCGTCAGCACCTGCAGCCTTTGGATCATCTCCTCCAGCTTGTGGCAGCAGCGTTTGCGCAGGGCAGCCTTGGAGTCCGCGTCCGGGCCCTGCACCCAGGTCATCATCTCCTTGAACAGGAAGCCCGGTGGGTCCTGAAGGCCTAGCCCGTCCAGCAGCTTCCTGAGCTCGGGCCTGGGACAGGTGCGAGCCGCTGACTCCGAGGCCTTCCCCCGCGCTCGGGGAGCTGGAGCGGGGAGCAGGACTCACCGGCAGGAGGCTGGCGAGTAGAGGAAGAAGGACAGGAGCTCCAGCACCACCTCGCGCGACTCCAGGGAGCAGGCCAGCAGCAGCTGCAGCGCCAGCATCACGAACTCCTTCTGCGTCTGGTCCTGCGCGCACCGGGCGGAGCGCGTCGGGCCGGGAGGGCGGGGCGGGCCGGTGGGGCGGGGCGGGGGCGGGGCTGTGGCGCACCTGGAGGCTGGGGGGCTCGTCCAGGTTGAGCAGGCCCACCAGGAGGCCCTGCAGCCGGTTACGGAGGTCTCTGCTCAGGTCGGGCAGCAGCCTCAGCAGCGCCCTCAAGACGTGCACGCGGTCCGTCCAAGAGGCCTCGCACAGCGCGTCCATGAACATGGAGGCCAGGCCCTCCGCCGTGCCCACCTCGGGGTAGGCCTGCGGGTGCCGTGAGCTGAGGCCCTGCCCCCTCCCGCCCTCCCGGGCTTCCCCGGTGCCCCAGACCCCCGAACCTCCAAGGTGAAGACGGGGAAGAGCTCTTTGAACCAGTTCTGGCCGACGAAGAAATGCAGGAGCCTGGGCAGATACCCGGAGCGCTCTTCCCAGAGCGCGTGCCCATAGGAGTGCAAGGGCTGGCGAAGGCCAGTCTCGGACCCGGCCGCGGTGCGAGAGTGCGTGCGCTTCGGGGAGAAGTACTCGGAGCTCTGTGGGGGCGGGGGCGGCAGCGCCTGCAGGCCCCTCCTCTCCAACCGTGCCGCGCCGCCCTCTGGGGCCCTCTGCAGCCCAGTCCCCAGCCAGGCGCCTACCTGAGCCTCCGTCTTCTCGGACTCGGAGAGCTCCCCGTGTGGGCTCAGGGAGTCTGAGAACCAGTCCACGGAGCGCCCCTCCTGCTCCTCTTCCCCCAGCCACTGGGCCAGGTCCTGCTGCCCCTTGGCACCAGGCCGCCTGATGCGCCGCAGCTGCCATAGGTCATCATGGTGCCTTCCTGGCTGCAGAGGAGAGAGAACAGGTGGCCACTGGCACGCTGTGGGGGGGACCTCAGGCCCTTTCCTGCAGAGCCCAGGGTAGGACCCCCCAGCCCCCCTTGCCTTGGGCCTGCGGTGGCCGGTGAGCTGGGCGAAGGCACCGGGGCTGCTGACCTCCCGCCGAAGCCATAGCTGACGTAGCACAACCGAGTTGGGCACGCTGCCCGGGAAGCCGATGGGCCGCCGCAAGTCCTGGGGCAGCACACAGCAGGGGCTGAGAACCTGAAGGCCGCCCCACCCCAGGGGTGGTGGAGGCTGCCTGGCAAGTACCCCAAGCGCCGGCCCCGCTCCACCTGCCAGGACGCACACCCCATCTGTTTCAACTTGCATGAAACCACCGAGCATTAGAGACTGCTCGGAACTAAAACTCCATCCTGTCTTTGAAAGAGGAATTATAAGGAACTGGGCCAAGACTGAACACAGGATGCGGCCCCTGCCTTCTTGACGAAAAGAAGCCCCTGCTGGGCTCCGTGGGTGGGGCGCGTGGCCTGTGGTCTCAGGGTTGTGGGTTCGAGACCCACGCTGGGTGTTCAGATTGCTTAAAAGCAAAATCCTAAAGAAAAGTGGGCGCTCCTCAAAAGCTCTTTTCCCACAACCGAAGCACAGCACTCAGAAAACCGGCGCGGCACGCCACGTGATTGCATCCCCTGGAACTTGTGTGAGTTTCCTAGGGCTCCTCCAAGTCGCTCAGACCGGTCCCTGGCTCTGCTCCTCAGCAGGACATGATCAGCGTTGCTCCCAAATCTGTGCTCCCTGAGTCGCAATTCTAAGACCCAAGGTAAGTGCTTTTGTTTTACCTCAGTCCTGCCTCAGTCGACACCCAAGACACACAGACGGGCAAAAAGACCCTTAGCAATCAGGTGGAAGGGCGGTCAGTGAGACTTCAACTGTGATGACTGAGGAGGAAGTCTGGGCAGCTGCTGGCCTCTGGGGAACCCTAACACCCCTCCACACTCCACACAGGACTGGGACCCCAGCCCTGGAACAGGGATGTCTAGAAGAGGCATTGGGGGCGACGCCTGGGTGGCTCAGTGGGTTAAAGCCTCTGCCTTCGGCTCAGGTCATGATCTCAGGGTCCTGGGATCGAGCCCCAGATCAGGCTCTCTGCTCGGCAGGGAGCCTGCTTCCCCCCCCCCCCCGCCTGCCTCTCCGCCTACTTGTGATCTCTGTCTGTCAAATAAATAAATAAAATATTAAAAAAAAAAAAAAAGGAAGCATGGGGGTTGGTGGTAGGAACTTGGAGGGGGTTGTTGAGAGTTTGGGTAGATAGTTTCAGCTACGGGAAGCATTGGCACCTGCCAGGGCAGCTGGCAGTGCCAGAATGTGCTTGGAGAGAGGCGTGTCTGGGTGTCTGGGTGGGAGAGGTTGGGAAGGTGGTAGATGGCATGGGGCCAGCTCCCACTGACATCACTCCTCTAAAGGGAGAAGACTCTGGTCTTCCAGATGAAGTCCATCCAGGCCCCACCCGGCACTCTAACCGGGGAGGAGGTGTGCGGGCACACTCGACTGGCAGAGGCTCCGGCTTGGCCTGGCGCCTTTTCTGGGAATCTCCGGCCCTCCGGCAGCCGGTCCCCAGAGAAGAAGAGCAGCGCCCAAACTGGGCTGGCCAGGAGGTGAGTGGAGGGCTGCGGGCGGGCACGGCTCTCAGGTCAGATCCGAGCACAAGATTTGCAGCGGAGGGAAGGTGGGGGGCCTCAGAAGGCCACCCCTGGATGGAGGTGCGTCTGGGAAGAGCAAGGGCTCTCACCTTGTAGGGCCGAATGGTGGCAGGAAAGCAGCCTCGGAGGTTGGAAAGAGGCTCGTGGGGCCGCCTCTTCTTCAAGAGGGGTACCTGGGGACAGGAGAAGGGCTCAGAGCCAAGCACGGACCCTCAGTGCCCCTGTGGCCCCGCTCTTGGGCAGCGCAGCCCCCCTTACCCTGTGCTGTAGGTGGAGGGACAGTGAGTCAGGGACTACAGGCTTCTTCCCTCGGAGTCGTTCCCACTGTAGCTGCAGGTCCAGACTGAGGCCCAGGTTACTGCTTAGTGAGGAGCGGGCCAGCAGCTGGGGCGACAGAGATGTCGTCACAGGGTGGCAGCAGGGTCATGGGGTCAGGGCAGAGGTGGGAGGGATGGGAGGCCTTACCTGGGATGCCCTGCTGTGCACACCCCGACGTGTGGCTGGGATAGGTAAGGGGACTCGAGGAGGATGGGCAAAGCGCCGGCCCATGGCTCCCGGCTCCTGTCGGGCGAGGGCTGCGGGCGCCGTCGGGCCTTCAGTGCAGACCCTGGGCTGCCAAAGACCGCTGGCAACTCTGCGTACGGTGCACACGTCCCAGGTCTCTCTCTCCACGGTGAGGGTCGTGGTGCTCCACTGCTGGAACTCTCTTCCAGGAGGCACATCCTGGGAGGGATGCAGGGGAGATGGGCCGTGTCAGAGCCCCTGGGTGAAGGGAGGGGCTGGAGTCAAGGCTGAGCCCAAGGGAGGCCCCACACCCACCAGCAAGCCCCGGCCATAGATCAGGTGCAAGTAGTTGTCAAACGCCTCCTGCCGCTGTTGCCAGGAGGGTGGGGGTGGGGCTGTGGGGACCACCAGCTCCAGCCTCAGCTGCTGCAGGCCTCGGTCCCGGGCAGCTAGGGCTTCCAAGTCCTGCGGGAGGGGGTGGGGGTCAGCTCATTCCTCCTTTGGTCTTGTCATCTGCTTCCCAGACAACCCCAGGGACCCCGGGGTGTACCCCAAGGACTGAATGGGAGTGGCCTGGGCCCTGGCCAGGTGCGTGGTTGGGGTGGTGAGGGGCAGGGCCCGGTCCCCATCCCACCTCCTCCAACACTGGCCGTGGAGGTGTCGCTGTCTGGCGATGGATGGAAGCTGAGTCTGGGCTGCAGACAAGGATGGGCACAGGTGCGACACTGGGTATCTTCACCAGGTGGGTCGGGGGGATGCTGGGACAAGGACTGGGCTGGGGTTGGCCAGGCCTCTGGCAGGAGGACAGCTGTCAGGGCTGGGTTTGGCTCACGGGGGGCGGGGAATGGGGGCTAAGTGGCCCCAGCGCTCTGCGGCATTGTGCTGGGGTCACACAGCCAGGCCCTGACTCAGGGGAGGTGGGCGGGGGCCTCCCGACAGCTCAGCTGGGCCTGCCGCAGACCTAAGACTGGGCGTCCCCTGGAGGTTGGCGAGCCTCTGCAGCTGGGCGGGGGTCAGCGACTCCTGGCTGGTCAGCGGCAGTGGAGGGTCAGGCACCACATCAGGGACCTTCTGGCACAGGCTCTGAGCAAGAGAAAGGAACCTAGAGCGCTGGCCTGGGGCGGGGGGCTTGTCTGCCCATAGTGGCCCCAACCTGCCCATCCCATGCTCGCCGTGTACCTTGACCAGGTACGATGTGGGCAGGTAAAGCCTGTGAGACACCAGGCAGAGCCAGGAGCCCAGAGCCAACACCAGGTCCCCGCTATCACTGCTGAAGGTCAGGCCCTGAGGGGGGCCATTCAGCTGCAGGAGCCTGGAGGGGTGTCAAGGGACAGGGTCCAGCCCTGCTCCACAAAGTCAGAAGCTGAAACCCTGGCAGGGGCAAGGCCCTGTTCCTTGTCCAGCCTGCAGGCTCTAGTGGGGGGAGAGGGAGGAGAGCCCAGCTGGCCACCCACGGGCTCCCAAGCCCTCTCTCCGTCCCTTCCACCTCCCAGCCACAGCCCACCGCAGCAGGCGGTTCTCCGCCGTCCAGATGCGCACGGAGCAGTCCAGGCTGGAGCAGGCGTACAGCCGGAGCGAGGGACAGCAGCACAGGCCTGAGGGACCGGGGCTCGGGTGAGGGACCAGGGCCCCGCAGCCCCTCGGGCTTTACTCCTGCCCTGCCGGCTCACCGGTGATATGGTCCGTGGGGTCATCCTGGGGCCGGTGATCAGAGCGGGGGCTGTCGCCCAGGCCAAACTGCACCAAGCCATAGGTGGCGCTGTCGGGGTTCTCAAAGGCCACCGTGATGCGCCGGCCAAGCGCGCAGAGCCCCACGGCGGGGTGGCAGCAGGAGAAGGTGCGCAGCAGGCTCAGGCTCTCCTCGGCGTAGGGGTAGACGCGCCACATCTTCACGGTCAGATCTCCGCCTGCGGGGGCGGGGGGGGCGGGAGCCGGGGCTGGACCTTTGCGGGGCGGGGCGGGGACCCCCAGGCCGGCTATGGGGGCAGGGGAGATATGGACCGGAGGACACGACGCTGTTCCAGGTAGACGCGATGGCGGTGACAGGGCCCGGGCTGTGCGCCTCGGTCTGGAAGACGGTTTTCGAGCGGCGCCACTCCAGGACGGACAGGGCGCCATCCGTGTGCCCCAGCACGGGCAGGTACCTGTGCAGGACATCCCCCGTCGGCTCGGGCGCCGCCGCCCCGCCCCGCCCCGCCCGGACGCAGCGCGCGCACCCGGGCACCCACCGGTTCTTGTCCTTCCAGGCCCGCGGCGCGTCGCGGCGGCCCGGCTCCCCCGCACGCCGGCACACGGCCTGCCAGCTGGCCCGCGCGCCGCCGGGGTCGGTGAGGTGGCTGTAGAGGTGCAGGCAGCAGGGCCTGCGCGCGGGGGCGGCGGGCGGGCACACGCGCCGCAGCACGCGCATGGGGCAGCGCGCCGCGTCTGCGCACACCAGGTGGCCGGCGCGCGTCAGCAGCCACAGTGCCTCGCGCGGGAGGCAGTAGAGCACGGAGGCCGCGCGGTCGTCGGGCTCCAGCAGCAGCGCGCTCACCGTGCGCCCGGTCGCCGCCGCCACCAGGTAGACCGAGCCGTCGGCGCAGGCGCACACGAGGCGCGCCGGCAGGAGCGGGTGCGCGGACGCGGGCAGCGCGGGCACCAGCTGCAGGTGAAGCACCGGCGCCGACAGCTGCGCCAACGGCGAGTAGAGCTCGCGGAGGCGCCACAGGCCCACGCCGCTGGTGCTCAGGGAGAGCACCGGCCAGCCGGGGCCAGCGGGCGCCAGCAGGCGGGTCACGAGCCCACACGCAGCGCCCCGGCCCCGGCAGCTCAGCGCCACCTCGCCCACCTGTGCCGCCGTCTGCAGGTCCCATGTGCGCAGCGTCCCATCCCGCGAGGCCGACAGCACCCGGGACGTGTTCGGGAGTACCGCCAGAGCGGTCACTGGGCCTGTAGGAGGGGCACGGGTCACTTGGGCGCATGGTCAGCCTGGGATGCGGCCAGCGCGGGGACACTTGGCTGGGGCTGGCAGAGCTTCCGGACAGCCCCGAGCTACTTCCCGCCGGCCGGGCACAGCATGGAGAGAGAAGGAGCCTCAAGGCCGCCACAGCACGGCTCACCTGTGTGGCCCATGAACACCATCCGGATCTGCCAGTCAGCCTCCCACACCTTCACCGTGCTGTCTCGAGAGGCTGTCACCAGTGCTCCCACCTCTAGGCAGTAGGCCACGTCCCAGATAGTGCTGAAGGGGAAGAGGAGGCCCTGGCCCGCTCAGCACCTCCTGCCATGGGAGCTGCTGTGCCCCTGCCATGACCCGCTTGCCCTCCGGGACTTGCCTCTCCCTGCCACCCACCCTTTCTCCCTGTCCCTAGGTGCCCCTCACGTTTTGTGCAGGTCCCGGCGCACGTCTGCCAGAGCCCAGGTGTGCAGATCGAAGGTGAGCACGGCTGAGCCATAGGCCGCGAAGCAGCATGGGGTTTGGTGGGAATGTGGGGGCCCCAGAACCAAACGGGTGAGTGTACCTGCAGGACTCGGTGGCAGCTGCAGAGGTGACCCGCGTGGCACCAGGCGGCGACCCCCTGAACGGAACTCCCAGAGCACCAGGCTGCCTCCTGCCTCTGCCACTAGCAACAGCCTCAGGCTGGGCACTGGCAGACAGCAGATGGGCTCGTGGCCCGGCACCCTGCCCACCCCTGGCTCACTCAGCCACAGCAGGCTGAGGTCAGGCCTTAGGATGGCCAGCCCCTCGGGGCCCCAACCCACAAAGCGGCTAATGGTGTCCAGTGGGCCCTGCATTGCCACCAGCCCCGTGAGCATGGCCGGGGCCCGTAGCTTCTTGTCAGCCCAGCCGTCCTCTCTGTGCACATGCAGGTTGCCTACACCATCCAGCACCACGAAGCGTCTGCCCACGGGGTCCTGTGCCACCGAGCACAGCCCAGCTGCCACTTTCAGATGGCGCAACGGCTCCAGTCCATGGGTCAAGCGTGCCACACACAGCTCACTTCTCTTCTCCTGTGGGCCAGGACGGCAGGCATGTGGTCAGCTGAGAGGCAGGGGCGGGTGGCTGGAACGTAGTGCGCCTGCCTCAGGGAGCCAAGGGGATCTGGGCTGAGGGCATACTAGGGACATCTGGGCGAAGAGATGGACCAGGAAAGAGGCCTCGAGGCATGGCCCACAGGCAAGCCCCACCTTTTCCACGAAGTCATGGAGGCCCCCACGGAGAAGCAGCCACAGCTGGCGGGCACGAGCACGTGGGGTCTGGTTCTGCCACCACGAGCTGCCGGTAAAACGCCGTGGGATGGGCTCCGTAAACAGCTCTGCGGGTTAGCAGTGGAAGCGCGGTCACCCTGTGCTCCGGCAGCCCTGACTCTGGAGGCTGCAGCCAGCGCGGGGACCACGGACAGCCCGGGTAGTGTGGCGTCGCCGCAGACGAACTCCCGCCCCAGCGAGGCAGGCCTGCTGTAGTGCGGGCGTGGGGGGGGGCAGGGGGGCCGGGCAAGGCCACCTCACCATTCTTTTCCTTGAGCAGCCCTGGGTCTGGGATGTCGTAGGCGTCGGCATCGTACAGGTCCGGGTCCAGCAGCAGGCTGTCGCCTTCTGCTGAATAGGCGTTGCCCGCCTCTGACACCTCAGTCTCCATTCCAGCGACAGCAGGTCCGGGCGGCTCAACCGCCCCTAAGACCGTTGCTAGGCTACCAGACGCCCCGACCCCGCCTTCGACGCAGACCCCACCCCCAACACAGCACAGAGGTTAGGTCCCCACTAAGTCACAGAAATTTTTATTGGAAACAAACAGCTGCAGCAAAGTGACACTCAGTGCACGCTGCCCAACGGGCGAGGTGGCAGGGGAAGGGTGGGTACTGGTGGGCGCCAGGGGCTGGCCAAGCCCAGGGTGGTGACCGCAGGGGCCTGCTGACTGGATCTCAGGCCCTTGGGCTGGAGTGTGCAGGTCCATGCCTGATCCAGCACAAAATACAAAAATAAACTCTGTAGTCCGGGTGCCCCTGCCGGTGTCAGTTCCCGGGGGGGCAGGGCAGCGGCTCTTCCCACAGGCCCTGCGCTGTCCAGGCCAACCACAACACAGGCAGCGGGAGCCTGTGGGGGGGGGGGCGGGGTAGACATCTGTGGGCGGAGCCAAAGGGCTGGGTGGGCGTGGCCTGGGGCGGCGCCGGAGCCGTGGCAGAGCCAGGGGCTGACCACCAGCTGGGGAGGCCCTCGGGGCCCTCGAGAGGGCAGTTCCCGGCACTGGTTGAAGCTGAATGAAGCTGGGCCTCTGCTCCTCATCCTCACATACAGATCACCGGGACCCTGGCAGGAGGTGGCACGAAAGGACCTCAGAGGAGCCAACACCCAGGGGGTGAGGCAGAGGCGTGCCCACTCTGTCCTGGCCAGCCCCGGCTTCAGCAGCCGCCACACACCTGTCCTCCTCCATGGCGCTCGTCTCCTCGGGCCCGCCCTCACCGCCTCTGCCGCCGCCGCTCTCCTCCTCCTCCTCCTCCTCCTCCTCGTCTCCCAGCTCCATGTCCAGCTCATTGCCTGCCTCCGAGGGGGTGTAGGTGGATCCGCTGGGGGAGGTGCGGGGACTGGTCTTAGCACTGCCTGCCCCGGCCTGCTGCCGAGCCCAGGGAGGGTGTCCGGGAAGGACAAAGTCAGGAGTGGGGTGGGCAGGGCTGGGGAAGCGGTGTACGAGCCAGACAGGAGGCCGGGGAGGCGGCGGACAGGGGCCAACCTGATGGAGCGGCAGCTGAAGAAAACAATCCTCTTCAGCCGCTTGTTGTAGAAGAAGTAGTTGAAGGACCAGAGGCTGCCGTCCTCCCCAAAGGGGTCTGAGTCCAAGTCTGGGTTGTAGCTGGGGAGTGCGGGGCAAGAGGTGGTGTGAAGGCCCAGGGGCGCGCACACCCCGGCCCACCTGCAGGGACGCCAGCCCACCTGTAGATGTCACACTCGGCCAGGCAGATCTCCTCATCCACCGCGTCCCACAGCTGCGGCTTCAGGGCCTTGAAGTCCTCCCGCACGGCTGAGAACAGACTGCAGTTCACGGCGTTCACCACCTAGGACGGTCACAGTCGGGACTGACTCAGGGTGCGGGACCGAGGGCACGTGCCGGGCCAAGCCCAGGGGCCCCTGCAGGTAGGAAGCACAGTAAGCAGAGCTTGGGGTGGGGGGGGGGGGCTGCGAGCCCCTCCCCCGAGCCTGACCCTCACCCAGCTGAGGCTGGGTTCCCTGCTGAACTCATGGCTCCGGGCGGTGCTGAAGTCATAGTCAGGCCGGAAGGACTCGTTGAGCGTGGCGATCAGGTAGAAGAGGGTCTTGCGGCTGCACGTGTCGCTTAGCGGGCCCTCGTCCTCGCCACCTTGGCTCTTGCTCAGTCTGCACGGAGAAACACATCAGCCCGGCACGGGCCCGCCCCCCACAGCCCACAGTGGGCAGACTCTGCTCCGGCTCACCTGCTGGGGCTGAGGCCCGAGGTCTGGGGTGGGGACAGCGCCTCTAGCACGTGGGGCTGGCCCTCTTGGCAGAACTGCTTAAACATGTGCTTGTCGTCGCCTGCCATCTTACATGAGTAGCTCTCGATCCTACAAAGGGCGAGGGGGACCATGGAGCATGCCACCCGGCAGGTTCAAGTCTGGGCCAGGATTTCGTGACCTCTGAGGCCCCAAGGAGCCCAGGCCTCACCTGCCGATGATGTGGGCATCTCCAGTCTCCACTGTCAGCTGTGAGTTGATGGCCTCGAAGCTCGAGTTCTCCAACAGCTTCATGTCCTTGGGGAAGGGGTCCTGCGGTCGGAGGGGCTAGTGTTGCCTCAGGATGGGAAACAGCCCCTGACTATCTTGGCCCTGGGGCTGAGCGTCTGGCCTCCCTAGCCAGTAAGTGGAGCCGTTAGTGACACGCTGGGTCCCTCCTGCGCTCAATCCTGAGCCCTCAGCACTGGCAGGAGAGAGAAACTGGATCCTGTTACCCGAGAGTGGTGGGCCCAGGCTCCAGCTCAGCCAACCCACTTTTCCCCGCCCGATACCGGGGGCGTACCAGGGCTCCTGCTCACGCCAGGGCTCGCTAGCTCATCTCCCTGGACTCCCCGTAAGGCACGGGGCTCCTGCAGGACCTCGGGCTAAGCGCCTCAGTTACGGCCAGGACCTGCACCGGGTCGCGATCCAGCACACCGGGGGCTGGGGGCCTGCGGTCACCGGGACGCAGAGCTCTTCCCTGTGCTACGGGGCCTCTAGCGAGGTGGAGAGGAAACCCGAAGGCCTCCCTGCTCCTCTCCGCAAGGGCGCCTAGTTCTTCGGACACCAAGGAACAGAGGCGGGCACCACGACCCCCGAGGGGCCTGTCGGCCGGCAGCTAGGGCCCGCCAGCGTCAGCCTGGCTGCACCCGCCGGGGCGAAGGAAAACCCCAAGCCAGCCGCGGGGAACTACAAATCCCAGGGTGCCGTGCGCCCCGGGACGCGCACGCGCGCCAGCGCGAAGTCCGCTGGGGGCTGGAGTTCCGGAGGCCCCTGCTCGGCGCCCGGCACAGGGCGGACACCTACCTGCTTGCGCAGCGCTCGGTGTGGCCGGGTCGGGGCGGGCCGGTGGACGTCGGCGCGGGAAAGAAGGCGGTGGGGCTCCGGGCAGCGCGAGCTCCTCAGGACCGGAGGGCGGCGGCGCGGCCTCCGTTCGGGCCGCACTGTATCCGGGGGAAGAGGCTCTGCGGCGACGTCCCGTTACTCCCGGCCCTGCCGGCCCTGCCGGGCTGCCACCGCGACATAGCCTCGCCCCTGCACGGCGACCGACTCCCGCGACCGACCTGCCCGCCGACCGCCACACAAGGCCCGAGAGCGCAAAGGAGCGAGCGAGCGACCTCTGCCTCCCCCGGCCGGACAACAACAAGCGTCTGCAAGGCCCCGCCCCCGCCCCTGAATGGCCCGCTCCAGCCGCCGGGATCGAGAGCTCGGATAACCGTTGGGTGCGCCTCCCGCCAGTCACTCCTAGCGTCCACCTCTATTGGCTGAGGTGCCTGTCCGTCATTCTTTCAGGCCGTGAGGACCCGCCTCCTTCCCTGGTGCTCATTGGTTGCGGCCCTCGCTTGTCCCGCCCCTGGTGTCAGCCCGCGTTTCCCGGAGTGGTTGGCTGACCCACGCGGGGTGGGTGGGCCGGGCAGCCCAGAGGGCAGCGGAGGGCGGGCCGGAAGGAGCTGGGAACGGCGTTCAGCTCCCGCCCCGCGCGGCCGGGGGGACCCGGACCGTCGGGCTGCAGTCCCGTCCCGCCGAGCCTCTAGGCTGTGTCCATCCTGGGGAAAGCAGGAGGCTCCGATGCTTTTGCGGCGGCCGGAACCCCAGGCTCGCGGCCCCAGTTTCCGGCCGGCCGAGGCGCTCAGCGGCCCGAGCGCACGGAAGCGGGCTCGGGGGGCCGGGCGGGGGCCGGACTGGAGATGGCGCCGCCCTCGGACCCGGACTCGGCCGCGGTGCTCCTGGCTGTGCACGCCGCGGTGAGGCCACTGGGCGCGGGGCCGGACACCCAGGCACAGCTGCGGAAGCTGCAGCTGACCGCGGACCCGGAGCGGCCCGGGCGTTTCCGGCTGGAGCTGCTGGGCGCGGGCCCCGGGGCGGTGAGTGGGGGCGGCGGGGCCGCGAGCCGGGACCGGTCCCCTGAGCGGGGCCGGCCGTGTGCCCTTGAGCATTTGGCTTGCCCTTGTGGCCGGCTCCTCGTCGGCAGAACGGGGGCCAGGGCCGTGCTGCCCGTCTTTAGCGGCGTCCCGTGAAGGTTCCGAGGGCGGCGTGCGAAGGGGCGTAGGTCCGGGTCAGTGGCCTGCAGACGTGACCGCGTGTTCCTTTGGTCATCGCGCAGTGGGTGCTGGCGGAAGACCCTGAGCCTGGACTCTGCCCTTCCTCAGGTCAGTCTGGAGTGGCCCTTGGAGTCCGTTTCCTACACGGTCCGAGGCCCCAGCCAGCATGAGCTGCAGCCTCCACCGGGAGGGCCTGGGACCCTCAGCCTGCATTTCCTCAACCCCCAGGAGGCTCAGCGGTGGGCAGCGCTAGTTCGAGGCGCCACCATGGAGGGGCAGAATGGTTAGTGCTCTGGAGTGAAATTCATTTCGGCTGGGCAGGGACCGTGGGTGCTGGGAGAGAACAGGTGTAGCCCCAGTCCCCCAGGCCTGGATGGGGGAAGCGGTGGGAAAGCGGGGCCCACTTTACCCACTGGTGGGTCCTGAACAGGCTCCCCGGAGGGAGAAAGTGGAGAAAAGGCATCCAAGCCGAAAAGCTGGAGCCGGGAGTACCGGACACATGAGGGGCAGAGCAGGGAGGTCCTCCGGGTGTGGGTAAGACTGATGGCATTTGGAGCAGTGGGATGTGTACTCAGTGGGATTGTGACAGGCTCAGATTCGAGGTTAAGACCCGTGTTTCTGTAGGGGCGGCGCAGATAGAGCTGGAGAGAAGAGTGATACCAGAGATGCTTAGCAGATGGAATTGGGTGGATCTCACGGTCACTTAAGTTGAGGAGTTAATGGTTGAGACACAGAGCTGGAGGGAGAATTACTGTGGAGCTCCCAGACAGGGCCTGTGTGCAAGGGTGCGGAGGGGAGAGGAGCTCCCAGACAGGGCCTGTGTGCAAGGGTGCGGAGGGGAGAGGAGCTAGCTGGGTGGAGCTGGGCTGGGGGTGGGGCTCTGAAGAGGTCAACCCTGGGTCACTAGGAGAGAGGAGCAAGAGAATCCAACAGGCAGGCAGTGTGGCAAGCAGAGGAAAGGGCCCATAAACGTATCAGAAGCGCTGTCCGAGGGCTAAGAAGAAACCGTACAGTATGACCTAGGAGAGGCCCAGACAGCACAGCACTTGCGGAGGGAGGAAGGCTGTCCATCCCTTGACCTGCTGGGGACTCAGCACCTGCTCTGTACTAAGTGCTTCAGGCCTTGGAGAGTTTGTGTGACTCAAACTTCAGACCCTGCTCTCTCGGAGCTTGTGTTTCTGGAGGGGAGGCGGGCATATAAAATACGTAAACGTGCGCTTGCAGGGAGCACAGCATTGCGGAGAGACTTGTGGAACCATTGTGTTGTAAGCTTAGAACTAATGGAACCCGGTGTATCGGTCCAAACGTATTGATTAGGTGGAGAGGTTTATTTTTTAATCATTATTTGAACATTTTATTAGAGTGCACAAGTGGTGGTGTGAGGGAGAGGGAAGAGCAGACTCCTTGCTGAGCGGGGAGCCTGATGTGGGGGCTCGATCCAGGACCATGGGATCATGACCTGGGCAGAAGGCAGTTGCTTAACTGAGCCCCCCAGGAGCCCCTAATTTATTTAAGTAATCCCTGGACTCAACATGGGGGTTGAACTCAGGACCCCAAGTCAAGAGTCACATGCCCCATCGACTGAGCCAGCCAGGTGCCCCTCAGTTAAAAAATACTTAGGTTGGGGGGTGTCTGGGTGGCTCAGCTGGTTAAGCGTTCAGTGTGGAGTCAGCTCGAGATGCTTTCTCCCTCTCCCTTTGTCCCTCTCCCCTCCCCCGAGAAATATACGTATATATACCTATATATGTAAGTTGGGGAAAAAATTAAGTAAAATTGTGTCAGATGTTGGAGGAGATGGGAGTGCTGGTAGGGTGGGGTTTGCAGTTTTTTTTTTAAAGATTTTATTTATTTATTTGACAGATCATATAGTAGGCAGAGAAGCAGCAGAGAGAGACACACACAAGCGCGCGCGCACGCGCACAGCAGGCTCCCCGCTGAGCAGAGAGCCCGATGTGGGGCTTGATCCCAGAACCCTGGGATCATGACCTGAGCTGAAGGCAGAGGCTTTAACCCACTGAGCCCCCCAGGCGCCCCATGGAGTTTGCAGTTTTATATAGGGTGGCTGGGAGGGCTTCATTGAGGTGACACGAGTAAAACTGGAAGGTCCTAGTGTGATCTTCACACCCATGTGGCCGGGAAGTAGCAGGTATGATAGCCTCCAGGCAAGAGTGTGTGTGTGACCTCTGGGGCTCCGAGGTTAGGCTGGGCCTCGGCCTGGGGGCACACACATGGGGCCCACGGCTCAACAGTGAGGGCCTGAAGCCATCCTCAGAGCTGCATCAGCAAGGGGTGGGCTGGGCCTCAGGTGGAAGGAAAGAGGGGAGACAGCAGCATGGCCAGCTCTGTAAGGGCGCCCTGAGAAGGCAGTGGGAGCCCCCAGGCTGTCCTGTGCTGATGGTCGAGCCAGTAGAGAGGGTGGATGTCCTTGAGGGCACCAAGAGGGGACGATCGCAATTGCAGGGCTCCTGGTGAGCAGGAAGGGGCAGGCTCCTTCTGAGGATCTGCTTTGGTTCTGCTGGGAGGCCAAGGGAGCATCCCTGGTGGGCTGACAGGGCCTCTTTGGTGGATGGGCCTAGGTGGGGCTAGACGGAACAGCCCAGAAGCATGCCAGAGCCCAAGGAAAAGCCGAGTGCAGCTTCAGCTGTGAGGAGTTGGCAGGGACCTTTTAGGGGTTAGTGAGGACCAAGGTGGAGTCTGACTTAATGTATGGGCAAGAGCCCTGGCATGGGCTGAGGTGAGCAAGGTGGCGGCAAATGTCTTAGAAACCTGAGGTCAGAGAGCAGAGGCCTGGGTAAGAACTCGGCTTGGGGGCTGGATCTCAGGAGACCCCAGCCCACCCCACGTCTTCCCTCCTAGGCAGCCTGTCCCAAGCCCTGGGCCCAGAAATGTGCCCCGTTTCCCCGCCCAGTCCCCCTGAGGTGCCCACGCTCCAGGCCCCACAACCCAAGGTGGATGTTTGCTGGAGCCCGGGAGACGCTGTGGAGAAAGGTAAAGGCAGGTGGCGGAGGGGGCTGGAAGCAGCGGTCTGCTCAGCTGTGATGGCCTTTTCTCTCTCTGCAGAAGAGCTGGTGCGGCGCCTGGCCCGGGCCATCGAGGCTGGGGATGAGCAGGGGGCAGCCCAGGCTGCGGCCATCCTGGCCCAGCATCATGTGGCCCTCAGTGTCCAGCTCCAGGAGGCCTGCTTCCCTCCCGGCCCTGTCAGGTGAGGGCTGCTTCGCTCTGCCCTCCCGGCCCTTCCAGGACCCCCGCTCTTCCCCCTGACCTGTGTTCTGGCCCAGGCTACAGGTCACGGTTGAGGATGCTGCGTCCTCTGCCCATGTCTCGCTGCAAGTTCGCCCCCACTGCACCATTGCGACCCTCCAGGAGCAGGTAAGTGTGGGGTCTGGAGAACCCTGCTGCGGGCAGGGGCCCTTCAGTGACACTGCCTGGCCTTGATGCTCTGGCCCCAGGTGTTCTCGGAGTTTGGCTTCCCACCAGCCGTGCAGCGCTGGGTCATCGGGCGGTGCCTGTGTGTGCCCGAGCGCAGCCTTGCCTCCTATGGGGCCCGGCGGGACGGGGATCCCGCTTTCCTCTACCTGCTCTCAGCCCCTCGAGAAGCCCCAGGTGAGTCCTTGACGTGGACGGGATGAGGAAGGCGAGGCGCAGCCTGACGCGCCCCTGAGCCCCCCTCGTTCCCTGCAGGACACAGCCCTCAGGGCCCCCAGAGGCTGGATGGGGAACTGAGTCGCCTGTCTCCTCCGTCACGGGGGGTGCCCAGAGCTGCGCAGCCGGCCAGCTCCAGCCTCCCCAGCCCCCTTCAGGTGGGTAAGGGGCTGGACAGGGTGGGCCTGGGACTCTCCGGGCCCTGGAAGGAAGGAGGAGCAGCAACTCCCCCCCCGCCCCAGCCCAGCTGGTCCTGCCCTTCTTGCACGTTCATCAACGCCCCCGGCCGGCCCGGCTGCGAGATGTGCAGCACCCAGAAGCCCTGCACTTGGGACCCCCTTTCTGCAGCCTCTGCCCAGCAGCCACCAAAGGTACCAGAGGCCACGGAGGGCACGGGGGTGGGGCGGCAGAGCAAGCGGAATGACCAGTCTCTCCCTCAGCCCCAGGTCACAGAGAGAGAGGATGCCCCAGTCCCTCCAGGCCCGAGGCCCCTGGACCCCTCCTGAAACTCGCAGGGGACCTTTGCTGACTGCTCGCTAAGGATAGCATCTGGGCTGGGGAGGGGCACAGTCTGGAGTCATTAAAGACACTTCTGAGCCAGCCAAGTGCCGCATCTCTGTGCCTTTCTGCAGACTGAGCGGCCCCGGCGGGGGGGGGGGGGGGTGTGCGGCATAGCCCCACTGGGATAAAAGCTGCCAGGGGTGGGGCCCGGCCCTCACCAGCTGGTTGAGGTGACCCAGCCAGGTCTTGGTGTCAACTGGCCAGTACTGGGGTCTCCAAACCGCAGGGATCCTAGAAGCATGGGCCTGAGCTCTTCCCAGAGCCCAAGGGCACGCAGAGCTCCCACAGTCCCACGCTCACCATGCCTCATGCCTCTTGTCCACCCAGAAACCTTGAAGCATGTGCTCTGCTCCCCCCGCCGCCCCCCCGCTCCCACTCATGGGCTGCTCCAGCCAGGTGCTCCTTACCTCCTCCTGGGGGCAAGAACGGCTCAGAACCCAGGAGCCCCAAGGCGGGAGGCGCCATCCCTTAACCTGTTCCAGCTGCCCGGCTGAGCGATCAGGAGCACGTTCTGGGTGGCCTCTGCCCGCTCGGCTCTCAGCGTGACCAGCAGCTGTCTCCCCTCCCCAGCAGCTCCTCCCCAAGCGGGGCCCCGCCCCCCCCCCCCCCCCCGTGAACTGCTGCTCTTGGGACGGAAGCCAAGCGGTTCACATACTGACGCGGGGCCGGTTACCCCACCAGAGCCCCAGGCCTTGCGTGGCCGAGCCAGGCCCTCTTCAGCTCGGCGAGTACTGCCGCTTTCCCTAACAGCTGTTCCCTGTCCCACGCGCCGTACGACGGCAGCCCCCGGTCTCTCCGTGGCAATGCTGGCCACACCCCACAGAGTATCCCGGGAGCTTGAGAGCCAGGATCTCGGTCCCAGAATCCTGTGAAAACTCTGCTCCCATCACAGCAGTTCAAGCCTGTGTGTTGAGAAACTTAATTTATTTCCATGACGGAGACTGAAGATTTTGGAGCCAGAACCCGGTCTCCTGGCCCCTCCCCTCTTTTACCCAAGAAATCAGGGCTTTTCAAGAGGGCCCGCTGAGGCCTGAACAGGTCCAGAGTGGCTCCTGGGCTGGAGGCCCTATCCAGACCAGACAGTGAGCAGACACGGGGCAGGGTCACTTGGGCGGCCGATACGCCAGCTTCCGGCTCTTCAGGACTGACCACTTGTGCCGCTTCATGGCGTAGATCAGGGGAAACAGCAAGCCCATCATCATCAACATCTGGGGACGAGGCAGGCTCAGCCGGAGGAAGCAGAAAGGAACCCTGCCCGGTTCCCAGCCCCTCTCCCACGCCCAACCCTTTTACCTTGAGCCCCATGCGTTTGCGATGGTCGTGCTCTGGCTCAGATGCCCAGCGCAGGAAGGTACACACGTCCTTGGCCACCTGGGACATGGTGGCTGGGGTGCCTGGGCCAAGGACAAGTGGTAAGGGCTGCCCCTAGGGGTCCCTACCCAACCTGGGGTAGCCCTGGAGCCCCCCCCCCACAGAGCCAAGACAGGGTCCTCACCGAGGCTTCACAAGGAACCGAAACCCCTTCGCCCCCAGCACACAGGGGTCTGGGCTAGTTGCAACCGTGGAGGCTGCCCACACACTGGCACGCTGGCACGCACACAGTGCCTGAGCCAAGGACAGTGCAGGGCCCACACGGGAAGCAGCCCTGGCAGCGGGAAGAGGAGGACCCAGCGTGCTGATCCCCAGGCAGGGGTGGCTTCTCACCGTCATCGAACTCCAGAACCTCGTCGTAGATGGGAGGAGCCATGCCGATGGCCTGGCCAGGAAAGTAGGGGTTGAAGTAGAGGCCCTCTCGCAGCGACACCCCGGTGGGTGGCTCACAGTAGCCCGTTAGCAGGGAGAAGACGTAGTCCTCGCCACCGTGCCTGGAAGCAGATCCGTGCCTCCTGAGCCCTGGCACAAGATGGCCCTTTGTCCCCCTCCCACATCCCTCTGCAGGAAGTCCATGTACCTAGCCCGTGTGATGTAGCTGAGGTCAGGGGGCAGTGCCCCGTTGTTGGCTGCTCGAGCAGCCTCCGGGTTGGGGTACGGTTTGGGGAAGTAGTCAGACAGCTTCCCGGGCCGCATGAACATCTCCCCATCCTCGTTGGGGCCATCCTGAACCTCCACCTGCCACGAAGAGCCCATCACAACCCAGCTGTCCACCACAGTGGGAACCCCAATCCCCAGGTCCTCCTCATCCCTGGGCCCCGCACCTCCTCGGCCAGCGCCTTCGCTTCTTCCTCCGTGTAGCAAACACCCACCAGGTGGCGGTAGGCCACGTAGTCCATGCTGTGGCAGGAGGAGCACACCTGCTTGTACACCTGGAAACCCCTCCGGATGCTGGAGAGAGGAGGAGCGTCACAGGCGCCAAGGATTCCACCCCGCCCAGCCCACCCCGAAACGGCCTCAGCCAGCCAGCAGCACACCTGGTGTGGTCCAGGGAAGAGAGGAGGCCACGGTGGGACCACGGATAGCTGGGGGGGTGCAGCTCCAGGTCACTGGCACTCACGGCGGAATGTAGGGCCACAGCTAGCCCTGCACCCCCTGCCGCCAGCATGCCCAACGCTGACAGCATCACTTTCCGGCCCCGGGACAGACTGGCCTTCGACGACAAGGACACTGCCTGCAAGAGCCCCGCTCAGCGCCTGCCAGACCACCACCCGGCCCTACCTGGGGATCCGCCTCTCAGCGCCCACCTCTCTCACTCATCCACGCAGCACCCGCCACTCCTGCGGGGCACCGCGGCCCCCGCCCCCCGTCCCCGCCGCGCCGAATCCTCGACCGCGATTCGGCCCTGAGGAGGAGGTGTAAGGCTGCTGTTGGGCTCCGGGGCTGGGGACTAGGTGGATGCGAGCAAGGGTGCCCGAGCAGGCCAAGGTCACAAGGCAGCTGTCCGAGATCAGGCTGAGGTCACTTCAGGACGCAGGCCCAAGCTGGAAGGCCAGAGCAGGAGCGGGCCTGGGCGCGCCCTCCGGGAGAAGCCCCCAGCCCCGAGCCCGCAGCGAGCCCGCCCCGCCGCCCCCCACGCTCCGCACAGGGCGCCTCTGCTACTCGGAGGACTGGGCTCCTGGTCCTGCTCCCGGGCTCCTCAGGTCGGCAGGCGGCGGGGATCCGGCCGGGGCAGAGGCGCCGGGAGGTCGAGGCCGCTCCCTCGCTGCCCGGCCCGCGCCCAGAGCCTCCCCGCCGTGACCTTCAAGGGCTGCGGGGCCACAGGCGGACGGGGTCGCGGCCAGAGCTCACCTGAGGCGTCCGCAGCGGGAGCTGGCCGGGCCGCGCGCCGCACAGCAGACCCCGGGCCCGCGCGCCCGGCAACCGCGCGCCCCGCGGGCCCAGCACCGCCCCGCGAAGCGAAGCCGTCGCCGCCGCCGCCGCCATCTTGGCCCTCTCCGGCGCGACGACAGCTCCCGTCAGGCCCCGCGGCGGTCCCGGGGCCCAGATGTCGCGAGAGCTTGAGGGGCGGGGCCGGGGCCTGGCCGTCGGGGCGGGGTTCCGCCGAGCCGCGCTCCTCCCGGGACCGGAAGTGGGCGGGGCCCGAGCTGGCGGCAGCGGCGGCTCCCGCGGCTTCCCGGTCCGGTCGCCTCCCGCCCGTCGCGGGCTTCCGCGCAGCGTTGTCTGCCGCCCGGGGCAGGGTCCGGGCTCCGGGTGGGGGCGAGCAGGGCCGGCGGGCCGGGGGCCCCGCGCAGGGCCGGACACCGCTCGCCTTCATCCGCCCGACGAGGATTTACGTTATCGCCGGGAGCCGTCGGGGCATCCCAGGCCCTCGGAAGCCCGGCGTCGGCCGTCGGTGGGAGCGCAGGGCCGGGGTCTCGCGGCCCCGCACGTGCCAGGAGGACGCTCGCAGCGACGGGTCTGGAGACCCGCCCGAGGCCTGCCGCGTCCCGGCGGACAGCTGTCCCGGAGGCGTCTCCCCTTCTCCTGGGCTGGAGCCGCCGCTGGCCCCGAGGGGCGGAGCCGCGTCCCCGCCGGAGCCGCTGCGGACAGTGTCTGCAGCCCTGAACGCCCCCCGCGGAGCCCCCTGCGCCGGCCCCGGCCCGGGCGAGCTGTGACCTGGGGCCGTTCGCCGAGGGCGGCGGGCGGGGTGGTGGGTTCAGATCCGCCAGCGGCCACGGGGCGCGGAGGTCGGGGAGCAGCACCCCCGGGGGGCCGCGCCGGAGCAGGAAAGGGTCCCGAGACGAACGCGCGCGACCCGAAGACGCCCCCGGGGCTTCTGTGTGGTGGACCGGCGGGCTCGGCGCTCCGTTAGGGGAAGCGCCCGGCAGGCGTGCGGCCCGCCCGGCCCAGGGCTCGCGGGCGGCCTCCGCGGGGCGCAGAGCTGCCGGGAGAGCAGGGAGCTTAGCGCTTGCTGGTTTCCGAGCACGTCCGCCGGCCGCGAGCCCACCCGAGGGCCGAGCGAAGGGGGACTCGGGGCTCCGCAGGGCGGATGCTGCAGGCCAGGCGGAGCCGGTTGTCTCGTCCCGGCGCAGACAGCCCCGACCGGCCCCTGCCGGCCCCTGCCGGCCCCTGCCGCGTCCTTGGAGTACAATTCCCAGCGTCGCCACATCCTAGGACTTAAAATGTCTAGTTCGGGCGCCCCCGGGCCCAGCCACTGACGCGTGGGCCTTCGGCTGGGCTCCTGCTGCGGGGTCCTGGGACCGAGCCCCGCGCGGGGCTCCCTGCTCGGAGCGGAACCTGCTTCTGCGCCTGCCCCTGCCCTTCCCCCTGCTTGTGCGCGCGCTCTGACATATTTAAGATTTAGAAAATCTAGTTTTCTTTCTTTTTAAAGATTTTGTCAGAAAGAGCACAGCAGGGGGAAACAGGCTCCCTGCTGAGCAAGGAGCCCCCTGCGGGCTGGATCCCAAGACCCCGGGGATCATGACCTGAGCCACTCAGACGCCCCTAACATGTCTAGTTTTCAGCAACAACAACAAAATTATAGAACACTGTAAGAGAGCAAGATGGAGCCTTTCACTCAAGCAGGAATCTGTGTCCGGCAACGCACAAGCCGTTGAAGGTACCGCAGCCATGAGATCTGCCACATCCAGCACTGATAACCGGCAGAAGCAGAGGGCATCTGCAGGCCCCAGACCCGTTAGATCCCTTTAAAAGGGAGGGTTTTGCAGCAAACGTCAGACTCTTCGGACAGACCCCCCTAGACAGACAGACCCCCTCAGTCCAACCGCTTCAGAAAGGCAGCTGCTGCCCAAGCCTCGCCAGGCCGGTCTCCGAACAGGACTGAGACACGTCCCTGCTTGAACAGAAGCAGCAAGTGCCCAGAGCTGACCAGAGCTGACCGGGGCAAGACCCGGGCCCCCTCTCAGCCGCTGCCCGCAGACGGACTTGGGGTTCGGTTCGTGAACTCCCTGCCCCCTTGTTATCTTGTCTGTGGCGTGCCGTGTAAGAAGCCAAGTCAGTCACACGGTGAAATGTCACTGAGTCTGGAATCCTACACCCGCTTTACGTTACCCTCGCTTCAGGACCGAATAAAGCCTAAAGCCAACACTGCGAAGACACGACTCGTGTGCGCGCCTTCGCAGCGGGCTCAGGGCACCCTCAGAAGTGATTCAGGGGCACCTGGGTGGCTCAGTGAGTTAAGCCTCTGCCTTCGGCTCGGGTCATGATCTCAGGGTCCTGGGATCGAGCCCCGCATCGGGCTCTCTGCTCAGCGGGGAGCCTGCTTCCCCCTCTCTCTGCCTGCCTCTCTGCCTACTTGTGATCATTGTCTATCAAATAAGTAAATAAAATCTTAAAAAAATATTTATTACAGAGAGAGAGCGTGAGCACGAGCTGGAGGAGGGGCACAGGGAGATGGAGAGAGAGTCCCAAGCAGCCTCTACACAGAGCATGACATGATGCTCCATCCCATGACCCTGAGATCATGACCTGAGCTGAATCCAGGAGTTGGATACTTAACCGACTGAGCCACCCAGGTGCCCCTAAAGGTTTTAAGTCGTCTCTACACCCAATATGGGGCTCAAGCTCACAACTCCGAATGCAAGAGTCCGTGCTCCACCGACTGAGCCCGCCGGGTACCCCAGAATTAATTTACTGTTACTCAAAATCAGATTATTAATAAGGATGTTGACTGTAAGCTCAAGGGCAACACTGAGAAAATTACTCAAAAGATATAGTCAAGGGGCGCCTGGGTGGCTCAGTGGGTTAAAGCCTCTGCTTTCGGCTCAGGTCATGGTTTCAGGGTCCTGAGATCGAGCCCCGCATCGGGCTCTCTGCTCAGCAGGGAGCCTGCTTCCTCCTCTCTCCCTCTGCCTGCCTCTGTGCCTGCTTGTGATCTGTCAAATAAATAAATAAATAAATCTTTAAAAAAAAAAAAGATATAGTCAAAGAAATAATAGGATGGTACATTGGAAAACATCTATCTTTATCACAAAAAGTTAAAAAATGGGTTAAAGTTTCTAATTAAAAGGTATAATGGATTTTAAAATACACCTATATGGGGTATCTATAAGAAACAAACTTTAGATTCCAAGACACAAATAGGAAGTAAAAATGTGGATAAAGATACACCATCTATACAACAGTAATCAAAGGAGAGCCGGGGAGCCTGTACTAATACCAAACAGCATAGACCTTAAAATAAAAAATTGACACGAGTTAAAGGGGGACATTTTATAATGAAAAAAAAAAAGAAGAATCCATCAAGAAGACATAACAATCATGAAGATACATTTGCCCAAATGCCCCAAAATACGTGAAGTAAAAGTTGACAGAATGGAAGGAACAAACAGACCTAATTGAACAATAACGGACTTTCCATACGTTCCGCAGCAGACGGAACAACTAGACAGACGCTGAGCAGAGAGGAGTCGCGCGATGCTAGAAGCAGCCAGCCGGCGGGACACGCACCCTTCTCAAGTGCTCGTGGAACATTCTTCAGGACAGACCGTGACGTTACTCGATCAAACAAGTCTCCACACATTTAAAGCTGCTAATACCACACGAAGTACGCTTTTTGACAATATAAATTAAAAATAACAGAAAGAAATCTGGGAAATTCACAAATACGTGAAAATTAAATACCATATTCCTAAATAACCAACTAGTCAAAGAAGAAAATTAGAAAATGACTTGAGGTGAATGAAAAGGAAGACGAAGCAGATGGAAACACGCAAGCTGCGTCCCAGCAGCACCACCAGGGACCGTGGGGCCCCGCTCTCCTCTCGCTGTGCCCGGAGAGCAAACGCGCTCGCACCGACGCTTGTCCCCGAGCCGTGGTTGGTGCATCTCCCACAATGACCATCAAAGAGCAAACCACCGAAACGTCCAGTCCCTGAGCCGTCGGGCAGATGAACAGAACGTGGCATGTTCCTCAGCCATGAGGGAAGTTGTGACACAGCACGACACGGATGAACCCTGAAGGCGTAGCGCTGGGTGAAGAGCCGGACGAGAGACCACAGACGCACGACCCCGCTCCTATTCAGGTCTGAGTCTGGAGCTGGAACGAAGGTTGACGGTGTCTGGGGCTGGACGGGGAGGCGGCGCAGGTACAGGCTGCTCCCGGGGCTGAGAAAGCGTGCTCTGGAACAACACAGCCCCTGGCGACCACGGCGAGGACTCGGGCTCTGTCCCGAGAGTGATGGGCCCCCTGAGGAGAGGCAGTTGCGCGGTGGCCCAGGGTTGCGTGCACTTGCTCGGGAAGACGGTCCGTCGGGTGGGAAGTGCTCAGGTTGGGAGACTGTGACTTAGAGACGACCATCACAGCATCCAGGAGGCACAGGAGACACACTGGGGCCTCAGAAGAGGGGCCTGGGCGGGTGACAGGGCCTGAGTGTGGGCGTGAAGGCAGCTGGGGCCTGCAGGCCCCGTTCTTGGACAACGGTGCCCTGAGCTGCCCACACCGGAACCTCAGGCGGGGAGGGGCGACCAGGCAAACGATTCGCAAAAGCTCAGGAAACCTGGGACAGGCAGGTGAGTTGCTAGGAGCACCCCAAGGCCAAGTAGGGCGTCCACAGTGGGCCTGCTCGTGCGGAGGCTGCTGGGCATTGGGAGGTAGGTGAAGGGTGGCCTGGCTGGCGGGGGGGCCGCTACCCTCACCTTCCTGTGCTCACCCCACACCCTAAGCCATAGGTGACCCTCCAGGCCCCTTCAGGAGCTGTCACGTCTGCCCCCTGGAGCTTCCTTGGGACCTCCAGAGGCTCTCCCTCTTTTTTCCCTCTCATTCAACAAATGCAGATGAGTATTCTCCCGGGTGTCTGGCTCTGAGCTGGAGAAGCGGCAGGGAGTAGGACAGCTTCACCGCCCCCCACGGTGCTTCGGTTCTGGGTCGTGGGAACAAGCAAGGAAGGAGCGCGCATGATTAAGCCCGACTCTGGGCGCGACAGCTGGCGGCTGAGTCCCCGTCCTCTTGTGAGCTGGGTTCGGCGACAGCCCCTTGTGTGTTGGTTGGAACTAGAAGCAAGCGTCAGAGAGTAACAGTGCTACGTGAGGCAGAAATTTGCTCCCCCTTCCACGACACGGAGCTCCGCAAACGGGTTGCACTGCCTCTGGGTGGCCGGGGAGTGCCCGCTCCTCTCCCTGCATTCCCAACACAGGCTGTGCCTCCTGCGGCGACACACTCCACGCTCCAGCCATCACTTCCACATTCCCGAGGGCAGGAGAACGGATCCGGCTCAGAGGGCGGTGTCTCTGGGTGAAGTCTTTGCCTGGTACTCACCCTGGAAGCTTCTGTTCTTATCCTACTGGCCACAGCATAGTCACAAGGCCACACCTCCAGGCACAAGAATCCATATTGGGGTCTATGACTACAGAGGACAGACACTGGACACAAGTCGCAGACCCTGCCACACCATCAAAATAAAGCATTTATGACCTGAGATTCTTTCCTTGTATGTCTGACCTACATTTTCACAGCCTGACAGTTCCTTGTTTTTCTCTTTGAAGCAGATTCCATGCGCAGCATGGAGCCCAACGCACGGCTCGAACTCACAACACTGAGATCAAGACCTGAGCTGAGATTGAGTCGGACAGTTAACCGACTGAGCCACCCAGGTGCCCCTGACATTTCCTTGTTTTAAAAAATGTACTAGAGGGGCGCCTGGGTGGCTCAGTCCGGTAAGTATTTGCCTTCAGCTCAGGTTGTGATCTCAGGGCTCTGGGACTGAGTCCCTCGTCCTGGTCTCTGCTCCATGGGGAACCTGCTTCTCCCTCTTCTCCCTCTCCTCCTTGCTGGTGCTCTCTGTTGCTATCTCTGTCAAATAAATAAAAATAAAATCTTAAAAAAAAAGTATCACACAAATGACATTACTGAAAATCAGAACAGAAATTCTGCTTCCCTGGGGCACCTGGGTGGCTCAGTGGGTTAAGCCTCTGCCTTCGGCTCAGGTCGTGATCTCAGGGTCCTGGGATCGAGCCCCGCATCGGGCTCTCTGCTCAGCAGGGAGCCTGCTTCCCCCTTTCTCTCTCTCTGCCTGCCTCTCTGCCTACTTGTGATCTCTGTCAAATAAACGAAATCTTAAAAAAAAAACCTCTGCTTCCCTGACAAACCAACTTTGTTGTTTCCATGGTTTCAGATCTTTTGTGTAGACAAGAAGAATTCTGCACAGGTAAGTTCAGAGCACACCTGAGATGATCTTTCTGCTTTTGGCTCCACTTGTATGTCCCATGATTTAATGTGTTTTCAAGATTTGTACTTTAAGTGACTAAGTGCGGTAAAAAAAAAAATGGCTGATTGAGGCCAAAGCCTGGCTGAAAGGCCCAGAAGGGATTTTGTATTGGCTGCCAGCCCACAGAGACAGAGATAGAGACGGCGGCGACTAAGACAGAGCGGAGATGTCTGTGCGACTCAGAAGACAGCGAGGCCATGGAGTAGCGGTGCCTGACCTGCCAGAGGGCACTCAACAGAAGCCAGCCGGGGAGCCGGCCTGGGGGTGCGGGCGTGACCGCTCTCTCAAGCCTCAGGAGCAGAACAACAATAAAGGAACTACAGGCCCCCGCGGGATCATGGGAACAGCTGGCCAGCGACAGGCTGCTCGTGCCCGTGGGGTCTCCAGCACCCTGACGGCACCACCAGCCCCCACCATGCCGGACACACAGGCGCCCATCAGCAGACAACCAGCACGCCCTGGGGGCTAGACCTTCCCCCACAGGCCTTCCCAGGCCCCACCGTTCTGGGTGTGGCACTGAAGGACACAGATCCCGAGACCACTCTGCAGGCAGGGCCACTCTGCCTTCCGCCCGCCGCATCAGGTGCCGGCAGAGGCCCTCCTGGGAGCGGACGTGACGCTGGCATTGCTAAAGAATCCGTTTTGCTCTTTTCTTCCTTCCAGGACAGACACCAACCTCCCAACTCCTTTCCGGGGTCCCGTGGCCTGCCTGCTCCTCCGGGGCCCTGGGTCTGGCCTGGACTGGCTCAGCTCCAAGGAAGCAGATGCCCCTTCCAGACCCACATAGAGGTTCTGGCCCCGGGAGGTGCCCCGCCCACACCATAAGCCTCTGCAGGGCTCCAGCTCTGGCCCCTTTGCCCCTTCCACGCCAGCGCTGCAGACGGAGCAGCGTGGTCTCTGGACACCCAGAGCCCATCAGGCCCCAAGCCCTGCTCCCATCGTTTCCTCCTACCCAGCACCCTGCCTCCTACCGTGACGCTCGTGGGGCGGGGGCCCGGGCAGGGTCAGCATGCGCCATTTCCAGGTCCCGGGCCCAGCGTCCACCCGAGGCTCTCCTCTGAGGCTCATGTGGCTCGGGCCCTCACTCCTGCCAGCAGCAGGGGGTCGGGCAGTGCCCTTCGAGAAGGAAGTATCTGGGAAGGCCAAGCCTTCATGCAGAGCTTCTCGCCCAGGGGCTTGGGCGGCCCCACACGGACAGCAGACACTCGGTCAGCAGCACCAAAGGGCAGCTGAAACAAAGCTGTTTATTTCCCAAGAAGACAACGTGAGGACGCACCACCCGAGTCCTGACGCTGCAGAGCTGTGAGCCGCACGTCACTTCCAGAAAAGCAAGTTCCAGAAGAGCAGCCAGCAGGGGTAGAGGCCCAGAGCCAAGAACGGGAAGAGCAGGGCACCGTAGGTGTGGTGCTCCAGCACACCCTGGGCCAGAGCCGCCAGGAAGAGCTGCCAGCCCTCGGCCAGGGACAGCGGGGCCTCCTGCAGCTCCCGCCACAGGAACAAGCTGCCCAGGAGCGTGGCTGCTGGGCTCGTCAGCACCAGCAGGGCAGCGTAGAGGGGCCTGGGAGGAGAAGCGGGATCAGGTCGGGCTCAGGGCAGGGCAGGGGAGTGAGGGGCATCCCGTTGAGGGCACGGGGGTGGGAAGCAGCGCAGGCCCTGGGCTTGGGGAGGGGCAGCGCGCGCTGAACTCCGCGACGGGGGGCAGGCCGGCACGTACCGGGGCCCGAAGGGCGTGGTGAGCGCGGCAGCAGGCGCCATGGTTGCCGCCAGCAGGAAGCCCAGCGAGAAGTTGGTGAGGGTGATGCAGGCCAATTGGAGTGCCAGGTAGATGAGGGCCACCAGCTTCAGTGCCATCCAGCCTCTGTCTGGGGCCCGTGCGCTCACCACCCTGCAGGACAAGGGGCTCAGACGCCTGGCCTGTGTGGCCAGGGTGCCCCCCCCCCCCCCCCCCCGCCCCGCCCCTCACCGCTGGGTGCTGTGTGGAAGGGCTAGGCCTGCCGCGTAGATGGCCAGCAGGGTCAGCACCACGGCCTCGGCCTCGGCTACAGGGAAGTGCTGGGTAGCCACGTGTTGGCCCAGCACTGGCAAGATGTAGAGGGCCAGACCCATGACCTGTGAGATCAGCAAGGGCGCCACAAGCGAGGCCAGCCCGATACTCTGCACGGTACATAGACAATGGGAGATGGGTCCTGGGGCCAAGGGAGCCCCAAGGATCCTCACCACCACCCCACCAATCGAAACTGAGCTGCCGCAGGGACGACCGCCTGGAATCCCGTCCCAACAGCAAGAGTTGGGGGACCATCACCTGTGCTGGCAGGACGGGAGGGCTAGGTCCAGAGGCCCCCCCAAGCTCCTCGGGGCCCACTCCGGCCTCATGCAATTGCATCCACAGCTCCAGAGCATGGTCTAGTCAAGGACCCTGACGACAGGTGTGATGGAACCTACCCGGCAGCAGACCCAGGGCTCACTCCCACTCCCCCAAGGACAGAGGGCTCTCCCCAGCCTAGAGTGGAGAGGACCTGGGCTGGCCACACGCAGACAGGGGGTTCAGAGGATATTTTGAGACCAAGGACCAAGAGCAGAAAGCCGGCAGCGGGCATGTAGAGGCCGATGGACACGAAGCGGGACAGCGCCGGGAGCAGGTAGAAGAAGAAGGACTGGTGCAGGCGCTCCAGGAGGTGGTTGAGCTTACGGAACACGCCCTCCAGGGCCCTGCCAGGGTGGGGCGGTGTCACGGCCACCCAGGCCCCCCAGACCACCCCCCTCCCCCACCCCAAGCACGGAAGCGGGGGCCAAAAGCCACTTACTTGCCCACTGCCACCAAGTCATACTTATATTGTCGGAAGCTGTTAATGCCACGGATGGTCAGGGCCTCCACACGGTAGCGCAGGAAGAGGCCATGAGGGCCATGGGGGCGGCCAGAGGCCTGCTGCAGAACCATGAGCAGCAAGGTCTGCAGACCCTGCAGCGGCCTGTCGACGGATGTCCAGTCCTGGGGCTGCAGCTTAAAGGGTTTAGGGGCAGGGTGAGAGAAGCCCCCCAGAGAGAAGCCCGTGGGAAGCCCAGGCTTCCCTGGAAGGCAGCCCCCCTTACCTTGCCCTGCAGCGTACACAGCAGCCCCCCTTTCTGACAGAAAGTCTGGAAGAGGTTGAGTAGATCGAGGTTGGGCAGCTGCCCGTTGAGCCCCTCCACAGCCACATCGAGGCTAGTGACCACGTCACTGCTCAGCTCCAGAGCCACGGCTGCCTGGATGGCCCCTGCCCGGCCCTGCAGAGGGGATGACTGCATGCCTGTGGGAGCAGGGGAAGGAGCTGCCTATGGGGGGCCGACAAGGACAGTGGTTCACAGAGAGGGACTGGGGCAGACGACCCACCGGTGACGTTGACGTCATGGTAGGCCTCCAGCCAAGCCTCCGTGCCCAGAAGGTCTTGTTCTGTCACCAGGAAAATGATGTCTTTGGCCCAGTAAATCTGCCCTGGACACCAGACGCTAGGTCAGCAGGGCCTGGGACAGGGGCCAAACCATCCCTTGCCCGCAGCAGCCCCCACGCCTCACCCCGAAAGTGAGCAGCAAGGGCCAGCAACAGTCCCACAGCCTGGCTGTTGGTAGAGTCCGGGCCACAGGGGACGGTGAGCACCAGGGACTCGGTGCTGGCAGCGCGCGGGGCCCGCAGGATGCCATACACGTTGGTACCAGACACCATCTGCACACAGTATGGGGAAGACTTAACACCACCCTACCCCGGAGGGCTGCCCTCCCTCGTCGCCCTAGACTGCCCACCAGGGACTTCCCGGGCCGGGACATGCCACCACCGGGCTTCCCGGCCCCAAGCCACCCTCCCCAGGTGCGTTTTGGTCCCAGGCACTCCTCTCCCCCACAATACGTAGCGCTCGTGGGTCTCGTCAGGAAAGGGCAGCCTCCGCGAGAAGCTCTGCGTGTACACTTCCAGCCCCACTGAGCGCATCGTCCGCTCCAGCCACGCCACTGGCAGAGCCCTAGGGACACAAGGAAAGCCGCTAGGCAGAGCTCCCTGGCCTTGGCCTCCACTATCTCCCCACGCCCGCAGCTGTCCGGCTCACCCCGACTTCCTGCGCTGCGCAGCGAAGTCTCGGGCCAAGCCCCGGGCACGGTCCCCGCCCGCGAACTGCTCCTCCACCATGGTGGAGCCCATGGCGTTCTCCGACATGTAAGTGCGCTGGGTCAGCGGCGGGAAAGCCAGCGCCAGGAACCAGGCGATTCCCGCCACGTAGCTCAGCACGCTGCGGGGAGAGGGAACGACGGCGCCCCGGAGCATTAGCGGGTCCGCGCGCTCCGGCCCGGGCCCTCCCCGCGCTGCACCGGGGACGGCGGGGGCGTGTCGGAGGGACCCGGCCCGGGGGTCCGGGCGCTCGGGACGTCGGACGGGGGAGCTGAGCCGCGGGCCCGAGCAGCCCGCGGGGGCACGGGGGGCGCCGGCAGCCCGAGCCCCGGGTCCCCCGGGGTCCCGCCCCGGGCCCCGCGCTCACCAGAGCGGCGCGTTGAGACGCAGCACGAGGCGGGCGAGGGCGCGGCGGCGCACCGGGTCCGACAGGAGGCCCATGGCGGGGAAGGGCGGCTCGGGGGCCGCGCTCGGCCGGCAGTTCCGGCCGCGCTCCCGTCGGGCCGCCGCTCCGCGCCCGCTCGCACTTCCGGTCCCGACGGCCCTCGCGCTGCCGCGCATGCTCCGAGCAGAGGCGGTACGCGCTCCCCGGCAGGACGCGCCTTCAGGACGAGCACGGCGACCGGCGGCCGCCCGCGCTGGCGGGGCAGAGCCAGAGAGCTCCGACCTGCAGAATCAGAGACGGAAAATCAGGGCAGGCTGCGGGGTTCTGGAGAGCTCGGCCGCCCAGCGTTCCGAACGAGCCGCCACTGGCAGCGACAGGTCGAGCGCCCCGGGGGGCGGGGAGGAGGGGAGGAGGAACGTTCGCTTGGACTGAGAGACCGGGGCATTGGCAGACCCATCCTACGGATGTTGGTCAGAAACGGCAGCGAGTGCACAAGGGAAATCCCCGTGTGAACGCAGCGCCGAGGTCATCAGGGTCAGATAACCACAGGCATTAAAGTGCAGATGGTACTCTTGGCCAAAACGGGTTTCAAAGGAGCTGGGGTATGTGGAGTAAAAAGCAGGGAGCACTCCTGTTCAGATGGGGAGGTGTGCAGTGAGGGCTGCAGGGGCTGGTGCTCAGGGCACAGGTGTGTAGAGAGGACCCGCCTCCTTCCCCCAGGTGAGAACCTGTATCTGTTGTACTTTTGTTGGAGTCTGAGGCTCAGTAGGCCCAAAGGGCTCCTAGGGTGTTAGGGGCCATTCGGTCCAAGCTATAGTCCGGAAGGTGTGAGACATGGCCCCCACATCGCCATGGTGGGCCCCAGATGTGCTGGCGGGAAAACAGACTCCCGTCCCCGTCCGATGGCTTGGCTCATTATGTCAGGCCGCACCTCACTGCTCAGCGGCCTTAAACCCTTCCTGGCGGGGCGCCTGGGTGGCTCAGTGGGTTAAGCCTCTGCCTTCGGCTCAGGTCATGATCCCAGGGTCCTGGGATCAAGCCCCGCGTCGGGCTCTCTGCTCTGCGGGGAGCCTGCTTCCTCCTCTCTCTCTGCCTGCCTCTCTGCCTACTTGTGATTTCTCTCTATCAAAAAAATAAATAAAATCTTTAAAAAATAATAATAAATTAAAAAAAAAATAAATAAATAAAATAAACCCTTCCTGGCACAACTGCTCTGTCCATCCTGGGACACGCCTGCCCCAACTTCTTCTTTGGGCTGTGACTCTTGAGACTGCAAGCGGTATGTCCTTCATGTGTGGGGGACAGGGACGGTCCCTAGTCACCCCTGAGTGCAAGCACCAGGCCAGGCTCTGAGGGTGTGGAAGCACCGTGGGAGATCAAAGTTCAGCACACTGTGTGTGGGTTTTATTCTGGGAACGGGGGAGGGGGTGCAGATGTTCAGTCCCCTAACAAAACAGAGGCCTCACGTACATGCTGTCGAACCACACGGTCCAGCAGTGTGTGCACGTCCCGGGCAGCCCGGGCAGCGGCCTCCAGCACCTGCTCTAGGTGGTCCTCGTGGAGCCTGGCATCCATTTCAAGCAGCGCAATCTGGCCTGAGGCCGGCAGCAAGGCCAGGGCCAGCTGGGGACCGCCAGCGGCCTCTTCCACGTGGCTGAGGTCCGCCAGAGCTGTGCTGTCCACAAAGCCCGCGGAGCAGGCGCACACAAAGTCCCGCATGGGTACGCCAGCGTCCAGCACTGCCAGCGTGGCTGCGTTCACACAAGCTGCGTAGGTCCCGCCGTCTGCCTGTAGCACCTGCAGCGGCCCCCATGGCACCCATCCATTAGCCTCCTGACCCCTGGCTCCCAAACCCTCCTCGCCCCTGTCCCCCTCCCTCCCTGGGCTGATGGCTGCTGCTTGCTCACCTGCACATAAATATCAATCTGGGAGCGTGGGTGCAGCTGTGTAAGGATGGCCGCCTCAAAGGTCTGACGCAGCTGCAGGCCCATCTCACAAGACTTACGGTCCCCATGTGGTCGCCGCTTGCGTTCACCTGTGCTGAAGGTCGCAGAACTATACTGACAGTTCACCAGGGCCCTGTCTGGCAGGGCTCGTGCTCGGGAGCCTCGGATCTGGGGGAGGAAGGACACATAAGCCGGGCTCATTGCTCCCCAGCTCCCACTACACCTTCCTCTGGCTCAGACCCAGGCCTCAGCTTCCCTCTCACCCTCCTACTTTACCTGCAAAGCAGCCTGCGGGAGGGCTGCGTGGCCAGTCTCTAAGCCACCACCACGCCTGGACAGGATTTCTCTTAACAAGGCCTCCCCGTTTCTTCCCTGCCTCATGCCCTCCCAACCGTTCTCCACTGGTAGCGAGAGCTGATAGGTTCGCAAATACCAAGTCTGACGCCCTCAGCTCTGCTGCCTCCCAAGCTGCCCCACCACGTGCGACATAAAATCCTCAACAGTGTCCCTGATCAACAATGCGACGAGCTGCTGCTTCCCTAGAGACGACTGGATCCCACTTGGAGTCCTTCCGCACCTCCCCACGGGCAGCCCTCTGCCCCGCAAACCCGCCTCGCTCGTCGCCACCCCGGCGCTCCTCCCTTCTCCGGCAATGGAGACGGGGCGGTAGAGCCGGGAGATTCATCCACAGCCCCGTCCTCACGGAGTTTACGGCCCACGGAGGCGTCCAGCGAAGGGCTCCGGAACGGACGCCCGAGGTGACTGGGTAGGGAGAGGCAGGGAAGCGTGGGGTGGCAGCGGAGGGGCTCGCCACGCAAGTCAGGTACATCCCGGAGGATGACGCCAGCGTGGTCAGTCCGGAGCGGGAAGGGAGAGGAGGAGAGACGGGGGAGGGGAGGGGAGGGGGCGCGCCCGGTGCTTCCGGAACAGCGAGAGTCGGTGCGCCGGAGGGAACGCGCCGCCTCACACTGCAGGGGCCCCGGCTTTGACTCCGAGTGCGCCGGGGCGGCCCCGAGGATGGGCTGGGCGAACGGAGGCGCGCGCCGGCCGGGCCCCCCGAGGCTCAGCCCGGCCCGGAGGCCCCGCGCACCGCCCGGCTCGCGCGCCCCACTCGCCTCGTGCGGCCCGTAGACCACCGCAAGCGCCTTGGTGTTGCCTTGCTCGATGTAGGCCGAGCCGTCGGCCTGCGCGAACACGCCCATCCGCGCCTGGATCTTGCGCAGCTCGCCAGCGCGTCGTCCGTCGACGCGGTAGCCCTGGTCCGACAGGAGCTCCAGGCCCGCCATGGCGCCCGGCCGCGGGCCGCGCTTCCGTCTCCCGCAGAACTACACTTCCCGGCGGCTCTGACCCACACTTCCGGCCTCCCGGGGCCCGCGGTTTCCGGCGGTCCGGCCCCCACTTTCGGCCCTGGAGAACTACGGTTCCCCCAGGGGGCCCGGCGGCCCTACTCCTCCCACTTCCGGTCCTGGGAAACTACGCTCCCCCGCGGCGCGACTTCCCTCAGTTCCGGCCCCGGGAATCTTCGGCGGTGCTGAGCCAGGGGAGGAAGACGGTGCCTGCTGCCGTTTTGGGGAGCTGTCTCATGGCGGCCAGAGGTGGAGACTGGCTCGGGGAAGAACTGCCCCCGTCGCGCCCCTTCGGGTTCACCGTGGGGGCGGTTCTCGTACTCCCCGGGCCCTCCCTGGCTTCTACCGCACGCGCCTGCACCCCGCTGGCCCCGCCCCCCCACCGAGCCCCTGCGCCTGCGCCTGCGCCGGTCGTTCCCGCCCCGCCCCTCCCCCCGCACCTGCCCCTGCACCTGCGACCGGCTCTGGCGGCCGGTTCCTCTCTGCGACTCGGCCTGCCTGGAGGCTCCTTGTGGGTCCGGTGGGCGGACGCAGCTCGAAGGAAGCCGCGTCCTGTCTCTGATGGTTTCTCGTTCTTTTGCAGCCATAAATGCATTCATTCTCCCAAGCTGAGGCATGCATTGTGTTTTGTCCTTACAGTTTAGTGTTTACGTTTGTCTCTTAAAAATACTGACGATGCGGCGCCTGGAGGGCTCAGTGGGTTAAGCCTCTGCCTTTGGCTGGGGTCATGATCTCGGGGTCCTGGGATGGAGCCCGGCGTGGGGCTCTCTGCTCAGCCGGGAGCCTGCTTCCCCCTCTCTCTCTGCCTGCCTGCCTCTCTGCCTACGTGTGATCTCTGTCTGTCAAATAAATAAACAAAAAGTCTTTTTAAAAAAAAAAACATAGGAAAATTCCTCTGGAAACTTCCTTTATCTCTAAACCCCCAAGATACGTGGTGGCCATCATTGCCCCAAGCATACACGCACCGAGATACATCCGAAAGGTCTCAGGACTGAGTTTTCATGGAACAGTAGTGCATGACCTTCTAACAAGAGCCGCCCCCTCAGGGTCCTGGAAACCTCGTTCCCAAAATGCCTGGGAGGCCTGCACTCTCCCTAACCCCTCCCAACTTGGAAATATATAATGGGCCCCTCCCCAGGAGCCCAGTGCAGCTCTACCTGCCCCCAGTCCTGTCCCCCTGCTTTAATAAAACCACCTTTTTGCACCAAAGACATTTCAAGAATTCTTCCTTGGGGCTCCTGGGTGGCTCAGTGGGTTAAAGCCTCTGCCTTTGGCTCAGGTCATAATCCCGGAGTCCTGGCATCGGGCTCTCTGCTTAGCAGGGAGCCTGCTTTCTCCTCTCTCTGCCTGCCTCTCTGCCTACTTTTGATTTCTGTTAAATAAATAAATTAAAAAAAAAAAAAAAGAATTCCTTCTTGGCCAGGTCCTTCCAACCCTAACGTCTTTCCTACGTCACTATCTAAAGAGAATATGAGGGGCGCCTGGGCGGCTTAGATGGTGAAGCTTCTGCCTTTGGCTCAAGTCATGATCTTGGGGTCCTGGGAGTGAGTCCCGCCAAGGGATCTCAGCACGTAGTCTGCTTCTCCCTCTGCCTCTCCTCTCTGTTTGTGCACTCTCTCTCTGCCAAATGAATAAATAAAATCCTTAAAAAAAATAAAAAGAGGGGACGCCTGGGTGGCTCAGTTGGTTGAGCGGCTGCCTTCGGCTCAGGTCATGATCCCAGCGTCCTGGGATCGAGTCCCACATCGGGCTCCTTGTTCTGTGGGGAGCCTGCTTCTCCCTCTGCCTCTGCCTGCCTCTCTGTCTGCCTGTGCTCGCTCTCTCTCTCTCTCTGACAAATAAATAAATAAAATCTTTAAAAATAAATAAATAAATAAAAAGAATATGAGCCTGCACGTGTACAATACAAACTATGCATCAGTATTTTTAAAGAAGATTTTATTTATTTATTTATTTGACAGAGAGAGATCACAAGCAGGCAGAGAGGCAGGCAGAGAGAGAGAGGGAAGCAGGCTCTCCACTGAGCAGGGAGCCCAACGTGGGGCTTGATCCCAGGACCCTGAGACCATGACCTGAGCCGAAGACAGACGCTTACCCACTGAGCCACCCAGGCGCCCCAAATTTTTATATGTTGAAGTAGACTTACAGGATGCTGGGGGTCGGGCTAGGATTGCCTCTTGCCTTTAGCAAAGTGTCAGCATCAAGGCAGCTGAGCCCCTAGAGGAAGGTCGCTCTGCTTGTTCCGAGGACTTGTCAACGGGTTCTAGATAGTAGGAAATTTAATAATTTCTCTTCTGGGGGACACCTGACTGGCTCAGTTAAGTGTCTGCCTTCGGCTCAGGTCACGATCCCCGGCATCCTGGGATCAAGCCCCGCATCGGGCTCCCTGCTCAGCCGGGAGTCTGCTTCTCCCTTGCCTGCTGTGCCTGCTGCTCCCCCTGCTTGTGCGCACTCTCTCTCTCCCTCTGACAAATAAATAAATAAAATCTTTAAAATAAGTAAAGAAATAAAATGGGCCTTGTTCCCCTTCGAGAATGAAGACGTGCTCGCTGCTTCCAGGACGGGTCTAGCAGGGCTTGTACGGCTGTTTGTCTCATGCTGGGTAACCTCAGTCACTTCGAGTAACAAAGCATAATCATGTCATTAAGTCTTGCAGTCCTGGAGCTTGTCTGGGCCCGTCTAGGTTGTTTGCACTCAGGATCTTTCCTGCTGGTGCTCACGGCAGATGGCGACAGCTATGGTCCTGAGGGCTTCCTCTCCCCTGTCTTCGGTGACTGATGCTGGCTCTTGATCCGGACCTGAGACGGCCGGGGCATGGCCTGTCAGTGCAGCCAGTGCTTCCTGGAAGGTGACCTCCAGCTGACTTCGAAAGAGAACAAGGTGGGCACGTACAGTGCTTTAAGACCAAGCCTCGGAAATCGTATAGTGTTATTCCCAGTAGCCTCTGTGGGTCGAGGTGGTCACAAAGTTCCGCTCGGGCTCCAGGGATGGGAACACGGACCTTGACCCTCAAGAGAGGCAAGACCAACATCAGGCCATAAGAAGAGCAGGTAGGACGGACACACCGTAGCAGGCAAGAGCCCAGTCCTGCCAGCACAGTGTCCCCTTCGAGGTCCTGGTCTCCGAGATGAATGCAGCTTGAGGGCGGGGAGCCAGCCACGGCCCTGTACCTGCCCCTGGTCTGAGGCCGTGATGGCTGGCGTCCTCTGGGACTCACCACCTGCCATCTGCCTACCCTCAGATCTTTGGCTGGTTATCGGGGGAGCGATGGGGGCTTTTCCCCTCAGCGGGTTGAGCCCATGTTGTCCCCGTTCTAATCGGGTCAATGCCGCAGTGGCTGTCCACTGGTGCGGGTGGGAGTCCCGCAGGTGTCCCACACGCTCCTGCCCCAGTTGCATAGCAGTGACACTAGTTGCCCAGCACAATCCGTGATGCTGGTCCGGGGCCTAAGGAGTCCAGGGCCCAAAGCGGCCGGGTGGCGGCTGCTCCCCCCAGGCCAGTGGAACCTTTCTTGTGTCCATTGGTGGGAGTGTCCCACTGCCCCCGGGAACTAAGACCTCCAACCTGGCAGCACGAGCACTTCAGCAGGCCACTCCTGCCCCCTCAATTCTCTGACCCTGTGCTGTACCCATGGGTAGATCCAGGGCTGGGGCTCACACGTATGCAGATTTGGGGGCTACGTTTGGGACCCTAGGACCACTCCGGACTTGGCAACTTGCTCAGAGGTGTTGAACTCGAGCCTGAGATTTATTACAGAGAAAGGACAGTGATCCAAATCAGCAAAGGAATAAGGTTCATGTGGCAAAGTTAGGGACCCAAGCACAGCTTCCAGAACCTTCTCCACACGATACATTACACCCCCCCAGCATCCAGGGGTGACAGCGCGTGGGGAGACTCCATACTGAGGGCATTTGTGGGGGCTGGGCAGGGAGGCGCCCTCCGTCTAGCATGTACCCAGTCGCCAGAGGGCTGGGAGGAAGGCCAGAGCGTGAGACAAGCCGTAGTACTTGTTTGCACAGATCAGGCTCAGTGAGCCACTCCTCCGGAATGGCAGGGACCGTCCCCAGACTGAAGCCCCCAGGGACTGGCCAACCCAAGCGCATCTCACAAAGGAGAGAGCTCTTAGCCCTGCTGTGCGCTTCTTCCTGCAGAGTGCTGTTTCCCAAAACAGAAGGTGAAGTCATGTGTCCGAAATCAAGTGAACAGAGTGAGAAAAGAAACCCTGACACGTAGCATAAATTGTTCAGAGTTGAGCAGCATCACAAACATCACAAAACACAGGGAACCCACATAACATCATGAATTTTCCTTCTGAAATATTTCTCTAATGCGTTTTCTTTATGCTTTTTGGATGCAGGCTCTGATGGCCTGTTAGGGTGACCGCCAGTGGGCTCCGCTGGTGGAGTGCGTGACTCTTGATCTCGGGGCTGCGAGTTGGAGCCCCACACTGGGTGTGGAGATGACTAAAAGTAAAATAAAAAGATGACAACAGTTGTGTGAGATGAGAAGGGAACTCAGTCTCTTTTCTAACATGTTTGATTAAAGCTTCTTTTTACTATAGCTTAGAAAAGTTGTTTTCAGGGAACGGATCCTGTGGGTAATAGGGTGTCAGTTTTTAGGATCGTTAAATTTGAGGAGCCCTCTGTCAGGTTTCGTGTACATGTGAGCCCGGAGGTTTCAGGGCCTTTGTGGTTTTCTTGTTAGTGAGTAGACCTTAGGCATGTTTTGAACTGATGACGCCCATTAGCCAACTCCAGCCGCCCAAGGTGCCCTGGCACACAGCGTGGCGGGAGGCAGGTGTGTTCCTGGAGGCAACAGCTTAGGGATTCCAGGAAGTGGCTGTTCCTGCTAAACCCCCGCAAACGCGGCCCAGCCCCTCTTTCCGAGCAGCCCCTCCAGCTCATGCAACACAGGGGGCGTCACGGTGGGAAGAGAGCTTGAACTGACGGTGATTATTTTACTATTGCAGGTTTTACAAAATGCGGACTGCCAAGCCCCCCTGCCCCGGGAAGGGGCTGTGTGAATGAGGGGTGAGCCTCTTGACGTCCCAGTGAGCCTGTCCCCAGAGACCTGACCCCTGAAGACAGCACAGACATATCCCAACGGTGGCACCCCCACCAGAGGGGCCAGTAACCAGCTGGGAATGTGCAGGGCCCTCCGCAGACGGTCACTTTCCATTAGGCTGATGGGGGACTTGGGAAGACGGTGAGTCCCATGTCACGAGCTCAGCACTGCAGGCTCCTGGGACTCCTCTACTGGGCCCTCCAGACGAGGCTCAGCCAGTACCGTGCTGCCCACTGGCCAGTGCTGCTCACGGGGGACCCTGTAGAGCTGCTTTGTGAGCTTTACTGCCCACCCCCACCCTGGTCTTCGATGGAAGCCTGGTTTCCTAGGAGCCCAGTCTGGGTCAGCACAGGTGGGGCTTAGGCTCCCCCCCTCCCCCCCGCCAGGGAGGCAGCATCACTGCTGACGTTCTTGTTTGGCTGGAGAAGGCCTCGTGTCCTGCGGTGTGGTGGGCTGAGGAATTGTAAGGACCTATTTAGCAAAAGGCTTTCATTAAGGTTAAACTGTCCCTGCTCCCCTTCCCCCAGGGGATTCCCTTAAAAACAAGTCCAGGAAACCAGCTCCAGGTAACAAAGCCCAGATTCAAGGGTGGGTCAGGCCAGGTGGAGACATCCGATCAGTGGGGTGTTGCATACTGTCTCCCTGGTTACCAAGGAGTATGGGCCCCCACCCTTTGGGAGCCTTTTTGGCACCAATCTTAATCAAGGTGTGATAGGCTGGTTCAAATGTCTCCTAAGGTAAACTGTAATTCAATTGGTCACCTAGCATCACTGTGGAGTTTCCTGTGTGTGTTACAATCTCATTGGCCGCCTGTGCATGGCCAGGCCCGACCTCATGGCCTTTGCCCTTAAAAGCTAGTCTGTGAACCAGAGAAGGGTCGCCTTCTCTCGTAAGAGGTGCATCCTCAAACGTTCGGTCTGATTCTTGATGCTTGGCGTGAAATAAAGCTTTGCTTGACCTTCACTTTATATCAGTCTCGCTCCTTTAATCACAGACCCATTATTGGGGCATACAGGACTCCCCTCCAGAGACCCAGAGCCCAGGCCTGAAAGCTGTGAACGGTACTTTCTAGGGCAAAAGGAAGCTTGTGGATATGGTTAAGTTGAGGTGGGAAGACTGTCTTGGCCCTCAGCGTCATCACGATCGTTTTTGCGAAATGGAAGCGTAGGGGCTTCGGTTACAGAAGAGAAGGCAAGTGACTGTGGGGACAGAGACCGGACGAGCACAGGAGAATTCTCCCCCGGAACCTCCGGAAGGAACATTCCTGTGAACACCTCGATTTTAATCCCTGAGACTCCGCCCGAGCTTCGGGCCCCCACAGCGGGGTGCTTGCGGTTCAAGCCTTCAGCCTGTGCTGAGAGCCTTTCCGTCCTCCGTTGCCGAGAGGATCTCCGCGTCCGCGACATCCCACCGTCCGCGTCAGCGTCCAGGCTGCCTCCTTCCTGGGGCAGCGTGTGGGGGAGGCGGCTCCGCCGGGATTAGCGGCCCCTGCTCTGCCGGCGGGTGCCGGGGGCCCGGCGGGCCTCAGCTGTCCTGCCCGGCGGGCCCCTCCGCCCAGCGGCTGGCCACGGGCCCTCGGGGCGCAGCCTCCAGGGCTGGGAACCCGGGCTGGGAGCGGGGAGGTCCTGGCCCCAGTGCCAGGTCCTGCTGCAGACCCGTCTGTCACCCAGACGACAGACCGCCTCCCACAAACGCTGGGCGCCCTGTGGTCAAAGTCCAGAGTGAGGGTCTCCGAGCCGTCCCGGACGTCCCGGCCCTCAAGGTCAAGGCTTGATGGCGGCGTGCTGTCGCTTCAGCCACATTCTTCTGGTCAAAATAAGGGACGGCGCGGGCTCCCATGCCGAGGGATGATGCCCAGGCCTCCTTTCCTGCAGGGGGGCCCCCAGCGTGTCTCCGTGGGGCAGCCCGGGGCCGCCGGCCACGCGTCCTCCGGCAAGGCGGGGCGCCTGCTTCCGCGGGGGGGAGGGCTGCCGGGGGCCGGGAGGGCTCAGTGCCCGTGTGTCCACGCGGGGTCCCCAGCTTGGCCTCGGGGCGCCGGTCCGTCCGAGGACAGCGCGTGCGTGGGCTCCGGTTGCCCGCGGTGCTGCCCGGCCAGTGGCTTTCCACGTGGGCGCCCAGGCCGCAGCGGGGCGTCGCCCAGGTCCCCGCCGGCCGGGCCGCACCGAGGAACTGGACCTCAGCGACGGTCAGAGGGGACTGCTTCTCACCTTGAGGACTTTTCTTTTGGCTGAGATGGAGGTAAAATTGGTCGACAACCTCCTGTGAGTTTCCGGTCTGCGACCCCCGTCTCACACCCGTGCTCGCCGCAGCAGGATCCCCACCGGGAGGCCGCTCCCCGCCGTCACCGCGGCGACTCGCTTCGCCCACCGACCCGCCCCACCCGGGCCGCGGCTGGTTGCCGCCGGCCCGTCTCCCTGAGCTTGTTTCCGCGTGTGCCGAGACCCCACGTGCGTCCGTCCTGCTCTGGCTCACTGCACGCGCGGTCACACCCTCAAGGGCCATCCCTGTGGTGGCAAACAGTAGCTCTCATTCTCCTAGTTTCTGGCTGAGTGATGCTCTACGGTGTGTGCGAGTGTGCGAGCACGAGCGAGCGAGAGTGTGGGTGTGAGTGAGTGTGTAAGCGACTGAGTGTGTGAGGGTGCGTTAGTGAGTGTGCGAGTGTGTGACTGTGAGTGTGCAAGCAGCACACCCTCCGTCCCTCCTCTGCAGCGGGCGCTCGGCCGTGTCTGACTGTTGTCGATGATGCTGCTCAGACCCCACGGTGCAAACAGAGGTTGGAATTCGTGATTCTGTTTTCTCCAAAATACGCAGGAGTGGACTGCCTGGGTCATAGGGCACTTCTATTCTTACTTTTCTGAGGAAACTCCGTGCTGTTTTCCACAGTAGTTGCACCAATTAGCACTCCCGCCGCCAGTGCACAAGGGTTCCCTTTTGCCCACATCTCTGTCAACGCCTGTTCTTTCCTGTGTTTCTGACACTCGCTGATCTAACAGGCGGGAGGTGACGTCTCCTCGTGGCTTTGGCTTGCATTTCCCTGATAATCACTGATGTCAAATTTCTTTTCATGTGTCTGTTGGTCGTCTGCATGTCTTTGGAAAAGTGTCTACTTAGATCCTCTGCCCGTTTTTTTTTTTTAATATTTTATTTATTTGACAGAGAGAAATCACAACTAGGCAGAGAGGCAGGCAGAGAGAGAGGAGGAAGCAGGCTCCCTGCAGAGCAGAGAGCCCGATGCAGGGCCCGATCCCAGGACTCTGAGACCATGACCCGAGCCGAAGGCAGAGGCTTTAACCCACTGAGCCACCCAGGCACCCCCTCTGCCCATTTTTTAATCAGGTTGCTTGGTGGTTTTGTTGTCGTTGTTGAGTTGTATGAGTTTTTGTGTATTCCGAATATTGACCCCATATCAGATGGGGGACCTGTAAATATCCTCTCCTGTTTAGTACATTGCCTTTTCCTTTCCGTGATGGTTTCCTTTGCACACAAGTAGGGGGAGAGGCAGAGAGAGGGAGAAGCAGACCCCTTGCTGAGCAGGGAGCCCGATGTGGGGCTCGATCCCAGGACCCTGGGATCATGACCTGAGCCGAAGGCAGAGGCTTAACCGACTGAGCCACCCAGGCGCTCCACTCGTACCCATGTCTCTTTTTGTCCTGCGTTGCGGAGGCTCTGTTTGTCCAGTTCTGAGGGCTGTTTCCGAGGAGGCCCCTCCACATGCAGTTGTGAATTTGTTATGTCCTTGGAAGGAGGCGAGTTCTGGACCTTCCGTGCCTCCGTCTTGTGAAGAACTTTTTTAAGTATTTTTTTGTAAGGCAGGTCTTCTAGCAGGAAATTCTCCATCTTTGTTTGTCATGGACTGCCTTTATTTTACCTTAATTTCCAAAGATCACTTTCCAGAATTTAGGATTCTTGCTCGAGTCACTGAAAGAAGGACTGGAAGCGTCATCTCATTGCTTCCTGCCCTCCACTGTTCCCATCAAGAAGTCAGGTGTTGATCTTACTGGGTTTCCTCACGTGCAAGAAGTCATTTTTATCTTGTGACTTGGGAGGTTTTCTCTTTGTCTTTTAGTATTTGGACTATGATATGCTCCCAGAGACCGGCCACATCCCTTGGCACGTGGCGCTTACACAGCAAACCGTCTCCCTTGCCTGGAACGTCTTTCACACTGTGATCTCTTCTTCTAGGAAGAGACCTCTTCTTCAAGGGCCCGCCTGATTCAGTAGGTCTCATCCCACATAATCTCCCTTTATGCCTCCTATAATTATGTATAAATAACCTTATTGTGGCTGTAAAAACCATTTCATTCTTGGATCATGCAGGGTATGTCCATGAGTGCAGGCGTCCTTGGGGGCCTTTGAATTCTGCCTGCCACATTCCCGCTCTGAGAGGGTCTGGGCTGGAGGTTCACTGCCCTGAGCCTGTCATTCAGGCTCAAAGTCAAAGTCAAAGCTCACCTTTGAGCTAAGGTCTCTAGTCTTGGCAGAAATGCCCTACTCCATAACCCTGAGACTCAGGGTAGTTCCTAGTTAGAGGAACTCTTAAAATTGTCATCATGTACATTGAGCTTAAGGGCAGTCGCCACCCCATCTCCTGGAACACGGCTGTCAGAGGCGGCCCCCTCCACGGCTGGCACTGTGAAGACCCCACCCCCGTCCCTGGAGCTCGCCGTTCTCAGAACCTGCCAGTTAACTAGTGGAAACTGCCCCGAGCAGACCCGCAAAAAGGAAATGATGATGTGAGATAAATACTCCTTGTAACTAAGGGAAGGACAGGCAAGGACAGCAACAGCACAGAGCCACCCCATTAGAAGTGCCCGGGTGAGGGAAGGAAGTCCTTCATGGCCTTGAACCTGTAAACCCCACTGCTACCCTTAGGTGGGCTCCCATGCCACCCGGAATCTGCTGTCTTCAGCCCTTTCCTGGGGTCTCCCTGCTGCGTGTCCCACCCTCTCTCACGACGTTGTGTGCCCGTCTCCACTGCCTCCCCAAGGGCCCCTGGCTCCATGTGCGCTGCCCCCACCCCTCCCACCCCAGGCTCAGCCCCAGCCGAACGCACTTGCTGACTCACCCCGCGTCCCTGGATTCTGACCTCCCCAGTCTTCACTGTGCAGCTCCTGCTGCCACTAGGCCAGAAGAGCCCCCTCCTTTAGGCAGCTGGAACACTCACTCTCCCAGCCCCTTCCAATGTCGTGCTGGCTGCCACTGCCTTGTGGACCATGCCTGGTCACCCAGGCCCGTGACAGGCACAGGCAGGTGGAGATGCTGCTGCCGGTAGCAGTGGGGTTGCCCAGATCCTCGCCTCCCTCTTCCTGCAACACATCTGTGCCAGGCTGGGATAAAGGAGCTTCCAGTGAACAGACACTTCTCCAAAGAAGACACTTCTCCAGATGGCCAAAAGACGCATGAAGACGTGCTCCACATCACTCGGCATCAGGGACAGACAGATCAAAGTCACCATGAGATCCCACCCCACACCAGCCAGAATGGCTAAAATCAACCACTCAGGAAATGACAGATGCTGGTGAGGATGCGGAGAAAGGGGAGCCTCCTACACTGCTAGCGGGAACGCAAGCTGGTGCGTCCACTCTGGAAGACAGCATGGAGGGTCCTCAGAAAGCTGACAATTGAGCTACCCTCCCAGCAATCGCACTGCTGGGTATTTACCCTAAAGATACAAATGTAGGGATCCGAAGGGGCACGTGCACCCGAATGTTTATACCAGCAACGTCCACAATAGCCAAACTATGGAAAGGACCTAGATGTCCATTCATCAACGGATGAATGGATAGAGAAGATGTGGTATGTCTCTCTCTAATATATACAACATTTTAATATTATATATTTAATAGTATCTAATTTAATAATATGTATAATAATATATACAATTATATAATATTAATAATATATACATTCGTATATATATATATAAATACTATGCAGCCATCAAAAAGGAAATCTTGGGGGGCACCTGGGTGGCTCAGTGGGTTAAAGCCTCTGCCTCTGGCTCAGGTCATGATCTCAGAATCCTGGGATCCAGCCCTGCATCGGGCTCTCTGCTCAGCACGGAGCCTGCTTCCCCCTCTCTCTCTGCCTGCCTCTCTGCTACTTGTGATCTCTGTCAAATAAATAAATAAAATAAAATAAAAAACCGGAAATCTTGGGCTCCTGGGTGGCTCAGTTGGTTGGGCAACTGCCTTCAGCTCAGGTCATGATTCCAGAGTCCCGGGATCGAGTCTTGCATCGGGATCCCAGCTCCACCGGGAGTCTGCTTCTCCCTCTGACCTCTCTCCTCTCATGCTTTCTCTCGCTGTCTCTCTCAAATAAATAAACAAAATCTTAAAAAAAAAAAAAAGAAATGAAATGAAATCCTGCCATATGCGATGACGTGGATGGAACTGGAGAGTATCGCGCTGAGCGAAATAAGTCAATCGGAGAAAGACAATTATCATACGGGCTCCCTGATATGAGGAAGTTGAGAAATAAGGAAGGGAAGGAAAAATAAAGTAAGATGAAAGCAGAGAGAGAGACAAGCCATGAGAGACTCTTCTTAACCACAGGAAACAAAATGAGGGTCGCTGGAGGGGAGGGGTGGGAGCAGGGTGGCTGGGGGATGGGCATGAGGGGGCGCGGGATGTGATGGACGGCGGGTGTTGTAGGACACTGATGGGTCAAAGAGCTCTATGTCTGAAATGGAGAACACACTATATGTTAACTGAATCTAAATTAAATTAAAGAAAAAAAGCCGCTTTTCCCCTGCAGAAGGGGCTTCCTGAGGGACTCCAGGCCCGAGTCATTGGGCTGTCAGGGGCCAGAGGTCAGAGGTCAGCGGTCAGGTGTGCTCCACTCAAGGCGATTGGAACTGCCAGGCCCTGGAATGCGGCAGAGGCACGGGGGCAGGGAGGCCACTGACCTCACAATGACGGGGTCTGGTCCACTGTTCCCGGCCGGCCCGCCAGCTGCTGGCGGCTGCCGCCCCTGATGCCGGGCATGTCCCTCCTGAGCAGCTACGAGGGCCTGCGGCAGGAGATCCAACGGCTGGCGCGGGAGAACGAGGAGCTGCGACGGCTGGTGCAGCTCATCCAGGAGAACCAGGAGCTGAAGCTGGTGCTTCGGAACCGGGGCAGCAGTCTGGGCTTCTGCGGCTCAGGGATCCTAGCTGAGGTGGCCGCCAGCCCCCAGCCGTCCCGCAGGAGAACCATCAAGTTCAAGGATGCCGAAAGAGGTGAGAAGCACCAGGGCCCGTGGAGCTTCACTCTGTCAACTTGTGCCAAGAGCCTGGAAAGTGGGGGGAAGCCCTGCTTCCAAGGGCAGTGGCCTGTATGGAGTGGAAGGTGCTTGGGGGGGGCGGCGGTATGAAGGCAGTACAGCTGCGAGAAAGTGGTGTTGGAGCAGGGCTGGACCCAAGTGAGGGAGCCACAAGGCTAGGGTCGAGCTGAGGGTTAGTCTGTGCAAAGGCCCTGAGGTGGAGCAAGCTGGGTGCGTTGAGGCGTCGCGCTGAGCCAGCGCCGGTGAAGGGGAGGGCAGACGAGGACCAGGAAGGCCCTGCAGGTCAGGAGGAACCTGACGGCAGGATCCGGGCCTCTGGGGCTCCTGGCCTGATGGGATGGGGTGGGTGAGGGTCATTCTCCTGGTGAGAAGTGACAGGCTTGGCTAGGGCAGGGGCCTGAAGGCTGGGTGTGGTGGGTGAGGAGGTGGGTGAGGGCAGCTCCCAGGGTTTAGCCTCAGCTCTGCAAGTAGGGCACTGTCCCTGGTGCGGGCAGGATCAGGGGACCCCAGTCTTATGGGGAGAGGCACCATGCTGCAGGGAAGCCTCTGGCTGTGCAGATCCACAGGGAGATACGGGGGGGCGGATGCCAGTCCTGGCACCGGGTTCCATCCCTGCTGCTGAGGGACCCGAGGCGACAACGGGGGAGACAGTGTGATCGGAGCCGGGACTTACACTCTGGGCTGCTCTGTCCAAATGCTGCGGGCAGGATCACTGCAACAGTCTGCTTCCCACAGTCCTGCAGCCTGGGAGTCCGAGCTCAGGGTGCTGGCGGGGCTCTCGGTGGGGCTCTGCGGTTGGCTTAGAGCTGGCCACCGTCTAGCATGTCTGCACCTTCTGGAGAGAGCAAGCCGTCTCTTCCTACAGGGACACTAATCCCACCCTGGGGTCCCACTCTCATGACTTAATCACCTCGCATAGATCCCGCCTCCAAACCCCATCACGGTGTGGGGTAGGCTCCAACATACGCATTTTGGGGGGACACAATTCAGGGCATAGCAGAGGGGCCCTTCTCGGAACACTCGCATCAAGAAGGTATGGTGAAGGAGGCTGGCCGGAGGAAGTCGGGGAGCAAGTCAGGAGCCCATCACGAAAGGTGCTTCCCACACACACAGCTGGGGGATGGGTGGACGCACGGGGTGGTCAGGGAGGGACCGGGCACCGGGACGGCTGGGGGACCTTCTTTGGTCTTGCCAGATATGATCTCAGTGGAGGTGAGGTCAAGAGAGCCAGGACATGAGTGGGGCGGAAGGTGGACCCCGCCAGGGAGGCGCAGCCTGGGGACGGAGCCGCTGGGTGCTGCTGGAAGGGCGTGGGGGGTGGGGACTTAAGCAGGTGTGCACTGACAATGAGGATCACCAACCACAAGGGGAAGACGTGCGTGCGAGGGGGGCGTGGCTGGGCAGTACTGAGAAGGCTTGGCCGAGAGCGTATCCCCAGGCGGTGGTGGGTGCGGGTCGTGGAAGTCTCTGGATGGATTCTCAGCTGAGGGCCCAGACGGAGAGGCGTGTGGGGGATTTGGTGGGATGATCACCCAGTCATGTGGACGAGTGCATGGGCTGTTAGCCGGGCAGCTGCTGTGGGGGAATGAAGGAGACATGGTGGGGGCCGCAGGTGGGTGTTCTGACTGAAAGGGGGCTGCTGACCATCACCTTGTGGTTTGCTCAGAGCAAGAGGAGGTAGAGCTCCTGCGTTGTGGCTGTACTGATTATCGGGGGTCCCAGCTGGGCGAGAGGGATGGGGGAGGTGCTAAGCATCAGTGTGGTAGAGGTCTGGGGGCGTTCCCATGGCTGGCACCTGCCACTGGGGATGCGGGATCACAGTCATCTGGACATGGTCACAGCCCATCCTTGGGGGCGTGGGTCCCATGTGCCTGATTCCAGGGCCAACCCTGTGGGCTGGGGAGCTCAAGTCCTCCACGCTTGGCCCAAGCAGGGCTGGATGTGGGGAGACACCCTTTGGAGCCTGGGCTGGTGGAGGAGGCCATGGGCCACCGTCAGAAGGTGTGAGCAGACCTGGGCACTGCTCTGAGTCACTGAATCTCATGTATCTTTCTTGGTCCAGTTCTTTCAAAACCATGTCTCCTCTCCCTCCCCCACCACATGGAAGGGGATGCTGAGGCTGCCAAAGGCCCGCAGGCAGATGGGAGCTCCCTGCTGCAGCTTGGGGTGCACCCCAAAGCCTGTGGTCCCCACCCGGCCCACCTCCCTCCCACCTGCGGGGACCAAGCAGGGCCGGCAAGTTTCCTAGGGGACAGGGGAGCGTGTTGGTGGGGGGGGCCCTGCTGGCCTGGCTACCTGGCCTGGCACATGAGGTGAAGCCCCCTCCACCCGCTGTCCCCTCTGCCTGGGACACCCGCCCCCAACACACACACATTGTTCCCTCTAGGGAGTGGGAAAGGCCTGCTCCAGGCCCTGCGCATTTTGAGCCCACTCCAAGCTTGGGCACCTCTCTGCCCTTGGGGAACAGCCAGGGTGGGAGAACTGTCTGCCCTCGTAAGGGCACCCGCAGCAGCTTCTGGGGACATCAGCCCTTCTGTTGTGAGGGTCCTGCTGCTCCCGGCCTCCGCTGCGGCGGGGTTGGCCTTGGACGGGCAGCAGGGGTGTTGATAGATTGTGGGGGGGCCCTTGCCCGCAGCACCTGCAAGCACGCGGGGAGCAAGGGGTTCTGCAGGGCGCGCTCCCCCACCCGCACTCCCTCCCCCGGCGCCCTGGCCCCATTCCCGCGGCGGAACCGCGTCGTGCCAGCGCGCAGCTCGAGCTCGTCCGGGCTGGCATTTCTTTGCCGGGCGTTCTGCTCTCCCTGCCCCGGGCTCCCAGAGTGGGCCCCTGGGCTCCTAGGCTCGGCGACCTCTGGGCCGGCTTGGGCCTTGAGGGCCGGCGGAACCGAGGTGCCCGGAGGCCGGGGACGCGCCAGCAACGCGCCGCGCCTAGCCCCGCTCGGCCCCGCGCCCTCCCGTGCCCCCGGGTGGCTCCCGGCGGAGGAGGGAGGCGGTTCCCGGCGAGCCGAGCCTTACTTACGCAACCGGGAGGGCCGTGCGCGCCCGGACCGGTCGTGCGGGGAGCGGGCTCCGCTTCCGGGCTGGGACTGGGCAGACCGCAGACCGCCCGCCGCTTGGAGCCGACCCGCCAGGTGGGCCCCGCACCCGCGCGCTCGGGCCCTTCTCCTCGCCGCCCCGCCCCGGCCGCGCGACACCCGCGGCTCGGCGCCTCCCGGCCCCGCCCGGGCCCGCCCCGCCGTCTGCGCAGGCCCCGCCCCGCGTCCCCCAGGGCCTGGGCCCGAAGGTCGCGCGGCTGCGAGTGGGGCTTCCCCCGCCCGCCCCCGGCCCCCGTGCCTCTTCGTGCCAAAAGAGCCCAGACCCCCCGGCCCGTGGGGTTCCGTGGCGCGTCCCCCTCCGAAAGACCTGCTCCGGGCGCGCTGGGAGCCGGGTAATGCGGGCCACTAGGGCGCCGGACCCACCCTGCCCTCTGAGCTGGGTCTGCAGCTCCCGCTCTGCCCAGGGCTCCTTCGGGACCTGGAACCCGCCCCCCCACCAGCCCCGCCTGCCCCGTCCTCTCCCCATCCCATTTCTACCCAAGGCTGCCAGCCCGCCGATGCCCCTGGGGCCTGTGGCCTGATCCGCGGTCTTCGTCCAGTTCTCCCCAGACTACCGGCTGAAGAGTCGCTGCTGGACCCCAGCCCCATCATCATGGGCAGCCCCGAGGGGCGTTTCCACTTCGCCATCGACCGCGGAGGCACCTTCACAGATGTCTTTGCCCAGTGCCCCGGGGGGCACGTGAGGGTCTTGAAGCTGCTCTCAGAAGACCCCACCAACTATGTAGACGCACCGACTGAGGGCATCCGCCGCATCCTGGAGCAGGTGGCCAGGGCAGGAAGGCGGGGTGGGGTGGGACCTGGGGACCAGAGGCCTGACACCGACCATGGGGTTTCCAGGAGGGGGGCATGCCGCTGCCCCGGGACCGGCCGCTGGACACCAGTCGCATTGCCAGCATCCGCATGGGCACCACAGTGGCCACCAACGCCTTGCTGGAGCGGCGTGGGGAGCGGGTGGCCCTGCTGGTCACACGTGGCTTCCGAGACCTGCTGCACGTGGGCACCCAGGCCCGAGAGGACCTCTTTGATCTGGTGAGCTCACCCACTCCAGCTGGTGGCTGGGCCCAGCAGCTCATGTTTCTCGGGGATGCCATGGTCCCTTCGGGAGGGATGTCCTTGGTCAGTGCTGGCCCAAGGCCACCAGCTGATAGGCAGAGGAGGTTCCAGCACTCGTGGCAGGCACTGTGTCCCCCAAGCCCTCGGAGTGCTCACAGGTAGTGCTGCTCCTGTCTGCCACCACGCCCTGTCCTGGACTCCGGGTGTGGAGCGACCCAAGACAGACCGTTCAGGGTGAGGGGTAGGAGCCCACCCTCCTGACCCTCCCCTGCGGGGTTCATGGGGGGAGCTGCCCCTGTGGGGGTGGGCAGTTGGCTACACTCAGGCGCCTGGGAGCGGGGAGCCGGCCCCTGGGTGGGCCTTGCTGGGGCCGCCCCGTCTGACCATGTCTCCTGGGCCTGTTGACGGGCCTGTTGGGACACATCCCCTGGCCTGCACTGCCCCACCCACGCAGGGCCCCAGCAAGGACCCTCAGGCCTGGGCATCCTCTGAGTCTCTGCCTGCCCCCAGGCCGTGCCCATGCCTGAGGTGCTGTACGAGGAGGTGCTGGAGGTGGAGGAGCGCGTGGTGCTGTACCGCGGGGAGCCCGGCGCGGGGACACCTGTCAAAGGTGTGGGGGCCTCCCGGCTCGGGGTGTGGGGTCGCCTCCCGGGGCCTCCAACGGGGTGGTAACGGGCTTCCCGGCAGGCCGCACAGGGGACCTGCTGGAGGTGCAGCTGCCCGTGGACCTCGGGGGTCTGCGCGGGAAGCTGGAGGGGCTCCTGGCCCGAGGCATCCGCAGCCTAGCCGTGGTGCTCATGCACTCCTACACGTGAGCGTGGGCTTCGGGGGGCTGGGGTGGGCAGGAGGTGTGGGCGGAGGCCGAGGACTGCTGGCTCCTGTCGCAGGTGGGCCCAGCATGAGCAGCAGGTGGGCGCGCTGGCCCAGGAGCTGGGTTTCACGCACGTGTCCCTGTCCTCGGAGGCCATGCCCATGGTGCGCATCGTGCCGCGGGGGCACACGGCCTGTGCCGACGCCTACCTGACACCCACCATCCAGCGCTACGTACAGAGTTTCCGCCGTGGCTTCCAGGGCCAGCTCAAGGTGAGCCCCTCGCCCCCGCCCCACCTCCTCCCTGCCACCCCCAGCCTGAGCCGGCCCAGCTCCCCTCACTGGCCACCTGCTCGCCCCAGGACGTGCGGGTTCTGTTCATGCGCTCGGACGGCGGCCTGGCGCCCACGGATTCCTTCAGCGGCTCCCGCGCTGTGCTGTCTGGCCCCGCGGGGGGCGTGGTTGGCTACTCGGCCACCACCTACCGGGTGGAAGGCGGCCAGCCTGTCATTGGCTTTGACATGGGAGGTAGGAAGGCTGGGGGGGGGGGGGGGGGGGGGGGGGGGGGGCGGGCAGTGCAGGGGCGTCTGCGTCTGTGAGTCACTCCTCTTGTCCCTCCCCCGAACAGGCACGTCCACTGATGTGAGCCGCTACGCTGGAGAGTTCGAGCACGTCTTTGAGGCCAGCACAGCTGGTGTCACCCTCCAGGCCCCCCAGCTGGACATCAACACAGTGGCGGCTGGTGGGGGCTCCCGCCTCTTTTTCAGGTCAGCTCCTGCCCCTGGGCTGGGGCCCCCTAGCCCTAACTCCCAGGGCACCTCTGAGTGCAGCCTACCCTGTCCCAGGTCTGGCCTCTTTGTGGTGGGGCCTGAGTCTGCAGGAGCCCATCCCGGCCCCGCCTGTTACCGCAAAGGTAGGAGCTGCTGTCTGCCCGGCCGGGGCCCTGCCCCTGCCGCCCAGGCCCGCCCCAATCCTTCAGCCCAGCCCCTGCTGCCCAGTCCTGGGCCCCGTCTCCAACCCCCAACCCCCACCCCTTGCACACCTCCCAGGGGGGCCCGTGACAGTGACGGATGCCAATCTGGTTCTGGGTCGCCTACTGCCTGCCTCTTTCCCCTGCATTTTTGGGCCTGGAGAGGACCAGCCACTGTCCCCTGAGGCCTCCCGAAAGGCCTTGGAGGCTGTGGCTACTGAGGTCAACAGCTTCCTGACCAACGGGCCTTGCCCGGCCTCTCCCCTGAGCCTGGAGGAGGTGGCCATGGGGTTCGTGCGTGTGGCCAACGAGGCCATGTGTCGGCCGATCCGCGCACTCACGCAGGTATGCCCGCCTTTGCCCTTGCCCTCTCCTGCCCTGCCCTCCATCCCTGCACCCCACTCCCATGACTCCCACTCAGGCAATGCAAGCGGGGGGAGGGCTGGGCGGCCAGACAGGGTCAGGGTCTGCCACCGACCCCCTTCTGGTTTCCCAGGCACGAGGCCACGACCCCTCGGCCCATGTTCTGGCCTGCTTTGGGGGAGCTGGTGGGCAGCACGCTTGTGCCATTGCCCGGGCCCTGGGCATGGACACTGTGCACATTCACAGGTATGTGTGGGAGTGGCACCCATGTCCTAGGCTGGGGCGCTGGCTTCGGAGGTGTCCCACATTGCCAAGGTCCCTGTCCCATAGGCACAGCGGGTTGCTGTCGGCGCTGGGACTGGCCCTGGCGGACGTGGTGCATGAGGCCCAGGAGCCGTGCTCCTTGCCTTATACGCCTGAGACCTTTATGCAGTTGGACCAGAGGTTGAGCCACCTGGAGGAGCAGTGCGTGGACGCTCTGCGGGCCCAGGGCTTTCCCAGGTGGGGAGCGAGGGGCGGGCTGGGGGGCACTGGGCCAGCCAAGGCCCTCATCCCAGTGCCCCGCCCCCCAGGTGGACTGACCACCTGATTTCCCAGATGGTGCTGGGGCCCATGGGGGCAGTGGTCAAGGAGGGCTGGGGGAGGCAGGACAGGAGTCCCATCAGGCGGCCCTGTGTGAACGCCCCTCCGGCCCCTGCCCCAGGTCCCAGATCAGCACTGAGAGCTTCCTGAACCTGCGCTACCAGGGCACCGACTGTGCCCTGATGGTGTCTGCCCACCAGCACCCGGCCACAGCCCACTCGCCCCGGGCTGGCGACTTCGGGGCCGCCTTTGTGGAGAGGTAGGCAACCGCGTGTCCCCGGGGGGTGCTGGTGGGGGGCCTGCCAGCCTGGCTGTCCCGCTCTGAGAGTTCCCTTGGGGCTGGGGGACATGCAGGTACATGAGGGAGTTTGGATTTGTCATCCCCGAGCGGCCCGTGGTGGTGGACGACGTGCGCGTGAGGGGCACAGGCCGCAGTGGCCTTTGCCTTGAGGACGTGGCCAAAGCTCAGACTGGGCCTCCCCGGGTGGACAAGGTGGGTGGCTCTGCGTCTGCCCACCCTCCCATGCCCACAGGGATGTGGGGATGGACGTGGGCGGGTGGGGAGACCCAGGAGGGAGCTGGACCCCAGAAGCGCACTCAGCCCCCCACCCGCCCACCCACACCCACAGGGACGTGGGGACGGGCGTGGGCGGGCGGGGAGACCCAGCAGGGAGCCGGACCCTGGAAGCGCACTCAGCCCCCCCTTTCTCAGATGACCCAGTGCTACTTTGAGGGGGGGTACCAGGAAACCCCCGTGTACCTGCTGGGAGAGCTGGGCTTCGGGCACAAGCTTCAGGGGCCCTGCCTCATCATTGACAGCAACAGGTGGGCTGATGGCCGGCGAGGGTGGGGCCGTGACCGTGAGGGCTGGGGCACAGCTGCCAGGGCCTGGGGGAGCTCGGGGTCCTGGTGGAGGGTTCTTGGGCCCAAGACTACAGACTATGGGGGACTCTAGGGTCCCATTAGGGTGGGCACGGCCCTAGCCTGGGGATGTGTGGTGTCTACTTGGGAAGGGGGCTCTGCTCTGGTGTGGCACCTCCAGCCTCTTGTGCCCCTGCCCTCAGCACTATCCTGGTGGAACCAGGCTGTCAGGCAGAGGTGACCAAGACGGGGGACATCCGCATCTCTGTGGGGGCTGAGGCCCCAAGCACAATGGGGGCCCAGCTCGACCCCATCCACCTGTCCATCTTCTCACACCGCTTCATGAGCATTGCTGGTCAGTGGCTGCCCCCGTCTGTGGGAGAGTGTGTCCGGGGCAGAGGGGGTGCAGGCGGTGTGGCCCTCAGGGGTGTGTGGAGAGAGGTGGGGTGTGACCCAGGGGAAGGTGGGCGGTGTGGCCCAGGCACTGGGATGGCCAGCCCCCCGGCACCGGCAGGCCTTGGGCGGTGTGAGTACCTAAGTCCCACCGACAGCCATGGGGTCCGTGGACAGGAGGTGGGCTCAGCCCAGTGAAGCTGTCCTTGCGGGATCGGGCTGGGGCTGCTCGAGGCCCTCAGTCCTGTGCCTTGGCACTGGCTTCTTACTGTGCTGGGCACGCTGGAGGGGGGACGGGTGGGGTCTCAGGTTCTTGGTGAGGCTCCAGGCAGGGATGGAGAGGAAGGGGATGGCCCTCACACGGGCACGGTGGCCCGGCTGTGGCCTCTTGGGCGCACATGAGCCACTGCCACTCTGGGGCCCCCTGGAAGGCGGCAGGTCCCTCGTCTTCCTGTTGTGTGCATCGGCCAGCTGCGCTGGGGGGTGGGGCCAGGAGTGCCTGTTACTCTGTGCCCGCAGAGCAGATGGGCCGCATCCTGCAGCGAACAGCCATTTCCACCAACATCAAGGAGCGCCTGGACTTCTCCTGCGCCCTCTTCGGGCCGGATGGGGGGCTGGTGTCCAACGCCCCCCACATCCCCGTGCACCTGGGTGCCATGCAGGAGACCGTGCAGTTCCAGGTTTGGCGGGTCTCCTCCTGCTTTCCCTGCCCCCCAACCCCCGCCCCTTCCAACCAGGGGCTGTCTCCGGCCTCAGATCCAGCAGCTGGGAGCTGACCTCCACCCTGGCGACGTGCTACTGAGCAACCACCCCAGTGCCGGGGGCAGCCACCTGCCGGACCTGACCGTCATCACGCCGGTGAGGACCTCCTCCGCTGGGGCAGCCCTGGCGGTGAGGCTGGCCGAGCGGCTGACGCTCACTCTGCGCCGCCAGGTGTTTTGGCCAGGTCAGACTCGGCCTGTGTTCTACGTGGCTAGCCGCGGGCATCACGCGGACATCGGGGGCATCACGCCGGGCTCCATGCCGCCCCACTCTACCACACTGCAGCAGGAGGGCGCTGTCTTTCTGTCTTTCAAGCTCGTCCAGGGGGGCGTTTTCCAGGAGGAGGGTGAGTTGGGGTGGGGTTGGGGTGATGGCGAGGGCAGGGCAGGAGTTGGTGAGCCGGACACGGGGCTGCTCCTAACAGCCAGGCCAGGGGGGACACTGGGACACTGCCTAGCGGCCCAGGCCTGCCTTGAGCCTGGGGGGGTGGGTCACGACTCCACAGTGGTTGCAGACCGTCTCTCAGAGTTGACCAGAGGCTCTGAGGCACATTCTGCCTGGGCCCAGGAAGGCCTCAGTGATGTTGGGGGTGGGGAGCTGGCCAGGACACCCATGGGACTGGCCAAAGGTGGGAGAGAAACCTGTTGCAAGGTAGGCAGTGGCCCACGCTGGTTAGTCTGTGCTGCGTTTGCACTGGGTCTGGGGGCTGCAGAGAGTGGTGAGGACAGGGACTGCCAGCTCTTAGAGAACTTTCCTGGGCTTGGGCCTGAGACACTGGGTGGAGGGTGGCTGTGAAGGGCTTCAGCGCGCTGCACTGGTCTGCCTACACACCATGAGAGCCCCCAGCCTGTGTGCCGAGTGGATGGGCATTGGAGGGTGGCCCAGAGGCCAAGATGAGGGTAGTGGGGGCAGCCATGGTTGCCCTGGGTGGTGCTGACCCTTGAGCTGGGCAGCAGGCATCACGGTAGGGACAACTGTCTCCGAGATCAAGGTTGGCATTGGGTGGGATTGGTGGACGGGGTGAGGAGTCCAGTTTGGACAACTAGGGGTTGGAGGGAGGCTCCGACAACAGGTGGGCACAGGGCAGCTGCATGGAAGTCGGGCAGGGTTTGCAGTGTGGCCCAGGACACAGGGGCAGTGGCAAACACAGCTGGTGGAGGCGGCAGGGGCCTGGGAGCCTAGGGGGGCATCCCAGAGTGAGGGCACATGGTGTGGGCAGGGTGGAGAGTGGAGCAACAGAGCTGCAGTCCGCTGTCACACACAGAGTGACCCAGCCCTGGCCACCCTCTCGGTTGGGGTGGGGGGAGCAGAGGGCAAGGGGCAGGAATCATGGGAGGGACATGGGCAGGTGCATGACAGAGGACGCAGTGGCCAGGGCCCAAGGGAGTACTGTATCCCAGACTAGGGAGAGAGGCTGTCCCTCAGTCTCTGGGGCTCCCAGATTTGTTTGGGGGGACACGAGGCACAGAGAGCCCTCTTCACAGTGGTTGAGAGAGCCGCACCCCATGGGGCAGTGATTGGGGGAGGGTCACGGAAGAGGGGAGGGAAGGCCAGAAAGGGCAGGGGGTGTGGCAGGTGGTGGGGGGTGTGGCATGTGGCAGGGAGCTGGGGCAGAGAGAATTAAAGGTGGAGGCAGGGTTTGCTGAGGGAGGAGCCCCTTCCAGTCCCCAGAGCCTCCAGCTCCCATGAGGTCACAGGCAAAGCTGCCTGTCCTCATCTGGGGTACCCTGGGGGGCTGGAGTGTGGGAAGGAGAAGGTTGAGCAGATGGGAGGAGGCTGGGGGAGAGCCCGTGAAGGGCCAACATGGGGTGCCCCGCACAGTGCCCAGCAGAGGTGAAGCCGGTGTGCAGCGGGGCACCAGCGAGCCCCGGGGGCTCAGGGGTCTCAGTGGTGACCTCCTCTGTCCAGCGGTGACTGAGGCCCTGCGGGCTCCAGGCAAGATTCCCGGCTGCAGCGGAACTCGGAACCTGCACGACAACCTGTCGGACCTGCGAGCGCAGGTCGCAGCCAACCAGAAAGGCATCCAGCTGGTGGGGGAGCTCATTGGGCAGTACGGGCTGGACGTGGTGCAGGCCTACATGGGCCATATTCAGGTGGGCCCAGCGCGCAGGGGCAGGGGGGCAGCTCGGTGGGGAGGTGGGGGCGCCCGCACCACCTGGAAGGCGGCATGGCTGCCCACAGAACATTCTGTCTGCCAGGCAAACGCAGAGCTGGCCGTGCGGGACATGCTGCGGGCCTTCGGAACCTCCCGGCAGGCCCGGGGCCTGCCCCTGGAGGTGTCGGCAGAGGACCACATGGACGACGGCTCCCCCATCCGCCTGCGCGTGCAGATCAACCTGAGTCAGGTTAGGCGCGGCGGCGGGAGGAGGGTTTGGGAGGCGCGGCCGCCACGCTGCGGCTGACCCCATCCCTCCCCCCGCGAGCAGGGCAGCGCACTGTTCGACTTCAGCGGCACCGGGCCAGAGGTGTTCGGCAACCTCAACGCCCCGCGGGCCATCACGCTGTCGGCGCTCATCTACTGTCTGCGCTGTCTGGTGGGCCGCGACATCCCGCTCAACCAGGTGCGCGTACGCGTGTGGTGTCGCCCTGAACCGTCCTGGGGGCGCGGGCGGCCCCACAGAGGGCTGATCCCGGGGTGCTGGGGGTAGGCGCAGGGATATTCCCCGAGCGCCCTGAGAGCTGGCCCCTCCCCCCAGGGCTGCCTGGCGCCGGTGCGCGTGGTGATTCCTAGAGGCTCCATCCTGGACCCGTCCCCCGAAGCGGCTGTGGTGGGCGGCAACGTGCTCACGTCCCAGCGCGTGGTGGACGTCATCCTGGGGGCCTTCGGGGCCTGTGCCGCCTCGCAGGTGCGGCGGGTGGGTGGGCGCGCTCGGGCATGTCGGGGGGGGGGTGCCCCTCTAGCCCAGTGCAAATGCCACCTGTCCCTGCCAGGGCTGCATGAACAATGTGACCCTGGGGAATGCCCACATGGGCTACTACGAGACGGTGGCCGGCGGCGCGGGCGCGGGCCCCGGCTGGCACGGGCGCAGCGGCGTGCACAGCCACATGACCAACACGCGCATTACCGACCCCGAGATTCTGGAGAGCAGGTGCGCAGCGGCGGTGAGGGCGGGCGGGGCGGGGCGGGGCGGGGGCCGGCCGCACTGAGTCCCCGCCCCGCGCAGGTACCCAGTCATCGTGCGCCGCTTCGAGCTGAGGCTGGGGTCTGGGGGTCGCGGCCGCTTCCGGGGCGGCGATGGCGTCATCCGCGAGCTGCTCTTTCGCGAGGAGGCGCTGCTGTCCGTGCTGACCGAGCGCCGTGCCTTCCGGCCCTACGGCCTCCACGGTGAGCGGCCCGAGCCCCTGCCCCGGGGCCCCTGCGGCATGCGGCCGGGTGTCCTCCTGTCTCCCCACCAACCTCCTCTGTCCCTCCCCTCCTGGCCTCCCGGATTGCCCTCACCCCGCCTCTTCCCGCAGGTGGCGAGCCCGGCGCGCGTGGCCTAAACCTGCTGATCCGCAAGGACGGCCGGACCGTGAATCTGGGGGGGAAGACGTCGGTGCCCGTGTACCCCGGGGTAAGGACTGCGCCCCATCCTTTCTCTCTCCCGCTAGTCCCCCATTGATCCGCCTTCCGCAGAGTGAGCAGAGTTGCAAAGATGACCGGAAACTGAATTTAATTTGGTTTCTGAAGGGCAGAGGGCGAGCGCCGGGCCTCCGTGGTCCAGGCGGGCCGCCGAGGAGGGAGGGGTGGTGGCTGGGGCCGCAGCGGGAGGCAGCCTGGCGGGGAGGGCATGCCCGTGCTGAGCCTGCCCCCCTGTTCCACAGGACGTGTTCTGCCTGCACACACCGGGCGGTGGGGGGTACGGGGACCCGGATGACCCCGCCCCGCCGCCGCCGCCGCCGCCGCCGCCGGGGTCGCCCCAGCAGCCCCCAGCCTTCCCCGAGCGCGGCAGCGTCTACGAGTACCGCAGGGCCCAGGAGGCAGTGTGACGGACGGCCCCCACAATAAACAGCTCTTAAGGTGCCCCGTCCCTGCGGCAACTGGCCAGGCTCACGCTCTGCGTCCGTGTCCGTCTTTCCACCCGGGCTGGCGCCTGCGTGCGTGCGTCAGGAGGGCGCAGACACTCGGAGCCGAAGACCCACGGCCAGGTGGTCAGTGAGCCCCGCCAGGGCGGTGCTGAAGGTCACGTGCTCCACCTCCTAGGGGCAGGAGTCAGGCTGAGGGGTCGCCCCAGCGCCGGCCGCCCCAGCGCCCTGAATTCTGCCACTTACTGGACTCAGCGGGCCTCCGGCCACTCCCCGGTACATGACATAGTCCACGCGCCGGCCCCGCCAAGGCTTAGTCCGGGGGCCCTCTCCCGGAGGGCCTGCCAGGTAGCGGTGGCGCCCCTCCTCCTGCTCCAGGGCCCTGAGGATGGGCGGTGTCACCACGGCCAGGGGCCAGGGCTCCCCTCCGTGCTGGGCGGTGCCGGACCCCCAGTTGTGCACTCACCTCCGCAGCATCTCCGAGGAGCAGGCCACCGAGTGGCGCAGGGTGGAGGTGTTCAGCATCGTGCCTGGGGCAGGGCGGGTAGGGCGGTCATCGGGGGCGCCGAGGCCCCAGAGCCCTCCCTAGGACCGCTCCCCGCCCGGGCGCCGTACCCAGGGCCCAGGGCTGCTCCCGGCGAGTGCCCAGCCGGCAGGGGTCCCGGAAGTGGCTGAAGAGCTCGTGCTCCTGCTCCTTTGCGTGGTCTGCGGGGGAGAGGCCAGCGCTCGGTGGGCGGGGCCAGGCGGTGGCCCCGCCCCTCTGCGGCTTCCCCCTCACCTAAAGAACAGTTGTCGAAGTTTAGGTCACCCAGAAGCACGCTGAAGGCCACGGCATCGCCCCCCTGGCGGCTCTGGGCTTCAAACTGTTGGATCCAGTCCAGCAGAAGCGTCAGCTGTTTGCAGCGCAAGGGCGCGTCCCCTGCGGGGGTAGGGGAGGAAGGCTGAGTCCGGGTGCTCACCCCACCCCGGCCTCCGCCCGGCCCCGACCTGGGAGCCCACCAAGGCGCTCCACCACCCGGCTCGCGGTGCTCCAGGCCGTGGACACACGGTGGGGGGAGCGGAGACGCAGACGAGGGCTGGGACCCGCCGCCGCCAGGATGAGAGAGGGGAGACCGCGGCCCACGTGCTGACCCTCCCGTCCGCAGGGCTCACCGCTCGGCGCATGCAAGTGCGTGCAGTGCAGGAAGCCCACGACGCGGCGCCCGTCCAGGATGCCCACCTGCGCCTGCAACACGTGGACCGCCCAGCAACGTCGCCGGTTCGACCCCACGCCCAGCCCTCTCCCCGCGGCCGGTGGGCTTATACCTGTGCGGAAAGCAGTCCTTTGGAGGCCAGAGCGTCCTCGCGCCGTGCGTGGGGGAAGGATCGAAAGGCGGCGCGCAGCAGCGGATAACGGGAGGCCAGCAGCAGCCCACTGCCGAGCAGCTTGAGGTGCGGTCCGGGCCGCAGGCCGAAGGAGCCCACATCGTACAGCACTGGGCCCAGACAGGGCGCGAGGCGGCGGACGAGGCGGTGCGCCGCGCGCAGGTCGAACACCTCCTGCAGGCACACGAAGTCCAGCCCCGCCGGCACCGCGGCTATCAGCGTCCCACCGGGCGTCCCCGGCCCTGGCGGACTGCAGCCCGTAGTCCCATAGCGCGAGGGCCGCAGACCGGCGAGCAGCACGGCGCCCATGGCCTCGGCGCGCCGCTGGCTGTGCCGCAAGTTGTTGAAGCGCGCTAGGCCGTCGGGCAGCAGGCACAGGTTCGCGCTGAGGAAGCCGAAGCAGCGCGCGGGCTCAGCGGGGGGGCGCCAGGGCGCCGGGGGCGCCCAGCACTCCGGAGGGGGCCGGTAGCAGAAGGGGCGGCGCCAAGCCTGCAGGGGCAGCCAGAGCAGCAGGCCGGGCAGGGCGAGGGGCAGGCCGGCCAGGAGCAGCAGCAGCAGCGCCCCCACGGCGCCCGCGGCCGCTCTCAGCGCGCGGCGGTGGTTCGCGCGCGCCAGCGGCGCCCCGCAGCCCAGCAGCTGGTCCAGAGCCCAGTAAGCCGGAAAGAGCAAGGCTCGGGCCAGGCGGTGCAGGGCGTGCAGGGCAGGGTGCGGGAAGGGAGAGGGCCGCAGGTCGCCGGGCGTTGGGGGCCAGTCGGGAGGGGACTGCATGGCGCGCGGGGCTTCTTGGCCTCGGGACGCCCCCGCGACTCCGTCGCCTCCAGCGTGCGAATCGATTCGTTGGTGCGTCCGCGGGAGCTGCAGGGGAGCCGCGAGTCAAGGCTACGTGGCGCAGCCTGTGCGCGGAGCCGGGAAGATGCTGTGCTCCCGGGCGGTGCGGGCGCGGGCGGAAACCGGAGCGCCCGGGAAGCCGCGCGCTCCTCACCGGCGCGGAGTGTCGGCGGCCGTTGGAGAGAACAAAAGGGAAAGCGAAAGAGACCCTGGTTTCGCAGCCACGCCTCCGATCCTGCTCGCCCGGCCCCGCCCTCCCCTGAAGGCCGCCGGGAGAACCCCCAGACCTGTCGCTCGGGAACAAGGCCTGGGGAGCAGCCTGCACCAAGCGGAGAGCGGTCGTCGCCCGCGCAGGCGGGCTGGCGAAGGGAGCGCGGGGCGTGCTGCGTCCAGCTCCCTCCCTTCTCCCGGCAAGTCAGCGCGGAATTGCAAGGGCCCTCCGGCCGCCCAGACTGCCGGGTCCGCCCCACCCCCACCCGTCTGCCTCTGTTGCAGCGTCCAGCAGCTGAGTTCAAAGACCCACCCCCAGAGGGGGGACGGACTCCGAGGCTCCCGCTGAGCGTCCCAAGAGCTTCCCCCAGAGGCCTGTCCCCCGCGGTGACGGCTCTGTGACCTACCCCAAGGAGCTTCCAATCTCGGGGTAAGGGACCGTTGGTTGGGCTTTGTGCCGCTGCTTGCCCCCCACCCACCCCGGCACGTGAGCCACAGGGAAACCAGCTCCCATCGGGAGAGCCCCCTCGCACCTGCTCCGTTGGCTCCCGAGACCTGCTGCCTCGCGCTCCTTCAGCGGCTGCCTGGACCCCACTTTCTGATCTGAGCTGTGAACCACACCCCTCATCTCCCCGGTTTGCTCCTAAATTGCCCTGTAGTTTGGGTCAGGGCTGCCATTAAGCCCACAGGCGGCGAGGTGCAGGGCTTCCTGCCTCCCCTACTCCCAGTTCTCCAGGAAAACCTGATTCCCTTTAGAAACCAAAATCTGGTGCTGGCTGTGTTCCCGTTACTGGTGTGTGTCCATGCTGGGCCTTCTCAGCAGACAGCGAGATTTCTATCTATAGATCTCCACATCCCTATATGCAGAGTCCTTCCCTGCCTGTCCTGGGGGTCTGGCTGGATCCCCTGAAGTAGCAGGCCTGGGAGTGGGGAGGACAGAGAGGCAGGGGGCTCCTGGGTGCACTCCACGACCCTCTCCTTCCTGCATTCCTCGCTGGGGGCTGATAGGAGTCCCTTGGCCCCTTGGAGTCCTCTGGCTGGCACACACGGATGCCGCAGGAGCCACCTCTGCTGGGGTCCGCGTTCCCACCGCTTCAGCCCACCCTCATCCTCCCTTCACAGCCCAGGCCCTCCCCTTCCTCAGGCTGGTCCTCTCCTGTTCCTCTTCTGGGCCAGAGGCCACTCTGCAGGCTGCCCCCCCGCCCCGCTGCCCTTCCCTCATCCCACTCACATGGCCTGGCAAGGACCAGCAGTCTGCTCGCACTGCTTGGTCTCCGCACTGCCCACAGGCCCTTCCCCATCTGTCCACAGCTGTCGCGTCTTACAGCCCCCCTGCCCCCCCTTTCCCATTCTGCCCGTGCTCCACTCTGCAGCCCTCTCCACGCTGCCCTCTCCTGCTCAGCCCCACCCCCACGATTCCTGTGGAGCCAGCCTCATCTCCCTGGGCCCAAGGCGCCTGCCTGCGGAACTGGCCACATCTCCCTGGGCTGACCTGTGGCTCGGGTTTGGGTGGGGCTACTTTCTCCTGGTTCCCTCCCCGCCATCTAACACGCTCTTGCCCTCAAGGAAGGTCCAAAACCCTCCCTGCCGCCTCTCCCACTCCCCTCCTCCAGCCGAGTGCAGAGGGAAGGATTCCCACACCCACGTCCTGTCTCCTCCCTGCTTCTGCCTTTGACTCTGCACCAGGCTTCAGCCCCCTGCGCAGCACAGTGCTACTGGCCCAGCGCTTCCTGCTCCAAGTCCCCCCCCCCCCCCCCTGCCAGGTGAGGGAAGCCTTGGGACCTTTGAACATGCCCCCCCTTAGTCAAACAGCTGCCCCGGGGTGGGCATGGAGCCCCAGAGCAGGCAGGATCGAAGGGGTGCCGGGGAGTGAGGTGCTGGCCAGCCACCCCCGAGGAGCGGCAGTCCCCAAGTTCTAGCGTCTGTGGGAAGCTTTAATGGCTTTGCACTAGGGTGCGGGGCATGGTGAACCTGGGTGGGCGCGGGCCAGTGTCACCAGATGAACATGGGCTTGCCGTCGTCGTGCGCCAGCTGGCTGAGGCAGGAGAGCAGCAGCAGCGCGTCGCTGAGCATGCTGGGGTGCACGGTCTCCACCAGCACGCGCTGCAGGAAGTCCATGCTGTAGGAGCCGCCCTCCGAGGCCGCCGACTCCGGCCTCTCGCGCAGGATGCCGTAGGCATTCACCAGCTGCTCCGTCAGCGCCGGGTGCACCCGCCCGTTGTAGCCCAGGCTCTGGAGCCGGTTCATGATGCTCACGTACCGCTGTGTGAGGGTCTGGCACAGCTCCTCGTCCAGCTTGTGGTCACTGGGGTTCAAGGAAGCCTGAAGGGACAGTGGCCATCAGGTCCCTCTGCCCCGAGCAGGCACAGGGCAGGAGAGGGGCAGATGTGGCTGTGGGTGCAGGGGCTGCTGGGGGAAGGGGGCCTGGAGGTCCCGGGGAGAAGCTCTGGAGGGTCTAGGGTTAGGGGGAACCCAGTGGGTTGAGCTGCAGGGGAGAGTTCCCCAGACTCCATCCCCGTGGCCTGCTCCCCCCACCAGCAGGGACTCTGATGGAGCTGAGGCTATGAGTGGCCCACAGAGAGCTCGGCTGGGAGCCTGGAGGTGTAGGAAAGAGGAGGGGTCCTGGCTGGCCCACACCCCAGGGGGCCTTTCCCAGGCACCCTGCTGGCTCCCTGCCCTGAGACCTCCCCAGCCTCTCCAGGTCCCTTCTCTGTCGCCCCGCGCTGCCTCCCCAGCACCCAGCACCCGTACCCCTCCTTCAGTGAGGCCCTGTCCTCCCTTCATGCTGAACTGACTGCCCCAGGCCCTGAACCCACCCTCCGTCTCGGCACCAGGGGGCCTGCTGCCCCTCTGGCGACCCCTCCTGGGCACTGGCAGCAAGGGGGGTCCCCGCCCACTTCTTCATTGCCTGTGCCCCCCAACCAGGCAGTGACTGCGTCCCGCAGCAGCTCACCAGGAAGCGGGAAGTCAGCGCCTCCTCTCCACTCCTGCCATTGCCTCTTGGGCACGTGAGGTGCACGCTGACTCAGGGCCCCTGCTCATGAGGACCCACACCCAGCCAGTGCTCTGCTGTGGCCATCTTGAAGTTCTTTATAATTTTTGAACAAGGAGCCCTGTTTTCATTTGCACCGAGTCTTGCAAATGATGTAGCTATCACAGGCGTGGCCATGCCCAGACCCCTGGAATGACAGGTCTGAAGTAGCTGGAGGGGGTCTCTCCCTGCCTGCGCCCCCCCGCACTTGCCGCTGCCCCATCTGCTCATCCCCTTCCAGCCTTTCCCTGGATGCACACCAGGCTGGGTCCTGAGCACGAGCTGGGTCCTCACCCCCTCCAGGAAAATCCTCTGCCCTCCCCTCCGGTCATGTGAACAGAGCACTCGGATCGTGGCTGGGTTCAGCTAAAGCGACCCCTGACCTCTCACAGACGCACCCAGAGCCCTGTGCTCAGGACTTTGGGCGCACACTTAGCACCAGAACCAGCCTGCCTCCTCGACTCGAGGCTCCTCTTGGCCGCTAAGCCTTCTCCCTCCCTTTGCCTGTTCCCGTGCCCCGTGTTGGTGACGGCGAGAGCTCGGCCAAACTGAGCGAGCACGTGAATCTTCATGCTAAATGCCCCAGTGGGGGGGCAGGGGGTGCACAGCTTTAAGCCTCGGCCCCCTGGGGATGTCAGGACCCATCCTCTAGTCATCCTGGGGCTGCGGCTGAGCTCCTGCTGGGTGCTGCACTGGGGGCTTGGAGCTCCAGACAGGAGCAGAAGTCTGCAGGGGGCCCACTGCACCCACCCCGCCAGAGTGCGAGACAGGGGAGAGGAGTGTGGGTGCATCACACTGAGAAGCAAGGCCAGAGCTGCCCCAAAGAGTTGGCCCCTTGACAGTGGGGGGACAGGCGAGGGGAGTGAGTGAGAACAGCAGGAAGGCACCCCACGGAAGCCAGGGAGCCGTGGGCATGGGTCCCTGCCACACCTTCCGGGCGCTGAGAAGCAGGCAGGGCTGAGCAGAGTGTGGCGGAAGGTTCTGTCCTAACGGGTCAGAGATTTCTGGTCCATTGGCATTGTGGTTCTAAAAGATCATGCCGACCGTATAAGGGGATGGACAGAAGCTGCGAGAGAGGGTGAAGGTTCTGTCCATCCATCCCACAGGTATTCTCAGCCGTCCCTGACAGTGTGGGGCACTGTCGCTGGTGATGGGATTCCCGTCCGAGCAAAGCCCTCTGGGTTTATAGTGATGAAAAGGCAGAGCAGGAGGAGGCTGCCATGGGGAGCCTGGGGAGGGACGTTCTGCAGAGGAGGGGATGGCAGGGCTGGTGCCTGAAGGATGAGGACAACCAGAGCAAAGGAACCTCCGGGACAAGGAACAGTGTGCACGGCATGGAAGGTGCCAGGAGGCAGGGCACAGAGCAAGGGGCGCACGCGGGAGAGCCGGTTTCAGTGGCTGCTTCTGTCACCGTACTGGGGCTGAGCCTCAGTTTCCCCGCTGTGACATGAAGGAAACCAGACTGCCTGGCATCTATTTTGAAGAAGAAAGGAAATGTCTCTGGGGGTGATGAGCACAGCATCGGGCTGGTCTGCCCCACTGCAAGGGGCCCCCAGTTCCACAGGACACATCAGTGGGCTCTCATGTTGAGCAGAATTGTGTTTCAAAGGAATAGAGGAGGGAGGGGCTCTCCCAGGATGTAGGAGCCGGATTACAGGTGGGGAGTGCGGGGGTGGGGGGACACAGCAAGGCCAACCCAGTCCCCCGCTCTCACACCCTCACAGCGTGTATCACCCTCCAACCTCTAGCATAAATATGTCTTTTGTTACTTATCAAAGGCCTCCCAGGCGCGGGTGAGCTCCCCAAGGGCAGAGACTGTTCATGTCTGCTTGGCATGAACTTGGCAGGCACTGAATGCCCCATAGAGGGAGTGACTAGATGGAGGGGGAAGGGCAGCTGTGGGGCAGGAAGGTGGCCGCAGGTTGGCCCGGGGGTAGGTAAGTGTAGGTGCAGATGTGTCCATGGGAAGCATCTTTAGAGGAGGATCAGCGGGGGACCTGGTGTCGGACCAGCTGTGGAGGAGGGACAGGCGTGACCAAACGCGCACGCGCCTTGGAGAGACGGAGCCCCGGGGCGCACCACCCAGTCCTCCATTCCGACACTGGCCACGTGCTCAGGGACAGGGAGGTGGCAGCAAGTGTGACGAAGCCGTGTGGTTCAGCCGTCGTCCTCGGAGCAGAGGGCAAGCGCTCAGACACCCGCACTACGGAGACCGCGGAAGGGCGGTCGGATGACGGAGAAGATGGCGACGCACCGACGGGCGCCGGGGCTAGAGAGGGCAGCGCCGCAGCTGGCGAACTACGTGCACCTGCACAGCCGCCCACCTGGGGCGAGGCCGCGGGAAGCGGGCGGGGGGGGGCGACGCCCCGGGGCGCTGCGGGGGGGGCCGCATCTCCGCGGCCGCGCGCAAACCTCCGCGCCCTCTCCCTCCGCCAGGGTCCGCCCGGCTTTGGCTCCCGACGCTCCGCTGGTGGGAAACTGGCGTATGTGCCGGACTGGAGGGCGCTTCTCCGCCTCGAGGGTATTTACCATCGAGAGACGTGAAGTAGGACCGCGTGAGCGCTCAGCCCGAGAGACGCAGGCCACGCACAGCCCGCGGACGCACGGACGGACCGACGGACTCCTAAGGCTCAGGAGGGACGGTCAGCAAGACCAGACGGGGCAAAGGGGCCGGACTGTCCCTTTCCCTTGGTGGGGGAAGCGCGGGGTGGGGGGGGACCGCGCTCCGGCAGCCAGGCCTGACGTCATTACACTCGAGCCAATGGGGTGAGTCTGCGGCTGCGGGCCCCGCCCCCGGCCGAGTCCCGGAGCCCCGACCCGCGAGCTGCCGGGGCAGGGACCGCAGGGTCTGGCGGAGAATTCGCTGCGTTTGCGTCCCAGCGCCCGGGCGTGTCCTCCAAGTCCTGAGCCGCCGCGAACGCCGTTCCGGGACGTAAAACCACCGGGGAAGTGCGCTTCACCACCGGGATGCCTTCCCCGCACCTCGAGATGCGGGAACAGGGAGGGAAAACTCATGCGATCTTTTCAATGAAAGAGAAAATACATTCTCAGAAAGAAAAAAAAAATCGGCATTTCTTCATGGCTCGGAGAGCCCGCCCGGAGCTCTCCGTAAATGAGGACGAGGGAGAACTTCCCCACATGACGCGGCAGGTGCTGAGGGGGTCGTCGGGCTTCGCTCCGGAGCCTCTTTCCCAAAGCGCTTGTGCTTCTGCCCCCGGGGCGGGGGCAGTGGTGAAGCGGAGGCCCGGGGGCGAGGTGCGCTCAGGTTTAGGGAGAGGCGGCGGCTGGGACCCCGTACCAACGTCTGTGCCCAGTTTCGGGTCCTCTCCTAAACACTAACAGCAAAGCCCCCGGTTACATCAGCTCGTGTGGCTTCTGTTGCCTGCAACCAAGACCTGGGACTTGAGAAGGCGAGAAGTCTGGACGCACAGCACACATCACGCAGACGCAAAGCGTGTGTTCCTACCGAGTCGGAAGCATGATGAGGTTGTCCCATCCGCCGCTTCCTTTAAGTAGTGTACGATATGACTGTGCACACGGAAGGGCCAAGATGATACACAGGCCGTGAGAACCAGACCAAGGGCTTGGCACCTGGAAACAAACCATTGCACAAAAACCAAAACCACTGTGGGCAGGCCAGCGAGTGGGGCCCCAGAGAGCACCAGGGGCCCCGGGCCCTGGGTGGGGGGTATGCGCCCCGAGGTACCCTCACACCGGTGCGGCTGGGCTCCTGGTCTGCTAGGACTGGGACCCGAAAGGAAGGCTGAGAGCACACTCCCCCAGCAGAAGGCCTTTGCAGCTGGGTAGAAGAGGTGACAGGTCTGGGCATTGGAACAACTTTTAGTAGAGCTTAAAAGATGGCATAGGCCACTGACCCTTAAAGCAGATTGCCAGGGTCAGTGGAAATAGGCCACAAGTCCCCGTTCAGTGATGAGGCTCTGTTAGAGCTTGTCGGCGGCCAACTACACAGTATCCACAAAGCTGGCGAGCCGGGACTGGAGCTCGGGTTTAGTGGGACAGCAGGTTGCCGGGACAGCAGGTTTCGTGGGTCTGGATAGAATCGAGGGATTCTAGCAACAACCAACACCGGGTCCAACGTGCAGAAACACAAGATGTTCGGAGGAAGGGAAACAGAAATCCGGGCAAAGTGGAATTGGGTGCTGGTAGGAGCCCGCAGTGGGCCAGCCAAGCAGGCGGGATGGGTGGCCTTGAGAGCAGGAAGGATCTCTAGGCTCCTCAGGTGGAACCAGACACCTTCAGCCTGCTGTGGGCTCTACGGAGGGCGAGCCAGGTGGCGTTTGCCTGGCCCCCACAGCCTCTTTGCAGGTGGGCTCCGGTGGGGCCCCTCTCAGGAGCCTGGGTGCCAAGTGGGTGGCCCCCGGCAGCCCTGGTCATTGCCGAGGGAAGGAGATAGTTCTGACCATGTGAAAACGAAAAACCCAACCCCAGGACATGCTGAGTCAAGAGGCAAGCTCAAACTTGAATACAAACAGGCCCCCTCGCAGCCAGCCGCTTTTGTGGGATCACACACCAGCAGCCGGCGGGCCGCTGTTCCCATGGGCTACACACCAGGTCTGTAGTCTAGAGATAAAGACACTGGAGAGAAGGCGGCCGGGAGCACAGAGGGCTGTTTTCCAAAGAAAGCCGGAATGGCCCTCCTCCCCCATCTGAGGCACGGGGTCCCACCCAGAGCTGGCGCGTTAGCAGGGGAGGGGCACACTCTCCGTCCTTCTGGGACGCACTTCTGGGCATCCAGCCAAGCACAGCCCGCATCCCATGACTGCTTCCTGTCCCACTGCCTTGGAGAGCTTCCCACGCGGGGTGGCAAGGCAGACGTGCCCAAGCACCTTTGGGAAGTGTTGTGCTCCGTGTCCCTCCACGGAACCAGCCTCAGAGAACGGCATGCTAAGAATATACTGGAATGAGCCTGGCCTGAGCCCCTGGCCATGAGGCCACCAGATGCTCACAGGTTATGGGACCTGCCTCCCCTGTGCCACCATAGTGGCCCTTGAGGCTACCAATGGGGTGGGGAAAGCGTCAGTTCTGCTAGTCTGGGGAGGGCCCCTGGGAATGAGGGCTGGCCATCTGGAGGCCATCGCAGAGGCGAAGGAGGAGAGGGCTGTCCCAGCCGTGGTCAGGACCGTCCTCTGCCCTATCCTCTGGGGAGGCCACAAGGCCAAGGCCACAGGCTCCTGACACCAGATGCCCTGGACACCCTCAGGCCACTCGGACTGAATGCCAGCCTTCCTCCATTCCAGGGGGGCCTGGGATTCTGATGTCTTGCCTGGGTTGGAGTCTAGGGCCCCCCAGCAGCTCCTCCAAGGCCAGCATACACCCCATCCCCGACAGGTGAGGGGGCAGGTCCTCTGAGTGGGAGGTGGGAGCCACACACCTGGATGATCTTCTCTGGAATGTTGGAGACCGTGAAGCCGTAGAGCCGTACACGCTCCGGGAAGATGCTGGACAGGATCCTGCGGTCCAGCTGGAAGGCGATCTCCCCCACCAGCCTCTCCCAGGCTAGCTGCTTTGATTCTGGGGACAGCAAGGGGAGAAGGACTGGTCAGTGGCCATGGTCAGCAGCCCAGGCTAGTGCCAGGGAGGTCTACAAGGGCATCAGGCATCAGGGGAGACCACCCCCCTCATGTTGAACTTGTGTCACTGACCTCGGGGGCTGTCAGGGAACTTGCTGGCCTTTCGATGGGCCGTCTTCCGTTCCAGCTCTAGGATGCTTTTCCGAGATGTCTCCATGCCACGTGGACCCCGGGCGTTGTTGACTGTAGCCGGGGAGGACGAGGTTCGGGGCGGGGAGTGGGGGTTTCGTGGAGGGGAGGGGGGGGTGGGCAAGGGCTGGGTGGGAGGGTGGTGTGCCCGGGTGGGAGACGGGGGGGGGCACTGGACAATGTGGGTGGTGCTCGAGGGAGTGTAGTTGGTGGTAGGTTGGGGTGCGGGAGTAGGGATAGGGACGAGGACTGTGGCGGTTGGAGAGGTGGTTGGGGTAGTGGGGACAGATGCAGGAACCGCTTGTCCCTGAGGGGCACTGGGCTGGGTCTGGGCATCTGAGCTGCTATAGGAGAAGGTGGTCATGGGGTCAGGCGTGCCCCTGGTCCCGATAGGGGTGGAGGCCTGGATGGGTGAACCCACAAACGTCATGCTGAAGGGCTCCAGGTCCTGGGTCGGCTGGGGATGCTCAGTGGAGATTGGGACTAGTGACGTGGTGGGGCAGAAAGGGGAGAGAAGGAGGATCAGAGCAGGACTAAGGACTGGCCTGGCAGTGGGGAGGGGGGCTGTGGTCCCTCCCCCTGAGCCAGTTACCTTTCGGGGTGGCTACAGGCCCTGCTCCAGCCGAGGGATGGGGTCCGGAAGGGTACCCCCGGAGTGGATCTGACAGCACCAGATTGCCCATGGGGTTGGCCAGAAGGTTCTGAGAGACACCTAGAGGGGCGGCTGCGGAGGTGAGGAGGGGGCTGCTCAGAGAGACGGCCACTGCGCCTGTCATTGGAGCCATCAGGGCACTGCTCGGAGTCAGGGGGCCAGTTGAGGGCAGGCCCAGGGAGCTGGTCAGCGTGCCCCCCGGAGACACCGCCATGGGGCCGGTCAGGAGGCTGGTGAGCATGCCGCTCTGTGACAGAGAGCCCGGGCCAGGCAGCAGGGGGCTGAGGGGGCCGGTCAGGGGGTTTGCGGCTGGGCGTGCCGTGGCGCTGGGCTGCGGGCTGTTTAGCATGTCGGCCAGGGGCGCCAGAGTCATGATCCCCACTTCATCCAGGAGAGGCTCGTTTGCTGCTGCCGGGGACGGGGGCAGGAACACACCTGGGGGACACAGAGAAAGCACTGAGACCCCAGGCAGGCTCTTCGAGGAAGGGGCCTGGGCCAAGGTGCCGTCTTCCTCTGAGGAGCGGACCAACTCTGAGCCTCTTCTCCTAGTCGGCCCAGACAATGGTCCTTTCCCTTTGGGGGCGGTCTGTGGGGCGCCTCGGCAGATCCCCCATGCGGGTCCGGCCCTTTGTCCACATCTTCTGAAGGAGCCTTGCTCCTCTGGGTCCACTTCTCTGAACACCCACCTGCCACCAAGCCAGAGGGCCCTTCCCCAGCTGCCCGCGGTCTCCTGGTGGCTGGTCCCCGGGCTGTCCCGCTGCCCCGTCCTTCCCCCGGCAGGGAGCAGTGGGTCCTGGCCTCCTGCCCACTGCTGCTGTAGGGACAGCCTCACCTCCCGGGTGCGGGACCCTCGGGGAGGCCGGGCGGGACTAGGCACAGCGTCTCTGGGAGCAGTAAGTGCAGGTTCAGCAGGGCAGGCGGGCCCAGAGGCATGGCCTCACGCTCTAGTCCCTGTGTAGGCGGAGAGCCCGGAGAGCCTGTTTCCTTGGGGTCCTGAGGTCAGTGCCCTTGAATGACCTCTGTTGCGGGAGAGAAGGCCCCTGGGGGCGCAGAAGCTGGGGGGAGGGTGCAGGGAAGGTTTTAACCGAAAACTGCTACCAAGAGCCATTAGCTCAGGGTAGAAAACAGGGAAAGGAGCCACGATTAGAAATGCGGTGGTCCCCTCCTCCGCGGGTGGTCGCGGTACAGAGCTCCGTGTTGCCTTGAAGACTTTCTCCACGAGTTTTCTAGATCAGGGGTCGAGAACCTTTCCTATTAAGGGCTGGTGGTAAATATTCCGGGTTTTGCAGGCCCCCCTGGTCTCTGTGGTGACAGCTCGGCCAGGACACGGGGCTGGCAAAGCGGCCGCAGACAATGCGGAGACAAACGTGGATCTGTGGCAACAAAACTTGATTCAGAGACACTGATGTCTGAATTTCGTGGACTTTTGGCACGTCCGGAAATAGCATTCTTTTGATTTTGTTTCAACCATTAAAAATGTAAAATCTGGGGCGTCTGGGTGGCTCAGTTAGTAAGCCTCTGCCTTCGGCTCGGGTCATGATCTCTGGGTCCTGGGATCGAGTCCCACATTGGGCTCTCTGCTCAGCGGGGAGCCTGCTTCCCCCTCTCTCTGTCTGTCTCTCTGCCTGCTTGTGCTGTCTCTCTCTCCGTCGAATAAATGAGTAAAATCTTTAAAAAAAAAAAAAAAAGTAAAATCCGTTCTTAGCTCCAGGACCACGTACCCAGAGGTGGCAGTCTCGTCTGGCCTCCCTGTCCTCCTGTCCTCCCTGTCTTCCTCCTGCACCGCCTCCAGCACGACCCTTCTCTCTGAGACCCTCGCTCAGGGTGGCGGCCCGGGCTCCCGCTCCCGCAGGTGCCTCTCTTCCTTGAGCCTCTTCCAACCCTTGAGCAAGCAAATTGATTCCAATTTTCCCAATGACAAATAATTCTACTACACAAATCTTTTTTATTAGGTTTTAAATGTTAATTCCAGCATCGTTAACATGGACCGCAAGATTAGTTTCCGGGCTCGCCGTAGTGATTCGACGCTTGTAGGCATCACCTGGAGCTCATCAGGACAGGTGCACGCCCTAATCCCCACCACCTGTCCCCCCCCCCCCCCCCCCCCCGCCCCCCTGCCGACCCTCAGTGTGTTCTCGAGTTCAGATTGTGTTTCCCGGTTTGCCTCTTTCTTTCTTTCTTTCCTTCTTTTTCCATTTGCTTGTTTGTTTCTTAAATTCCACAAATGAGTGAAATCATATGGTATTTGTCTTTCTCTGACTTATTTTGCTCAGCATAATATTCTCTATAGTTCCATCCACATTGTTGCAAATGGCAAGATTTCAGTTTTTTATGCCTGAGTAATATTCCACTGTGTGTGTGTGTGTGTGTGTGTGTGTGTGTGTGTGTGTGACATCTTCATCCGTTTACCTGTCGATGGACACTTGGGCTGCTTCCATATCTTTGCCGTCATAGATAATGCTGTTACAAGCCTGGGGGCATGTATCCCTTCGAATTAGTGTTTTTTGTATTCTTTGGATAAACACCCAGTAGTGCGATTGCTGGGTCATACAGTAGCTCTATTTTCAACTTTTTGAGGATCCTCCGTGCTGTTTTCCAGAGCCGCTGCGCCAGCTTGCATTCCCACCAACAGTGTAGGGGGCTCCCCTTTCCTACATCCTCGCCAACACCTGTTGTTTGCTGTGTTGTTGATTTTAGCCGTTCTGACTGGTGTGAGGTGGTATCTCAGTGTGGTTCTGATTTGTATTTCCCTGAAGATGAGTGATGTTGACTACATAAATCTTTATTATTGATTTCCCGCCCCCCGAAAACAGACATTCCAGTGGTCCTTAACGCACATGGCTAAATCTACCTTCCTTAAGACTCCCAGAAACATCCCTACATTCCTTCGGAAGTCTCCAGGCTTCTTGCTTAAATCTATGCCTGTGAGACACCCTATAGAATGTGTGGCAAGATGTCTTGAAACTTAATTTTTTTTAAAGATTTTTTTTTTGTTTGAGAGAGAGACAGCACAAGCCGAGTGAAGGGCATGGGGAGAGGTGGTCTCCCAGCGGAGCAGGGAGCTGGACATAGCGCTCTCTCCCAGGACCCAGAGACCATGACCTGAGCTGAAGGCAGACGCTTAATCAACTGAGCCACCCAGGTTCCCCAAGAAAACTGCAAACATTTTTGAAAGGAATTAAAGAAGATCTAAGTAAATGGGAAAGAATCCCATGGAGAGTAATACTCCCCAAGTTCACCGGCAGAGTCAGTGCAATCTGTCAGAATCCAGACTGACTTCTTTGTAGGGACTGACAAGTCGATACCCAAATTCACAAGGAATTGCAAGGGACCCAGAATGGCCAAAGCCACATTTTAAAAGCAAGAAGCCATTGTTACAGGTGTCACTTAGCCACCCTGTACTTCTCCCCCTTATACTACCTAAGAAAAAAAAAAAAAAAGAGAGAGAGAGAGAAGAAAGCAAGGAAGGAAGGAAGGAGAAAGTTTGAGGACTCAGTTTCAGATTTCAGAATTTACTACAAAGCTACAGCAGTTGGGATCATGTTACTCTGGCATAGTGAGAGACATATAGGTCGATGGAATAGTATAGGGAGCCCAGAAATAAACCCATGTATCTGTGGCCTGATTTTCAACAAGGGGGCCAAGACAATTCAATGAAGGAAAGAATAATCTTTTCAAAAAATGGTGAGGGGACTACTGGAATCCATGTGTAAAAGAATGAAGTTGGACACTTGCCTCACAACATACACAAAAGTTGAATGGATCAAAGGCCTACATGTAAGAACTAAAACTGTAAAATTCTTAGAAGAAAACATAGGGTTTCATGACCCTGGATTTGGCCATGTATTCTTAGATGTGGCCCCAAAACTGTGAGCAACAAAAGAAATAGTAGATGAGATGGATTTCATCAAATGTAAAAGCTTCTGTGTCTCAAAGGACACCATCAAGGAAGTAAAAAGGCAACCCATGGAATGGGAGAAGGCGTTCGTGAGTCACACATTTGGTAAGAGACATGTAAACAGAATCCTTCAAGAACTCTTACAACTCAATAATAAAAAAATTAGTTGCCCAACTTAAAAATGGGCAAAGCACATGAACAGACATTCTCAAAGATGATATTCAAATGGCCAATTAGCAGAGAAAAGATGCTCAGACTTATTATGCATTAGGGAAAGGCAAATCAGAACCACGTCACACTCACTGGGATGGCTATAATAAAAAAATCAGATAAGTATGGGTAAGGATATGGGGAAATTGGAACACTTGTACATTGCTGGTGGGAATGAACAAGAGAGAACCACCTTGAGAAACAACCTGACAGTTCCTCAAACAGTTACACATATAGTCACCATATGACCCAGCAATTCTACTCTTAGATACACACCCATGAGAAATGGAAACATAAATCCACCCAAAAACTCATATATGGATGTTTATAGCAGTGTTACTCATAATGGCCCCAAAGAGGAAACCACCCAAGAGTCCATCGGCTGCTGAATGAATAAACAAAATGTGGCATATCCATTAATGAAATATTATTCATCCATGAAACAAGAGCAAACAACGAATACGAACTGGAAATCCTGACTCACTCTACAGCATGGGCAACCCTGAACTGTGCGGGTGGAGGAAACCAGACCCAAAAGCCACATATATATGATTTCTGGCGTAAGAAATATCCAGAATAGGCAAATCCGTGAAAACAGAAAGTAGATGAATGGCTGCTGAGAGTTGTGGAGGGTTAGGTGGTTGGAGTATCATAGCCGAAGGGTTTCCTTCTGGGGCGATGGAAATGTTCTAAGATCTTGGTGATCTTTGTGCAAACCCCTGGGTATATGAACAACTATTGAATCGCACACTTTAAATGGGTGAATTGCATGGTATGTGAATTACATCCCAATAAAGTTGTTATTTTAAAAATGATTCAGGGGCGCCTGGGTGGCTCTGTGGGTTAAGCCTCTGCCTTCGGCTCAGGTCATGATCTCAGGGTCCTGGGATCGAGCCCCGCATCAGGCTCTCTGCTCAACAGGGAGCCTGCTTCTCCCTCTCTCTCTGTCTGCCTCTCTGCCTACTTGTGATCTCTGTCAAATAAATAAATAAAATCTTAAAAAAGTGATTCATTGGGGTCATAGGCATTTAGGTTTGCAAGAAAAACATTCATGGTTCAGGGGCCGATTAAATGCACCCACAGATCACGGAGGAGCAGATGTCCCACTGCTCGGAGCCATGACTTTTGTGGCTGCAGCCACAGACACGGGCTTCATAGGGTTTGCAACCCATTAGGGTCACCAATGAGAATCCCAGGAGCCACCTGGCAGAAATATCTGATGAGTTTGGGGAGCACCAGTAATACTGAAGCCGTGATGTGAGCCAGGGGTCCGCAGCTGGCCGCTGTTTGAGAGATTTCCATCTCAAACACCATCTGATTTCACTCATGCGTGGAATTAAGAAACAAAACAAATGAGCAAAGGGAAAAAGGAAGAGAAAGAAAGGCAAACTGAGAAACAGACTGTTAAGGGTAGAGAACCCCCTGGTGGTGACACAGGGCCGGTGGGTGGGGTAATGGGCTCAGTAGGGGATGGGGGTTAAGGAGTGCACCTGTTGTGAGGAGCACAGGGGATGTGTGAAAGTGTGGAATCCGTGCACTGTGCACCTGAGACTAACAGGACACCGTATGCCAAGTACTGGAATCTAAATAAAAACTAGACATTTGGGGCGCCTGGGTGGCTCAGTTGGTTAAAGCCTCTGCCTTTGGTTCTGGTCATGATCCCAGGGTCCTGGGATCGAGCCCAATATCGGGCTCTCTGCTCAGTGGGGAGCCTGCTTCTCCCTCTCTCTCTGCCTGCCTCTCTGCCTGCTTGTGATCTCTCTCTGTCAAATAAATAAATAGAATCTTAAAAAAACAAACAAACTAGACATTTCCGTCCCACATCTTTGTACTCCAACGCAAAATGTACCTGTGATGTTTACTCTTCTTATAATTTCTATTTAATTGATCAATTTTTAAAAATCCATAGAGAGGGGGCGCCTGGGTGGCTCAGTGGTTAAAGCCTCTGCCTTTGGCTCAGGTCATGATCTCAGGGTTCTGGGATCGAGTCCCGCATAGGGCTCTCTGCTCAGCAAGGAGCCTGCCTCCTCCTCCTGCCTCCTCCTCCTGTCTCTCTCTGCCTGCCTCTCTGCCTACTTGTGATCTGTCAAATAAATAAAAAAAAAAATCTTAAAAAAAAAAAATCCATAGAGAGAGCACACCACGCCCCCATGCAGGGAAGGGCAGAGGGAAAGAATCTCCAGGGGACTCGTCCCTGAGCAGAGCCCCACCAGATCCCACCACCAGAGACCACACCTTAGCAGAAACCAAGAGTCTGATGCTGACTGACTGAGCCACCCAGAGGCCCCTGATGGTTTTTGGGGTTTTTTTTGTTTCTTTTTTTTTTAGATTTTATTTATTTGAGAGAGAGCGGGAGAGCGCGAGTGGGAGGGGCAGAAGGAGGGGGAGAAGCAGGCTTCCTGGAGCAGAGAGCCCGATGTGGGGCTCGATCCCAGGACTGTGGGCTCATGACCTGAGCTGGAGGCAGACGCCCAACCAACTGAGCCACCCAGGTCCCTGAGGGATTTTTTTTTTTTTTTAAGATTTTGTTTTTAATCTCTACATCCAACATGCGGCATAAGCTCACAACCTCCAGACCAGTCACGTGCTCCACCCCTGGGCCAGCCACCAGCCCCCTGCATCCCTTCGTAAATTGTATTTAATTGATTTAGATTTGTGGGGTGAACCCTTCCCAGGTTTAGATGCAGTGTTAGAACCGTAAGGAGAGTTTTAGATTCACTGCGTTTGTATCTATTTCACACATAAGACTTATTTAGGGTCCAGGAAGTTTGTTACATGGGACGATCAAAGTTAGACAACGCCTGACGCCCCCCCACCTGCTCCTCCCAGCGGAAGCCCGTGCTCCGCGCCGCCGCCCCACTGGGGTCGCGGGTTCGGGGCGGGCGGACTGGGTGGCGGCGGTGGGGCGGAAGGTCGCTCCACACCGGCCTCCCGCCCACTGTCAACCCTCTGCCCTCCGACCCCGCCTCCGACCCCGCCCACCGCCGCGGCCCTCCTCCTCGGGCCCCGCCCCCGGCCAGCCGGCCCCGCCCCCGGCCCACCCTCCGCCTCCGACCCCGCCCACCGCCGCAGCCCTCCTTCTCGGGCCCCGCCCCCGGACAGCCGGCCCCGCCCCCGGCCCACCCTCCGCTTCCGACCCCGCCCACCGCCGCGGCCCTCCTCCTCGGGCCCCGCCCCCGGCCAGCCGGCCCCGCCCCCGGCCCACCCTCCGCCTCCGA
>NW_019154098.1:777760-809752 GCF_002288905.1 Enhydra lutris kenyoni
TCCCGCCCACCGCCGCAGCCCTCCTCCACGGGCCCCGCCCCGCCCCGCCCACCGCCCCCGGCCCTCCAGCCTCGGACCCCGCCCCCAGCGTGCCGGAGTCCGCGGCGGGGGCGGGGCTCGGCGTGGGGGCGGGGCCAGAGCCGGGGCTGTGACTTTCCACGCGGGAGAACCGAGAGGGCGGCGGGGCCCGCAGACGGGCGGCCGGCGAACGCAGGGGCTTTAGACGGTGCTCGGACGGTTCCAAGGGTGCTGAGGCGGCGGGAAGGGGGAAAGAGTGCGGGGGGCTGCTGACAGGTCCTGGGGGCTGGCGGGTCCCGAGGGGCGACAGGTCCTGGGAGGACGGATCTGGGATGCTGAGCATCCGCTCCTGGGGTGGGTTTACATCCTGGGGACCCTGGTCCTGAGGGGCTGGCTGGGCTCTTAGGGAGGGGGGGGGGGTCCGGGGGTGAGGGGTGGCGGGCGGTGGGAGAAGGCTCTGAGAGGGAAGGCAGCCCCTGGTTTGGGGGAAGCGCAGGGGCAGGGGTGGCAAGGCCCTTCTGGAGACGGGAACTAGGCCGCTCCCTGCCTCAGGAAGCTTCCAGCAGCCTGCATCCCCCGAGAGAGGACGAGGACGGAGGGGGCAGCAAGCCGTGGGGGCGGGGGTGGCTTTACGTGGAGGAGGAGTGGGGGGAGGGACCAGGTAGAAAGACCCAGCCCCCAGCCCCGCCCCGCAGCCTTTCCCGGCCCTATGGCCTGTCTGGGCCTAAAAACGTCTGTGTGGATCCGCCAGGCCTGACCAGTGGGGCAGAAGCCGCCCCTGTTCTAATCACCTGAGCACTCGCGGGGCCTCATTCCGTCTGACCTCCCTCTGCCCCAACTTCCCATCCATGGTCTGTCCTCCTTCTGCCCCGACTTCCCATCCATGCCGGTTCACCCCAGTGGGGAGGGTGGGAGCGGTGGGAAGAGCCCTGGGGAGCAGGAGGCCTTGCCATCCTAATCCCATCCTGGCTCTTCCTCCCACCTGCAGTGTTCACAGGGCCAAGGCCTGAACCTCTCAGCCCTGTCTGTTCCCTGTGTTCCTGAGGCCACAGCAGCAGTGTCGTGGCCCGCTGCTCCGATGACCCACGCTGCCCTGCTCAGTACGACAAGGGGCGCCTGCTCTGGGAGCCCCTGCTAACCTGTAGCACACCTGCATGCCGGCATGCTTCTCTCCCCATCAGCAGCTCCGTTTCCCCCTGCCGCCTCTCCCGCCCCTGTCCCCAGCGAGTGCTCCTGGGGCAGGTTGGGGCCACTGCCTTTAGGATCCACAGATGTCCCCATTCCCAGAGCTCCCTACACAGCCAGACAGAGGGACCAGGCTCCCCCTCAGTTCCTCCGTCGTGCTCACTGTCTTGGCTCGCAGACAATGCCATTTTTACAGGGAAAATCAAAGCCGTGGTTCTGGAGCGTTCTCTGCCTCCTGCCCTCTTTCTTGTCCAGGGCAGGGGATGAGCCGTCCTCCTCCGCTCTGGGAAGCGCCCCCGTTCTCTTCAGCAATTCCTGTGCCCGTTCTGGCTTCTTCCCGCCTCAGGGTAACAAGCTCCCGTCTCTGTGTCTCTGCCTCGTCTCTCTCTCTCTCTCTCTCTCTCTCTCTCTCTCTCAGCTTGGCTGTGAGACCTGTCCAGCCACCACCCGCCTGGGGCCAGGCCCCTCTGCTCCCATTCCCTCCGGCCGCCTCGCTCTTGCCCGCACGGTGCGGGCCTCTTGTGTCTGTACTGGGGTTTAAGTCTAAGCAGGCTCATTCCCACCGGGTCCTCAGAGGCCCCCCATGTCCTTCGCACGTTTCTTGCCTGACCTCCCCCAACCTGTTACTCTGCTGATGCTCTGTCCCCTCGAAGCTGTGCCTCCGAGACGTTGCACGTTGAGGTTTCTGCTCCATGCCTCTCTCCTGGGCTGGCTCTGCTACCCCTCCCAGCTGGCCTCACCCCTGCTGGGGCTTCAGCCATCAGCTCTCTTGAACCGTCTCCCTCTGGCCCTGCCATCTCCCGGAGAGTCAGATTTGTGGTTGCTCCCAAAGGTGTCCCACGAGTTCCCAGCCGGGTGGTCCCATGCCGCTCAGGGGTACCCACCAGCCCAGGCTGTGTTCGCTTCTGCGGACCTTCTGCGGGGGGTGGGGAGGGCAGAGCTAGGAACCCCTGGGTTTTGGAGGACACAGAGCACAGAAGATCCCCGGAAGAGGAACTGGGGTTTGAGTTCACAAGCACAGATCAAGAACCCCATTCCACGAGGAAGGCAAGTCACAAGGAGTGGACAGGGGAGCGAGCAGAACCAGGATGTGGCCAGAGAAATTCCCGGGAGGCCACGGCGGGGAGCTCCCTGGCCAGGCAAGGGGATGGAGACCTGCAGTCTCAGGGGGTCACAGCCCCTGTCACGCGGCCACCTCTGCCGGAACTCCCTCTTCATCCGTCACGTCCAAGCCCTTTGTTTTCTTGAATAACTCAAGTTGATTTCTTGCCGCTCCTTGTTCCTGCTGTGGCCTCCCACCCGGATGACGGCAAGAGCTCCCAGGCTCCCTGCCTCGCCCTGGTCTCCTTCGGGTCCCTTTCCCACCGCGGCCGAAGCACAGACGCAGCCACTCTGCCAGGAGCTGCCGGGCACTGCTGCCTCCAGGAGCCTGGTCCCCGTTGTCCTTGCTCATCTGACCTCTGCTGACCCTGCTACGCGTTCACCTTCACGGCCCTGCCAGCCCTGCGCTCACGGGTACAACCACACAGACCCTCATACGGGACACACACTCACACTCACACGCGGGCACACACTCACACTCACTCGCGGGCTCACACTCGCTCGCGGGCACACACACTCATGCTCACTCGTGGTACACACACTCTCATGGGCACACACACTCACTTGTGGGTAGACACACTCGCAGGCACACACGCACACTCACGGGCACACACGCACACTCACGCAGCCTGGGCTTTAACCATGCTCTGGTTTCACACTTGCGCAGACCCCTGGCCCTGCCATTTGCGTGAGCTGCCGCTAGTCCTGGAGGGCCCTCCTGTCGCGTGGGGCTCGCCCTCCCAACCCCCTAAGCTGGGACCGTCAGGAGGTGGTCCAAGGGTTCTTTTAAGAATCAAGCTCTAGGGGTCCCTGGGGGGCTCAGTGGCTTAAGGCCTCTGCTTTCTGCTCGGGTTGTGATCCCGGGGTCCTGGGATCGAGGCCCGCATCCGGCTATCTGTTCGGCGGGGAGCCTGCTTCTCCCTCTCTCTCTGCCTGCCTCTCTGCCTACTTGTGATCTCTGTCAAATAAATAAATAAAATCTTAAAAAAAAAAGAAGCTCTAGGCTTACTTTTTTCTTAAACTTTGGGGTTTCTTATATTTTGCTCCTCCCCTTGCCTTTACTTTGTCAGCCTGTCGTGCCATCATTGCAGGGACGCCTCTGAAAAGAGCGGGAAGACAGCTGGAGGGCAGGGAAGCCGGTGGGAAGGGGTCCGAGGTGGCAGGCTTCAAGGGGAAGGGGAAGGGGCTCGGAGCCGGAAGGTGGGCTGTCGGGGCAGGAGTGCACACCCGACGGGGTCTAGCGTCCCAGTGGAGGGGCCAGGTCTTGGTCAGAAACACTGTGGTTTCGGACTGAGCTGAGTGCAGGGTCGCCGGGGCTCCCCGTGAAGGGAGCTGCACTTCTGGTGTGGTGGGCGAGAGTGGCGGGTGGGCAGCGGGTGGAGGGCAGGCCTGGGCCAGCCTGGGAGCGCTGGGCACTGAGGGGATGCGGGGTCGGACGCCCCGGCCGCGGGTGCTCTCAGGACGCAGAAGGAGGGGGGTTATCAGTCCCGAAGTCCATGCAGAGGTGTAGAAGGATGTGGCACTTGGGAAGCCACCCGTGACCTTTCTAGAACCACTACCACTGAGTGTCGGGGTCCACCGCCGGGCTCCAGAGGCCTCGTCGGCAGAGACGGCGGAAGAGCCGAGTCCTCCTCTCAGGGAACGAGGGCGGTTCCAGGCCTGCCTGGGGCCACAGGGGCCAGAAACAGGAACAGAGGGCACATGGGGGATGCTGCAGGGAGGGGAGCATGTGGTGTCACAGCTGCAGGACTCTGTCACCGGCTCAGCGCCCTGTGTCACCTTCGCTGATGTGCTGTCAGCTGCGGACTCCTACGGCCGCACCCTGGGCGGTGGCCACTGCCAGAATCTCCCTCTGTTATCTTCAGCCCCGGCTTACGCCCTTCCCACAGCCCCTGTTCCTATCATGGCCCCCAGCTGCTCAGTGTTCCCTGGGAGCCGTCCTGGCTCGGTCCCGACACGCACCCCGTGGCTTCTCTGCCTCTTCCCTGTCACCCCCGCCTGGAGAGGTTCTGCGGCTCCAGGGCTCGGTCACATACTCATGGCTCCCAGACCTCAGCTCCAGTCCTGGACTCTGACTCTGGCCCCTGGACTTGGGCCGTCATTTGCCTCCCGGCCACCCCTGGGCACAGAGGAATGGGGAGGGCGGAGGGCAAGGGAGGTCGATGGGGGTGGCGTAGTGGACCCACTAGTGTAGCACATTTGAATTCCAGAGCTGGGACACTCACAGTCTTTGGGGCTGCTTGGAAGTCCGGTGGAGCGGGGAGGAGTGGCGGGGCTCTGACCACGGACCATTGGGGTAGGTGGCACTTCCATCCCTGTGGCCCTGCGTGCGCGCTGCCCTCCCTCCCCTTCTAGGGCCTGCTGTCCCAGCCCGGTGTCACTGTCTGTGCCCTCTCTCCGGGGCTTCCCGAGACCCCGCCTGCCCCCTCTCCATCTTACAGTTTCCCCGGCGTTGAGGGGGGCTGGCCGCCGCCTCGCCGAGCCCCGAGCTGAACCCGCTGATGCCCAGGCCGCCTGCTTGGGTCTTGATGGCCGACTTGAGCTCGTGGTTCTCCCGAATGAGCTGCACCAGCTTCTTGAGCTCCTGGTTCTCCCTCACCAGCCTCTCGATCTGGTGCCGAAGCCCCTCATAATTGGTGAGTAGAGACATGCCCCGGGGCGGCGGGACAGGTGCCACCCGAGGGAGGGCGCCACGCCTGGAGGCTGCCCAGGGCCCCGGGCCTTGCCCGGGTTGGAGGAGGCCGCCAGACTTTGCAAGTTACAAGGCGGGCCCAGTGGGCTCTGGGTATTGTGAGGTCAGAGGCTGTGCCCTCCTCCTTGCCCCTGCTCTCCACGCCTCTGGGCTGTGCCCTGGTCCTGCCCTATCTGGAATGCATGGACCCTTCCTCTGTCGGACCACCTTCGCCCTGCCGGCGCCTGCTCTGTCCAGCTTCCTGCAGCCCAGCAAGCTCATCTCTCTCTCCAGCCTCCCCTGCGGCCATGTCATCCCCGCGGCACCCCACCCCCACCCTGCTGTGCCCGGAGCTGCCAGGGCGGGTGTGAGACTGGGGGTTGGGCACCTCCCCAGCAGCCAGCAGCGGGCCCAAGTGCATGGCAGGATCGGTGACCAGGGCAGAAATCTAGAAGGAAAGCTCATCTTCCACCTTCCTGGCCAGGGGGCCCTTTCCTGGGAGGTTGGGCTCGCCTGGGTTAAGCCTGTCAGCCTTCTCCTGGGGACATTCTACCTTGGATACCTGGACAGTGGCCAGACTTTCTTCCAACCCTAGTGCTCAAAGCCTTTGACTGCTGGCCCAGGGGCTCCCTTGTCCCAGCATCTGGCACCCTATAGCTTAGACTTGCCAGTTCTGGTGACTCAGGCTCCCCTAGTCCAAGCCCCCTGTGGCAGCCCTCTGCACCCCCACCCCTGTTCTCTGACTTCCTGAATTTTCCAGACTGTGGGCCTTAGAGCGCCCACGACGTGCCCCTCATCAGACTGTCAGGTTCCGAGAATTCGGACCTGTGTGTCTGCGCCGCGCCCCTCGTTAAGAGCTGTCGACAGGGAGATCTTGGCAGGCCTGACCTTGGCAGTCCGGTGAGGCGGAGTCCCAGGCATCACCCCGGGCTCAGAGAGGACAGCGAGGCCCAGGTCAAAGTCGAGGGTGCGCTCCTGACAGGCAGGTGCGGGTGAGGACGGGTTTGTAGCATTCCATTGGGACCTCACAATGGGGGCCGCCCCCACCCTCCTCCGAGGCCCTAGACCCTAATCCTGGCCCTGGGGGCCGGCCCGCGGCTCTTCACCCCTCTCTGCTGTTTACAGGCCCTTCTCCTGTGTGAGAAAACGCGCTCCCACGGCCTTCTGGTCACCTGGACCACCCAGCGTGGCCTGCCTGTGGGGCTCCCTGGGGTTAGTACATCTGGGCCGGTTGAACTGAGCAGTGCGGGTGGGTGCGCACGTTCTCGTCACACACTGGCTCAGACATTGCTGTGGAAGTATTTTGTAGAGGGATTAACACCTACAGTTGTGGATTATAAATCAAGGTCGTCACCTTCAATCACGGGGGGACCTCGTCTCAGCAGGTGAAGGCTTTCAGAGCAGAAAGCCAGGGTTTTCCAGGGAAGGAGGTGGTGGCCTCAGGGCTGTCCTGGAGACCAGCCTGAGTGTCCAGGCTGCTGGCCTGGGATATGAGCAATGGTAAGGTTCCGTTCCTTAAAATAAATGTCTCCACGCGCAAGAAATCTGACTAATGTGCCCTGTGGGTACCAGGGCGTCTGTCCTCGGCATCCCGGCTCTCGAGCCGTGGCCGCGTGGCCACACTGCGTTAGAGTCACGATGTGTCACACTGGGAGTGAAATAAAACATTTAAAAACTAGAACAGGAAAAAAAGAAATCGGGCATTTAGCGCTGGTTGTGTCCAGGCACCGTCTGTGCCCTGTGGCCCCGGCCCAGCATAGGGAGCAGCTGGACATGGGGTCACTGTGCGGGCCGGGGGGAGCCTAGCGGCGGCTTCCAGCGGGTTAGCTCTGAGCAGCACCCCCAGGTGGATGCCGGTGGAGGAGCTGGTTGGGGGGTGGCCGGGTGGGGAGGGCTCTCGGGCCTGCAGGGCAGGCCTCCCCGGAAGGACCTGCTGGTGGAACCCGAGAGGAAGGGGTGGTAGGGACAGGCCCCGAGTGTGGCCCTCAAGGTCCTCTCCATCCTGAGGGCCATTGCGCAGTCCAGGAAGGTGACACGGGGATGGCCTGGTGGGGAAGAGCTGCCGGGCAGGAAGGGGTCACTGTGGTCACCCAAGCAGCCGCGGGCGGTGCCGTGGAGGTGGGGAGAGCTGAGCAAAGTTTAGTGGCCACGGGTCCAGACGGAGGGACCTGTGGTGTGTGCAAAAGCAGGGACGGCCTCCAGGCTTCTGGTGAGAGCAGGGCTGCTGGTGGTACCAGCGCGGCGGGGAGGAAGCGGAGCTCGGGCAAAGGTCTTGCAACAGGCTTGGGTGTGTGGGGTTGAGGCCGGCCGGCCCCCAGCCTTCCCGGACTGCGGCCCCACCCTGGTCCTGGGCTTCCAGCCTCTGCCCTAAGCCTCTCCCCCCGGTACTGCTGGGCTGAGCGAGACAATCCTGGGTAGTCAGCAGTGTCCCGGTGTCGATGGGATCCGTGTCTGTGGGAACATTTGGAGCATAAGGCAGGTTTGGTTGGTTTATGTGCAAATATGTCCCAGAGAAATGTGGAAACAGCAAAAATCACCTGTGCTGAACACACGGCAAACGCTCTGTCCTCCAACTCCTGCCGCGCCCCGGGCCCCAGCCATGCCGGGCCGTGTCATGCCCATGTCACAACTTCCCCAACTCCAGCCGCAAGCCCATGCCCTCCTCCCACGGTGCTGGTCTTCCAGTAAACACCACTCCCCGGTGTCTGCAACATGCCCCCCCCCCCCCCCGCTTTTTAGGCCCCCCCCGTCGGTGGCTGATGAAGGGCTGGTGGTCCACCCTTCAACCCGAGTTTCTCACCAGTCTTTGGGTTTTCTTGGCTGTTCACCCCTCCTCTGGCTGCATGGCTCTGGCAGTCCCTTAACAGCCACAAGCCGTGGATTCCTCCCCTGTGCCACAGTCCTCCCCTCTACCTCCCCGTCTGCCCCTCTGCCCAGCCACCTGTGACCTGGGCCTGTCCCAGCCCTGTGCAGATGTGCACAAAACCCTAGGCACACACACAGGGGCACCTGAAGGAGAATGAAATCCTGAGGAGAGGGGCCTGCACCGGTGGCGGCAGGGGGAGGGAGCAGGCCTGGGTGGGAGGGGCGAGGGGCTCCGAAGTCTGGAGGAAGGATGGAGGGGCACAGAGGCCAGGACCTTCCAAGGGGCATGGTGGCGGGGGGCGGGCAGGCAGGCAGACGGACAAGGGCAGACAGTGGACAGATATTTGGAGACGCTGCTAGAAAGGGCACCCCCAGGAGGCCACCCTTGGTCAGATACTGGTGGGAGCTGGGGTCCCCTCCAGTTTCCCGGGTCCCCTCTCAGCTACTTCTCAGGCCAAGCTCCGTACTGAGCAGCTTGAGTGTCGAGAGCTGGGGACACACATCCTCAGCTCACTGTGGTCAGGGGACGGCGTGGTGGCCGGTGAACACATGGGAGCGAGGCCTGGGCCAGAGGGGGACTTGGCCACAGTCCCCTGCTCAGACTAGCACCAGCCAGGCTGTTCTCGGAGGGCTTGATGCTGGGAGCGACGTCCATCCGTCGGTGTTTGTCTGGTTCAAGACTGGAGATGGGGTGGCTAGTGACCGAGAGGCTGGGGCTCCCTGGGAGGTGATGTGGGTCTCAACCAGGATAGTGGCGCTGTGAGTCGGAAGTGGAAAACCACCGTCTTCTTTCACACAAGGTAAAAAACGTTCTGGAAGATCGGCGGCTGTGAGCAAGTCACCTGTGGGAGGCTGCTTCGTCTCCTCCGGGGTCGCAGACCCTCCGAGGGGTCTCCCGGCTCCCGCAGGTACCCCCCAGTGGGCCCGGCAGTGCCGCCTGCTCTGTTCCTCGCAAGGCGGCACAGCGAGTGCCGCATGTGCTGAGCGCCAGTCTCGTGCCCTATGTCATCTGGGCACCGAGGTGGCCATGGTCGTACCCCACGAGCTACGGAAAATTACAGTGGAGTTGGACAGACGGACGAATGCACAGGAGCCACCACGCGGTGGGTGAGGCCTATGAGGGAGGGGGCCTGGCTGCTGGGGGTCAGGGGAACCTTCCAGGGGCATGACTTCTCACCACCCCATCCCGGTTAAAGGAATGTTAGGTGGGCCTCTGAGGGGGACCGTGCCAGGACCCAGAGTGGAGGGAGTGAGGCGTGGTGAGCACACGCAGTGGGGGCAGGTAGGAGGCCGGTGGGGGTGGCAACAGAGGCCTTGGGGACCCCTCACAACGTGGACCTCCTCCCGAGTGGTGAGTGCCGAGGGCTGTGGCGGGGCCGTGGCTGTTACCAGGGGGCCACACTGGCAAGGTTGTGCTGGCTCTTCCCGTCTCGCAAGGACTTGGGGTCAGGGTGGAGACTGCACGGTCCTGCCACGCGTAGACGGGGGAGTGTCGCCGCTGAGAAACACCAAACCTTCCGCGGGCCGCCAGCAGTCGTTCCGTTTCCAGCGTTTGTGTCACCTCCCCGAGACCTTTTCAGTTGAGCTGCCGTGGTGGGGAGCAGGGTCGGGCGAGCCTTCCTTCTACGCGAGCACCGTCTCGAGGGCAGGCGCAGGGGCTGTTCAGAGGCTTGGCTGCCGGGACGGCCACCCTGGGAGCCCTCAGCGCGCCCGTGGGAGGACATGCCCGAGGGTCGAGCTCGGGAAGCCTCGGAGCAGGATTCTGGGTCGTAGAAGCTTCGCAAGAGAGCTTGATGGACCGACGGACCCGCTTCCCGGCCGCAGGGATGCCGCCGCCGGGTATCTTCCCCGACACTTGCTGTCGTCACATGCGTTGGTTTCTTCCAATTGAGCGGATGTCCCCTGGGGTCTCATCGCGCGCCAGATGTCAGTCAGTCCATCAACGAACGTCTGTGCCAGGCCCTGCCTGGGCTTGCTTTCCCTGGAGAACTGAGGGGCGGCGCATGGCCATTTCGGCTTCCTCTCCGGTGGCGCACCCGTCGCGGTGTCCGCTGAGGGGTCTTCACCCGCAGAACACCCAGGCTCAGCCATGAGGTAACTGAGAGCTTGTCGCCTGCTCACGGGGCCGGAGATGGAGCCCGCGGTAGCTTTTCTGAAGGAGCCTCGGAGCCAGCCAGTGGATGTGCCCAGACCCGCAGGGCAGCTCACGCGCGAGGCGCTGAGGTCCACACTGGGCGGGGTGACAGGTGCCTGGTCCCCAAAACTCCCGCCTCCCGGGAGTCACCGTGTCCTGGGACAGCTCCACACCCATGGCTTCCAGGTCTTCCACTCGCAGGGAGCCCAGCTCCGGCATCCTCTCGGCCTTCAGAGCCGCGCAGTTCCTCCCAGCCCATGCGTTCACGGCTGCCACGGCCACGCTGCCTGGTTAGGCCCTGGCACCCTGCCTCCGTGCAGCCGCCCCAGGAGCGCAGCCGGACGGTCAGCCGACGGTCCGACTCTCAAGCTGAAGAAAGGGCTTTGTTCATCTTTTGCCCACATTCCTATTTTATTATTATTTTTTTACAGTCATTTATTTTTTATTTTTTTAGAGATTTTATTTTGGTCACCTGGGGTGCTCAGTTGGGCAACTGCCTTCAGCTCAGGTCATGATCCCAGAGTCCCAGAATCGAATCCCGCATCGGCTCCCTGCTTGGCAGGGAGGCTGCTTCTCCTTCTGACCCTCCCTCTTCTCATGCTCTCTGTCTCTCATTCTCCCTCTCAAATAAAGAAATAAAATCATAAAAAATTAAAAAATAAAAAAGATTTTATTTTATTCTTAAAAGATTTTATTCATTTATTTAAGAGAGAGACAGAGAGAGAGCATGAGAAGAGGGAGGGTCAGAGGCAGAGGGAGAAACAGACTCCCCACTGAGCAGGGAGCCTGACATGGGGCTCGATTCCAGGACCCTGAGATCATGACTGGAGCCGAAGGCAGACGCTTATCTGACTGAGCCACAAGGGCATCCTCCAAAAGATTTTATTTTATTTTTTTTAAGATTTTATTTCTTTATTTGACAGACAGATCACAAGTAGGCAGAGAGGCAGACAGAGAGAGGGGGAAGCAGGCTCCCCGCTGAGCAGAGAGCCCGATGCGGGGCTCGATCCCAGGACCCCGAGATTATGACCCGAGCCGAAGGCAGAGGTGTAACCCCATGAGCCACCCAGGTGCCCCAAGATTTTATTTTTAAGTAATTTCCACACCCAGCATCCAATCCCATCCAATGGGACTCGAACTCACAACCCCGAGATCAAGAATTACTGAGCCAGCCAGCCACCCCCTTCACATTCATATTTTTTCTAAAGATTTTATTTATTTATTTGTCAGAGAGAGAGAGGGAGAGAGAGCGAGCACAGGCAGACAGAGAGGCAGGCAGAGGGAGAGGGAGAAGCAGGCTCCCCGCCGAGCAAGGAGCCCGATGTGGGACTCGATCCCAGGACGCTGGGATCATGACCTGAGCCGAAGGCAGCTGCTTAACCAACTGAGCCACCCAGGCGTCCCCACATTCATATTTTAAAAGTCACCTTTAGGGGCACCTGCATGGCTTAGTCAGTGAAGTTCGGCTCAGGTCATGGTCCCAGGGTCCTGGGATGGAGCCCTGCATCGGGCTCCCTGCTCAGCAGGAGGTCTGTTTCCCCCTCTCCCTCTGCCACTCCCCCTGCCTGCGTTCTTCTCTCGCCACATCTCTTTGTCAAATAAATAAATAGAATCTTTTAAAAAAAGTCACCTTTATTGAGGTATAATTTTTATGCAATAAAATGTATCCAATTTAAGTGAACAATTTGAGTTTTTCTTTTTAAAGATTATTTATTTTAGAGAGAGCCAGCAAGGAGGGGCAGAGGTAGAGGGAGAAGGGACGTCAAGCAGACTGGGGTCTGCGCAGGGAGCCTGACCTGGGGCTGGATCTCACCATCCCGCACTTCGTGAGCTGTCACGGTCGTGCGCACACGTGACCGCTGCTGCAGCAACGTCTAAACATCCCCGTCACCCTGAGAGTTTCCGTATGACGCTCTCCAGTGAGCCCACCTCCACCTGTGGTCCCAACGGTCTTTTCTGTATCATCGTGTATGTATTTCTGCACATGTGTCCGTTAGTGTCTGGCTTCTTCCGCTCAGCGTGGTGGTTTAGAGACCCACTCACGTGGCGTGTGTAGGGATTGTGCTGCTTTTCATGGCCAAGTAGGGCTCCCTCCACAGCCATCACGGCTGGCTTCTCCGTTCACCTGCTCGTGGGCGTTTCAGTCATGTCCAAGTCTGGCGATTACGAATAAAGCAGCTATGAGCAACTGTGTTCCAGTCTTTGGATGAAAACCTCGGAGTGGCTTTGCAGGGTCCTGTGGTAAGTATCTGTTTAACGTTACAGGAAACTGCCCAGTTTTCCCAAATGGCTGTACCATCGCGCTCTTCCGTCAGCAGCCCTGAGTCCTCTCCGGTGCTTGTTATTGTAAATCTTTCCGTTTTCGTTTTTCTAGTGAACGTGGACTGGCATTAATTGTACTTTCATTTGCATTTCCTTGATGACAAATGACGTTGAAAATATTCCTGTGTGGGGCGCCTGGGTGGCTCAATAGGTCAAGGGTCCGCCTTTAGCGCAGGTCGTGACCCCAGACGGGGCTCCCCGCCCAATGCGGAGCCTGCTTGTGCTCTCTCTCAAATGAACAAAATCTTAAAAAAAAAAAAAGAAAAAGAAAACAAAACGTTCACATGTGTTTATTGGCCATTTGTGTATCTTTTTTTACAGGGTTCCTAAAGTCTTTCGACGATTTTTGAAACTACAGTTAAGCATCTTCTAATTATGAAACTGTAGAAGCACCTCTGTGGTCTGGACACAAGCCTTTGTCAAACATGTGTATTGCGAGTATTTCCTCCGAGTTGCGCTTACCTTTTCATTTCCTTAGCGGTGTCTTTTATTTTTTTCTTAGATTTTATTTATTTATTTATTTGACAGAGAGAGAGAGAGATCACAAGTAGAGAGAGAGGAGGAAGCAAGCTCCCCGCTGAGCAGAGAGCCTGACACAGGGCTCGATCCCAGGACCCTGAGATCATGACCTGAGCTGAAGGCAGAGGCTTAACCCACTGAGCCACCCAGGCGCCCCAGCGGTGTCTTTTAAAGAACGAAAGCTCTGAAGTTTATCAAAGGTTTTTTTTAGTGGTTCATGTTTGTTGTGTCTTAGCTGAGAAATCTGCTTCCTCTAGGGTCTTGACGATATCACCTAAGTCTTCACCTAAAGTTTTTGTAAATCTGCCTTTTACATTTAGGTCTAGGATCTGTTTCAAGTTAATTTTGTGTGTGATATGAGGTACGGGCCAAGGTTCTTTCTTTTTCTTTAATCGTGGTACCCAGTTTCCCATTCCCATCTGTTTAAAAAATGTGTGCATAAGTTTAGTTCCAGATTCCACGCTCTGTTCTGCTGACCCGCGTGTTCCTCCGTATGTTTATTGTCACTTTACGGTAAGTCGTGAAATCAGGTGGTGTGGGTTCTCCAACTTTGTTATTTTCTTTTCAAAATTGTTTTGCATTTTCTATATCTTTTGTATTTCCATATACGTTTTAAGATGTTTGTCAAGTTCTACGGTAAAGCCTGCTGGGATTTTGATTGGTATTGTTGAATTTCTATATCAATTTGGAGAGAATTGATGCCTTGATGTTATTAAGGCTTCTGATCCATGAACATGGTACATCTCTTTGTTTAGGGCTCTCTCCACCTGTGCCATCAGGACAGTCACTACCGATCTTCCTGCCTTTACTCAAACCACTCCCAGGCGCTTCCCTGGAGGATAGCAGACTCTGGAGCTGCCCATCCTCGGGTTTCCACACCAGGCCTTGACCACTCAAGACTCTCCGTGTGTCCTCTTTCTTCCACTTGGTTTCCCCTGACCTGCCTCCATGCATTCTCCTGGGCTTTGAGTTTTGCTGTCCACACTCCTGAGATGATTTCCCGCTAGCACTAAGGCTGAGCCGAGGTCCTGAAGTCTTAACACTCTGTCCCTGGCTCTGGGACATGAAGCTCATTCACTGACTCCACAGTTGACACCTATGGTGTGCCTGGCCCTGGATGGGGTGCTGGCCTGGGTGTTCTGCAAGTAGGTGTCCTGGGCCAGCCTCCCAGCATGACTCTATGCAGCACAGCCATGTTCCTTGGCAAGGAGTGTGATGGAGGTGTGCACGCTTCGTGTCTTTTCATCTTGAAAACGAGGATGGATGTGACGATGGCCTATGGAGATAGACATTTTGGTTGAAGAAAACATTAGCCGCCTTTGGCCTCAGTATAGTTAGTAGCCATTTCGGTGCCCTCTGGTGGAAGCCCACTGAGCCCACTGGGCCGGGCTTACCTCTCACTGCGGTAAGGGGACCCCTGGCGATGGGCAGATCATGATGGGCAGGCGACGGGGGTGGCAGGACTGGTGCTAGAAAGGACCTGTGAGGAGGCTGGGCTCACTTGGGTGAATTGGGGAAGGCTGAGGAAGCAGGGCTTTACTCTGGATCACATGCTGGCAGGAATGCGCCTGGGTGTCTCAACACCTCTTTTTTGGAAGGAGGACAGGCCAGAGGCAGGAAAGCTGTCAGTAAGCCGACCGTGCACCGTGGGTCTCCTACGCCTGGACGATGCTGTGTCTTGTCTGTGTCCATATGTGGTCACGGAGGGGAATTGTTTCTGTCTTGACCCACCCCAGACCTTCTCCTGTGACACTGATGTGGCATGGAATTGTTTGTCACCTGACCAGGAGGCCACCAGCGCCTGGGTCTGCGCGCCGGGCCAGCTCCTGCAGCGCGAGGGCTTTGCGCAGAGGAGCAGACCCGCCCCCCAGGTTGGAGGCTGCTTCCTTCCTCACCTGGAAAAGCAACAGCGCTTCACCCCCAGCTGCTCCCCAAGCCCACACGAGAGCCTTCTCCACGCGGCTCCACAGGTCCGGTCACAAGCTGCCTCTCCTTCTCTAACCTGGGTGGGATGTGCAGTTAGTGGAAATGCCCCAACAGGGATGCGTGGGGTGGGGGGGCGCAGGCGGTTAGGTGTCCGAGTCTTGGTTTCAGCTCAGGTCATCATCTCAGGGTCGTGGGATCAAGCCTCGTCTAGGCCTCCATGCTCAGCAAGGAGTCTGCCTGAGACTGTCTCTCCCCACCCTTCCCAGCATGCTCTCTCTCTCTCAAACAAAATAAATAAATTACAAAAAAAAAAGAAAGAAAGAAAGAAAGAAAAAAAGAAAGAAAGAGAGAAAAGAGATGTGGTGCTGGCCTTGCCCCGAGGCTAGCCTGGTCCCTCTGTGGCGCCCCCGGCCGCCTCCTGATGCTGCAGCCCCAGGCCCATAGCTGCTCCGACTCCCCTCTTCCGCACATCTCCATGATTCCTTCCCCACTCGCCTCACCTGTTCACACCCCACACCGTCTCCTGGACATACTGTTGCTGGGTTCACCTGCCAGAGTCCCCTTTACCTACAGGGCCTCGGCTCTGTGCGGCCCTGGCCTTCCCTCTGGCGGCAGACACCTCTTCTCCCCGTCCCCTGGCCTGTCGGCCCTCGCCACGCCCCTGCACCAACGTCCGGACCCTGGCCATCCCCAGGGAGCCTCCTCCAGGGTTGGCTTAGCCGAGAGGCCATGTTCTTGGAGCCTCTCGAGGAAACGGTCCTTGCGTGTGGCACTCACGACATTCCTAGCTTCCCCGCCATGACCATGTTCCCCCTCAGCATGTCGGCACTCTGGGCTCTTTCCAGTGCGGATCCTTGGTGGGTCTGTGAGCTGACCCCGACCAGATGCTGGCATGCCTAGGCCACAGTCCAGGCAGGGAGTCTTGGGCAGGGAGCTGTCCCTGCTCGAGGAGCCAGCCGCCAAGGGGAGGGGAGAGGAGGGGAGCTGCATTGCTTGCCTCGTGCTTAGCATGTGGACACAGCTAAGGGAGACGGTGCAGCAGCAGCCATGGGGCAAGGCGAGGTGGACTCCAGGAAGGGCCCAGGGGTGCGTGCATCCCTGCCTTGGGCAGTGGGGCTTGCCTGGGTCTCAGGCGGTGCAAGGTCAGGCCTGGGCGTTGAGCGGCTAGGGGACAGTGGGAGGCCAGCTAAGCAGCCAGTGGGCAGATGGCAGGCCCATGGGCCAGGCCAAGAATGTGCAGTTCCTCCACCAGCAACTCTTCGAGGGTTTGAAGCAGACGGGGTGGGGGTGATCTGCGTTTGGAAATAGACCTAGCAGGAGGGGGCCGGTGGGTGTGAGTGGACAGGTGAGCACGAGGCAGCCTTCTGGGGGGGGGGCAGGGAGGAGAGACCGTGGATGGAGAAGACACGTCAGCAGCAGGTTTGCGGGGAGAATGGACGGTGGGCAGAGGACACAGCGGAGGTGCCGGCAGACCTCGGCAGGGACGTTGGCTCCTGGGGTGTGAGTCCCTTCGGAGATACTGGGGTCATAGGCCAGTTATAGGGTTGGGTTAATGGGTGGGGTGGGGGGGTGGGAGGGCAAGGGGTCCCGTGAGAGGGTTCTCAAGCTTCAGGAGGTGGGGGTCCTGCGGGGGAAGGCCGCAGAGAACCAAGGGCAGGGAGGTCCCCTGACAGAGCTGGACCCCAGACAATGCAGGGGCCCCTCTGCGGGGAGGACAAGGGTATGGACAGCCGGCTGACCTCTGGCTGGCCTCTGAATGCAGCCCCTAGAGCCCGGCTGGGGGAGGCAGCAGGAGGGGAGGGCATGTAGAAGAGGGGACCGAGGTGAGGCTGGGGGAAGGTGCTAGAGGCAGGCTGAGAGGGCCAAGCCCTCGGAGTCTGTCCAGCTTCCCCCAAGAGGCTCCAGTCTGCAGCTCCTCATGGGGAGCACAGAGCGATCTGCAGGGCCTTGTCTGAGCCAGGCCCAGGGGGCACGTCAGGTGCCCACTGATGGGCAGAGCTGGGGGAAGTCTGCTCTGGAGCCAGTCAGTCACCTACGCTGTCCCCAGACCCAGGGGACCCGTAAGACCCTTCGTCATGCTGTGTGGTTCCCAGGAGCGAGTGGCAAAGTCAGGCCGTTCACCACCCTGCAAACCCGGCACCACACTTAAGCTCCGGAGGCCTCGGGTCCCTGTCCTCGGGTCCCTGTCCCTGTCCTTGTGGGGTACCTCAGACAGAGTTCAGGAAGGTGACAGGAAGGGCAGTGCACTGTGCACTCCCTGTCCTTGACCTCCCTTCCTAGCAGGCTCACCTGCTCCTGCTCCCTTTACCCTGGCGATGCCCCGCAGGCTCCTCCCCACCCCCAGAAAATGCGGCCAGGAAAGGGATCACAACGTGGAGAGCACAAGGTCCCATTTATTGGAATTTTAAAGACAGCAAGACGAGAGGAAGGTCTCCCTCCCCCCTGAAATAGCCTCATCCTCTCTGCCCTCAGGACTCCGCAGGGGGACAAGGCCCTCAGTCCTCAGGGCCCCCAGAGGGCAGCACTCCAGGGCGGGGGAGGGGTGGGGGAAGGGGAACCCTAGGCCAGGCTGGGGTGGGGGGGGCTGGAACAGGAAGGGAGACGTGCACCCTCACCTCTTGGCTCGCCCCCTCTCCCCTGGGACCTGGTGTGGTCCCCAGACCCTGGGGCGGGCTTGCAGACGGCTCATGCAACGGTGAGTGAGCAGGCGGTGGCCTGGGAACCCGGCCCCACTGCCCTGGGCGGGGCCGGAGGGCAAGAAGGGGCCATGCTGGCCACGGCAGGTCCACACAGGAGAATCTGCAGTTACACGTGGGAGGGTCGGAGAGGGGCCCCTTGGTCCCGGGCTGTGGCCGGCGGGAGGTGGGGGCGCGAGGGGAGGAGGTATGACGGCGCTGCCCCATCAGGGCCAGGACCCAGGCCAGCCACGCCGCCTGAGTGGGGCCCCAAGCTCCAGCTACTCCTTGGCGCGGCCAATGATGGTGAGAATGTAGAGGAAGATGTTGATGATGTCGGTGTAGAGGTTCAGCGCAGCAAACACGTACTCCTCGGGGCTCAGGGACAGCTGCTTGTTCCCCAGCAGCAGCTGGGTGTCCACAGCCAGGAACTGGAGGGGCGGGCGGGCCGGTGAGGGACACGCCCCTGCCTCGGCCTAGGTGCCTCTCCGGCTCACCCCTTGCTCCCACCCCCAGCACTCACACAGGTGAAGAGCAGGGCGCCCAGCGAGGCGTACACAATCTCCAGGATGCGGTTGCGGATGAAGATGCAGAGAATGGCGAAGGCGACCAGCACCACCAGACTCACCAGCAGCACGCCCATGCACGACGTGAAGTCGTAGCGGGTCTGCGGGCACGGGGGGGGGACAGGGGTCTGGGTGCCGGCCCGGAAGGCGTCTGGGCCCACGGGGCCAGCAGCCCGGCCTTCAAGGGCCCCTCACCTGCATGGAGAAGATGACCACCGTGAAGCAGACGGTCGTCGTGATGCCCACGGCCATGATGACCGCCTCGGTGTTGTAGAAGCTGGCGATCATGCCCACCATGTAGGACAGGCTGACGGTCAGGATCGACTGTGGGGACACAGAGCCTCGTGTGGGGGCAGCGGCTCCCCACCCCTGCCCCGCCCCATCCCCACCCTCCTGTGGCTGCAAAGAGTGGGGGCAGCAGGTGAGGATGCTGGGGGAGGGGGCAGGCCGGGGGCTGGGGTTACCAGGGCAATGAGGTTCCAGGGATGCTTGCGCCGGAAGTCTCCACAGCAGCTGAGGACGATGAGGGAGATGAAGAAGACAGCATAGGACACATAGTAGGTCCACACGTTCTCCCGGACGAAGCCCTTCACCTTCCCGACAAAGGTGAACACAGCCACAGTGGACAGCGTCACAGACAGCTGTAGGGTCAGCACCAGGAACACCTAGGGTGGGAGCCAGCTCAGAGCCCTGCCCTGCAGAGCCTCCGCGTCTCCCCCCTCCCCCGCCCCGAGCCTCCTTCGCCCACCTTGCGGATGAAGGCCTGGCGGATGCTCTTGTCATCCCAGTTGGTGGCGGGGAAGTCCTGGTTGTCGTAGTAGGACGGGGGGCCCTCTTCATGGTAGTTTCCATGCTGAGGTGCTGAGGAGCAGGGTGGGCTGGGTCAGCAGCTCAAGTGGGCACCTGGAGCCCCTGCCCCTCCCCCCAAAGCTTCTCCCCTCGTACTCACAGCCAGGGTCCGGTACTGGGAAGGCCTGTGGTTGTCCATAGGGGTTGGGGGGAAAGGGGCTCTGTGGATATGGCCCCTGAGGGTAGCCCCCTTGAGGGTAGGGGCCCTGGGGGTAACCCCCTTGGGGGTAGGGGCCCTGCGGGTAGCCCCCTTGGGGGTAGGAGCTGGGGCCCTGGGGGTAACCTGGCTGGCCATATGGAGAAGGCTGAAAGGGGGCTTGTGGGTAAGGGGCTCCAGGGTAGGGAGGCATGGAGGGCTGGGGTCCCCCAGGATATCCAGGATTTGGGGGAGGATAGCTGTCCCCAGACACCAAGAAACTCTTTTCGTGGGGCATGGCCTCAGATTCTGTGGTCTCCCCCTAGAGGAGAGAGAGAGAGAAGTCAGCCCCGCAGTGACAAGTCCCCGGAAGCAGCCACCACTGCCCCGCCCCACCTGCTGCAGGGAACCAGGACACAAAGGGGGGCATTCATGACTTTTGCCCCCAGGGCCATTGGCAACCCGCGAGCAGAAGGACCACAAAGCCATGGAGGAGTCGTTGGCAGGGCGTGGGGCTTTGGAAGAGGCCGTTCTAAGACGACCCCAAAAGTGGAGGAGGGAACAGACAAGAGGATGACTTCGCCAGCTCCGCGATTTTTGGTTTTGGTTGTTTCTTAGGAGCAAATGGGGGAGGTTTGTGACCGCGGCGGCGTCTCCCAGGTCAGAGCTCAGGCCGGGTCGGGGCTGGGGGCGCGGTCAGGGAGGTGTGGAGGTGTGCCCGGACCCTCCCCTTCGCCACCCTCCCCTTAAGCAGCTTTAAGGGGCCAGAGCCGGCGGCTATTTCTATCCCAGGAAATCCCCAGGCCATCTGTGAGCAGCGAGAGACCTGACCCTTGTCCAAAAGCAGGCCGGACTGTCCCTCGCTCCCAAGGTGGGGGGCAGCAGGCCTGGATCGGCTGTCGGGGCGCCTGCCAGGAGGGCACGCCAGGAACAGCGGGGTGCGGGGGCGTGTGGGGGATGGAAGCGACCAGAGGGCGTGCGGGGGAACAAAGCGGGCGAGACGGCGAGGCGGGTGGGGGCGGCGGCCACGGAACCCGCACCGAGGGCCGATGGGTCCCGCTGCCCGGTCAGGGGGCGCTCGGGACGCGGGTCTCGTCGCTGCCGCCCCCGCCCCCCGCCCCCCACCCCGCCGGCCCGCCGCCCGCCCGCCGCCCGCCGCCGCGCCGGGCCCAAGCGGGCCGGGCGCCCCGGCGGGACCTACCGACTGACCCACCGCGACGCCGCTCGGCTGCGCAGGGCCCGCGCGGGGGCGGCCGGCCCAGAGGCCGAGCGGGTAGCCACGCCGCTGCGCTCGGGCCAGGGACTCACCACTCGCGGGGCGGCTCCGGAACGGTGCGCACGGTGTCCGGTGCGCGACCGCGCGGTCTATGGCCGCTGCGCCCGCACCCACACCCGCACCCGCTCCGCGGCCGGCTTGGCTGGGCCTGCGCCTGCGGCTCCGGAGACGCTGCGGGGCCTTGTGACGGGGCGGGGCCTGGGCGGGGGCAGGGCCTGGGCGGGGCCTGGGCGGGGCCTGCGGCTGCGGAGACGCTGCGAGGCCTTGTGTCGGGGCGGGGCCTGGGCGGTGGGGCGGGGCCTGGGGGCGGCGGGGCGGGGCGGGGCGGGGCGGGGCGGGGCGGGGCGGGGAGGCGGAGGAGCGGGGCTGCGGGCCGGGGCGGGGAGGCGGAGGAGCGGGGCTGCGGGCCGGGGCGGGGAGGCGGAGGAGCGGGGCTGCGGGCCGGGGCTCCACCGGGAGCTCCGGGCTTCTCGCGGTTGGGTCCTACCCGCTGTAGCCGCCGTGCTGGCTCCTTTCCGATCCCCAGGCCGGCGCCCGGCGTCCCGCACTGTCCGCCGAAGTGCAGGCTTGGGCCGCGGGGGCTGAAGACCCTGGAGGCAGAGACCCGGCCTGGCCGCTTGGGTTCGGGGAGCTGGAAGTGCATTCCGGAGCCTGGGACGCGCTGCCCGAGACTCCAGGCCGCGCTGGTCTTCAAACCCCGCTTTCCCTCTTCTCTCGCCCTTTCGTGCGGGCTCTCCCAAACCCGCGGGCCTTCTCCTCTGAGCGCCCCCCGCTTCCGCAGTCACTGAGACCACACTAGACCTTCTATGTCTTCGGTCCTCACCGCATCCTCGCGGCCGGTGAAGGTGGCCTTCTCAGCCCCGCGTCATCACCGGGGCCGCAGGTCAAGTCAGCTTCTTCCCGGGGCTCCTGCAGTGCTGCTGGGGCCCGTGGACTGTCGCAGCCCGGTTGGTTTGGGCCGCAGTGCCTGGGGGCCCTGTTCGTGGCCTTCCCCAGACCCGCAGTGGTTCGGAGAATGCTCCGTCCTGGGCCCATGGCGCACTGGCCCACCGTGCAAGACCAGGGGTAGCTGGTGAAGCCCTGAGCTCTGACTCGGCTCGTGCTGGTGTTACAGACTTGCCCCTCACGGCCGGTTCCCAGCAGCCACCAGTGTGACAGCTGATCCACAAAAATCCCGGAAAACGTAGCCCCCTGGTCTCGGTGGGACCTGCTCTGGCACAGGCTGGGAGGCTGGCCCTCAGCTACAGGTTGGGGTGTGAGACACGCCTGAGACAGTGTGCGAAAGGTGATCTGCTCTAGGACAAGAGAAGACAGGGACAGGCAGGGTGTAGAACAGGAAGCCCACGCAATTTACGGGGTTTAGAAACGACAACTATGAAGTGGAGGTCGGGGCCTTGGATGGGGCCCAAGCAAGTCAAAGGTCCTTAGGGACTTTTTTTTTTTTTTTAGATTTTATTTATTTAGGGCCCCTGGGTGGCTCAGTGGGTTAAAGCCTCTGCCTTCGGCTCAGGTCATGGTCTCAGGGTCCTGGGATCGAGCCCCGCATCGGGCTCTCTGCTCAGCGGGGAACCTGCTTCCTCCTCTCTCTGCCTGCCTCTCTGCCTACTTGTGATTGATCTCTGTCTGTCAAATAAATAAATTTTAAAAATCTTTAAAAAAAGATTTTATTTATTTATTTGACAGAGAGACACAGGGAGAGAGGAAACATAAGCAGGGGGAGTGGGAGAGGGAGAAGCAGGCTTCCCGCTGAGCAGGGAGCCCAATGGGGGGCTCCATCCCAGGACCCTGAGATCATGACCTGAGCTAAAGGCAGACATTTAATCATCTGAGCCCTCCATGTGCTCCAATCCTTAGGGACTTTAGGTTCAAGTTAAATCTACCAAGAAGAGTGTGGTGAGGGGAGCCATGGGGGTGGTAGCCGGGGGCTCTGAGAGGCCCATCCCTGCAGAGGGACAGGACCATGCTTGGGTGTTGAGGGGGGGAGTGTCTGTTACTCTACGGAAAGAGGCTGGAGCTGGCTGAGCAGGGGCGAGTGCAGGGAGGGTGGGGACAGAGAGGGGATTGGGACCTGGTCAGGCCAAGCCTGGCAGGGCCCCCAAAGGACTTTGGCTTTTACTGAGTGATTCTGGCTTTTCCCACGGCCCAAGCTGGAGCTGTGGGCGCCACTTCACAAGGCTCCGCTGCCCTCTGTTGAGGATGGACAGTGGGGTGGGGTGGGGTGGGCGTGTCAGAGGGAGACGAAGACAAAAGGCTAGTGCAGTGATCCAGGGGGGAGACGAGGGAGGCTCAGGCCAGGGTGCCGGGGGTGCAGCCCGAGTGCGGGCTCCCCAGGTCCCCTGCACGAGCCGCAGGGGCGGGCGGAGGGGTCAGTGAGAGGTGGGAAGTGGGCAGCAGCCGTGGGAATGAATCTGGGAGGCTGGAGGCAGATGACCAAAGGGGGGGCGGTCGGTAGCAAGAGCGCAGGTGGACCCTAAAGGTGCAGCCGCGGGGAGGCACCGCACCGCCCTGGGTCCTGTCTGCGCCTCCCTTTCCCCTTCTGTGATGAGAACCTGCTCAGCAGCACATGTGTGCAGAGTGTGCGGCCTCTGCTGGGTTGACCACGATGACAGTGGCGATGGCGTCCGCATCAGGCGGGAAGACACACAGGTGCACAGACCAGGGAGCCTCCAGGAGGACAGCAGACGGCGGCTGTGCTGGGCGGGGTGGAGGCCGTGCTGGGCCAGGGTGGGAGCTGTTCCCCTTCAGCAGCCTGCGGGCCCTCGGCTGGCTGTGGACCCTGATGCCCCACTCCACCCCTGCCTACAGCTACAGGGCCGGTGGGCCTGGGAGGAGCACAGGCTCCATGGTGCTGGCTGAGCCCAAAGCCGGACCCGCCCATGTGCAGCTGTAGGGACTATCCCCCACTCCCTGCCTGTGCCCCAGCATCCGGAGCAGCACGGCCAGACCCTGCTGTGTGCCACGGAGCACATAGTGCCACTCTGCTGTGCCCTGGACAGTCCCCGGCCAGACTGGGTCCTGGCCCACCTGCCCCAGCCCCTCTCCGAGGCAGGGGAGTCGCAAGATTGGGGCAGGTGTGCTTGTTGGGGGGACGCTGGGAGCCGGCCTGCACCCTCCCCCGCAGGAGTCTGAGTCCTGCAGACCTTGGGCCTGAGGGGGTTGAGGCGTCCCAGGCCCAGCAGCGGATGTGGTGGGGAGTGTCCCCCCGAGGGCCTGCTGCTGCAGGGGCTGTGTCTGGAGCCCATGCTCCGCAGTGGCAGGGGGGCCCAGGAGGGCCTGGACTGCCCACCTGGGCACCTGCACATGGTTGCCTCCTTCCAGCAGCAGCAGGCTGAAGGGAGCTGCATAGACGTGGGGCCCACCCTCCCTGCTCCTCAGAGCCCTGACAGGCCTCTGTCCTCTCCTTTCCTCCAAGTGGCCAGGTGGGTCCTACAGCAGAACCCCCAGTGGCGGCGCTCAGGGCTGAGCCTGGCCCCCCCACTGTGACATCGTGGAGCCCGAGCAGCTTGCCACGGACACCGGCAGAGGGGACTACCTGGTCACAGTGGGGCCAGGGGCCACCGAGCATGCTCTCCCGGAGGTTGGAGAGCCAGTGAGGACACTGAGGAGGGCAGGGCTGGGGACACTGTGCTCCGAGGAGGAAGCAGGGCAGACAGGAGCTTCTCTGGGGATGGGTCCCCTTGGATCTCTTGGCCAGGCTGGGCCAGTCAGCTTGGGGTTTACCGGGTTACTGGGATGGAGAGCTGGCGGGCCATGGCCTGTGGGGTCTCCAGGCCCAGTGGGCGCAGTGGAGATGGCCAGCAGGTCTTTGGAGCAGGTCTCCCACACACCCTGCAGCCCCCAGACTGCATAGGCAGTGACCAAGAGCAAGTGCATGTGGGTAGGGCTCTCCGGGGACCCTAGCACACCCTGGGGCCCTTTCTCGACCTGGCCTTCTACCTCTCCCTATGCTCGCACCTGTGTTGTGACCCTGTACCCTTCCCCTTCTCTCCATCTTTCACCTAGCTTACCCTGTACCCTGTACCCTGCCTGGGCTTGGCCACTGACCCCACATCTCTCCCTGCCCCCAGCAGAGGTCTGAGTGCGGCTGGCCACCCTGGAGGACCTGGGTGGGGAGGACTTGCTGTCTCAGAGCTGGGCGTAGTGGGGGTCTGAGGGGCGCCCAGAGTGGGATCTGGCCTCCAGGGCTCAGGAGGGGGCTGGGGTGGCCGCAGGGGATGCCGCCACGCTGTGGTGAACCTGTGGGAGGCAGAAGACAAGCTCATGGGCAGGGAGCTGGTGGCCCCGCTGGTGGTGCGCGTGGTTTTCAGGCAGCGTGTAGCTGAGCTGGACCGGGCGCTGGGGGCTGCCTAGGAGGCACAGGTCCAGGAGGAGATGGTGGGGTCCTGGGAGCCCGTCTGGAGTCGAGATGTGTGTTGCCCTGGGGGTGACAGCACCAGTCTCCTGGACTTTGGGGCCCCGCCACCTAGCAGGACTGCCGGCTGCCCACCCCCCCACCCCCGGGATCAGAGTTTGGCCTTTGTCTTGGCAGCTTTGGGCCCCAGCTGTGAGCCTGCACCAGGCTTGGGGAGGGCGGGGGTGGGGCAGCCATCAAGGTCCAGTGCCCTAGGAATGGCCCAGATCCCCTGGGTCTCCAGGTGTCTCAGCAGAGGTGGGAGGGTCCTTGGACAGGCTGGGATCTGGCGGAGAGTAGCAGGGAGGCCCGGGTGGGGCCGTGGGTCGGCTGCTCACATGGGATCCGCATGGCCCAGGTGCTTCCACACCCTGTGCTGCCGGCCTCGTGTGGCCGCCCACTCGTCTCATGGCACCACATCGCCTTGCTGAGCCCCTCCCCACCCCCACCCCCAGCTGTCACTCTGGCCCGTCAGACGAGGGCCCATGGGGCTCCCTAGTCCTGTCCCTGCTCTGGGGGTGGGGGGAGACAGAAGGGTGTAGAGGGCAGGGGGCCCCAGGATCTGACAGGCCGGAGCAGGCTGGAGCAGGGGTCCCCGTTTTGCGGACTGCAGCCCAGTGAGGGCCGGGGGGTGGCACCCGCTCTCCTTGTCCGAAGCGCGGGGTGGTGGCGCCATCCCGTGGCCACTGTGAGGATTACGCACCCCGCAGATAAGGGACCTGGCGCTGTTCTGGGGATCCCCACACAGCATCTGCCCCAGCGGGACCTGCTGCACTATTTTTATTCGCTAAATGTGGCAACTCTGAGCATTGGTGTGTTTCAATTTTTAAACTTTTTTGAAGATTGTATTTATTTGACAGAGAGCATGAGCACAAGCAGGGGAGCAGCGGAGGGAAAGGGAGAAGCAGGCTCCCGGCTGAGCAGGGACCCTGATGTGGGGCTCGATCCCAGGATCCCGAGCTGAAGGCAGATGCCTCACTGACTGAGCCACCCAGGCGGCCCCGGCCCTATGGGTGTGTTTCAAACACGGGGAACCACTGCGGGGAGGACACCGAGAGTGAGCCCCGGCCTGTCAGGCAGCGGGAAGGAGAGGCTGCAGAGAGCCTCAGGAGGCGGCCAGGGGGTGAGGGCAGTGGCCGGAGCTGAACCGAGCCGGCGGGGGAGTGACCTCGAGGTGAGGACAGGTGCAGATGAGCCGGTCAGGTGAGGCAGGAGGGCGGGCTGGGTGCTCACTGGGTAGATAGGCGGGAGGAAGGGGCCTTGCAGAGCCCAGGCCTCTGTGGCTGCCAAGGCCAGCCAGGCACTCCGGACGCTGGATGCACAGAGCTGCGGGCAGGCCGGGCAGCAGAAGTGACCCGCAGCCGGGCAGAGATGCAGAACGTCCCCCACTTCCCCAGATGGCCCAGCACCGCTGTTTTCCTACAGGCGGTCGCTCCAGCTCGGAGGGCCCCTTCCCTCCTCGCTTGGACTTAGCAGCTGTTCCTTCCGCTCTGCGGAAACAGGCTCCGCTGCGTGTGGCTCCCCCCCACCCCTCGCGGAGCTTGCTGGCTCAGGCTCTTGACCTGGCACTCGCGGCTTGTATTTCGCGAACAACGTCGGAGACCGTCTCTTGACTTGCTCCGTGGGGGTGCGGAGAATGGGCTCCCTTCTCCTCTTCCATCACACGGTTTGGCCAGTTGCATTTTTCTTATGTCATCAAGGTTGACAGGTGTCACCCCCTGTCTGTGACTACCGTGATGGTAACGGAAAGTATTTACCAACGAACCAGAGGAAACCAGGAAACGAAATCCTTGTTATTAAAACTGTGTTGCATGAAAGAGAATTATGCAAGGGTTCAAAGACTAATGGCTCATTTTCTTCTTCTCCTCTTCCTCCTCCTTCTTTATGTAGGCTCCGTGCCCAGTGTGGGGTTTGAACCTTGAGCACATGACCCTGAGACCAGGAGTCACGAGGTCAACTGACCGAGCCAGCCAGGCTCTGCAGACCCAGGGCTCTTCATCTTTTTTTTTTTTTTTAAACCTTCACTTTTTTTCCTGTGTGGTTACCCTCTGTGCCCCCTGTCCCAGCCTGTATGGACTCTCTGTTTAGTAGAGAACCTCCCTGACAGGCCAGGAAACATTTACTTTGCTTCTTACCATTAGAGGTAACTCGCAACTGTAATTGGTAGAAACTTGTTTTTCGAGTGAAAACTGCTCTGTGTTTGAGACATAGTTAAGACAAGTTAAAACAAGTTAAATAAACACAGTGAGATCTTGCGTATCTTAAAATGTCCTTATTTTGTCCTCATTAGTAGTGTAGGCAGGCGTAGTGTTCAGGATCAAACTATGTTTTCCTTCCAAGCTCTGAAAGACATTGCCCTTTCTCTTTTCACTTAAAAAACATTGTTTTAGGAAAGCTAAAAAAAATCCATTTATGGTCTCTTAGTACCTAGTAGCATTGGTGGTGAGCATGTGGCGTTTTTCCAAGAAGGAGGAGGAGGACTTAGGGGTGTGTGTGTGCGCGTGCATGTGTGTGTGCACGTGCGCGTGTGTGTGTGCGTGTGTGTCTGGACACTTGGGAGTTTCCCCAGCAGGTAGGCGCCAGAAATGTGTCTTTCGCCTTTGTCCTTCTGGGCCTTTTTACGGATCCTTTCCACCAGCAGACGCCAGCTCGCCAGCTCAGGGCAGGGAAACTGGGCTCCAGGGCGCCCTTGCTGCAGGGGCTGGCCCCCTGTGCGCCACCTTCCCCATGGGGAAGGTCCCCATGGGTCCCCATCTCCTCCCTTTCGCTCTGAGCTGGGGGGCACTTCCCCAGCTCCACCTCCTGACCTCAGCACCCAGCCCGCCCACTGGACTCCCTGCGCGCGCATCCCATCCCAGCCTTTTCAGACTGATTCTTTCTCCAAGCAGCCAGTCCTGGTGCGTGGATGTGATACCCTCTTGCCTCCCCCTGAAGAGATTAGTTGAATTTCTTCCGAAGCTCTGTTTGAGCTGCTGAGTTGGCTCCGTCGCGGCTGGCTGCTGGTCTTCCCAGTGCTAAGGGGTCCGGGCCATCTCGTGGGATCTCAAGGGATGTCCTGTGGGCAGTAGGGGCACCTAGCTCAGCTTTGCCCTGCAGAGCCTGGCTGTGGGTGCCAGGGCCTGGTGAGTGCTTGGGCTTGCCCACCTGCAGCCCTCCTCCTGCAAGGACCAGACTTCCCTGGAGGGAGCAAGGCTTCTGAGAAGCCCTCCAGCGCCACTTGGGGCCCCATCCGGGTGGCTAATGTCTGCCTAATCTCTGCAGCGGGATGCAGCGTGACTGGAGCTCGACCATCTCCCCAGATCCTGAACTCCACCAAGAGAAGGCTCTCGGTTTCCAGGCACAGCTCTGCTGCGGGTTCCCCGGGGGTTGGGGTTGGGAGGGGTAGAAGCGTCTCCTGAGAGCCTGGCCCTGGATGGCTTTCCCAGGGTGGAGCGCGTGAGCGTGGGCTGCAGCAGCAGGTCCCAAGCCCTGGGTTGCACCTGGAACAGGCCCCTGAGAGGCGCCCAGGGGAGCAGGTCCTATGCCATGGCCCATCCCCCAGGCAGTACCATACGTGCGCAGGGCTTCAGCCACAGCTAGGGAGGCTTTGACAGGCCAAGCGGTGGTCTCTGGCTCTGGCCACGCCAGACCATCTTGACCCTCGCCTGTCCCCTGCAGGCACACTCTATGGGCAGGGGCGTGCCTCCCTGTCCCTGCAGGACTGCTACTTGACCCCAGCGCTGATGGCCACAAGGCGGTGTTCCCGGTGGTGGAAACCTGTGGGTGCCCCCCACCCCCTGCGGGCCCCTAGCCACGTGTTCCTGTGCCAGGAGCCCGGTGGCCAGCCTCCGCCAGCCCAGCTCTTTGTCATCTTTCGAGACACCCAGGCCCTGCCCACCCACCTCATTACTTGCAAGCCCATGCCCGGGCTTCCCCAGTGGACTCCTCTGGGCATTTCGGCCATTTTCCAGCCTCCTGACCCTCCTCCCCCGACCCCCTCCAGTCCCTGGGCTCCTGGCTGCGCACAGCCTTCCTGCCCCCCTGGGCTGCCTAAGTTGCCCCTGGGGTCGCCCCACCTCTGGCTGGGGGGAGTGGACAGGAGGGTGCGAACCTGGGGGACCAGGGCTGTGTCCCCGCTTGGGGGCCCGTACCCGCCGGAGCCGGTCCAGCCACCAGGGGTCAGCAGAGCCCGGAGGGAGGGTGGGCCCGCTCGACCCCGCCCGCCTCGGCCAAACCCAGACCGAGAGCCACTGTTTCCTGAATAAACGTCTACGGGAAACCAGGCGGCGGGGCCTACGGGACCTCTGGGTCCGACCTCTGCTAGGGAAATGGGGGACCCCGGCGTGGCTAGGGGCGAGGGCCGGCGGGCAGAGTCCGTGGCTCCTTCGGGGTAGCCCCGGGCCGTGGGCGGAGGCTGGACCCAGCGCGCACCCCTGCGACCCCACGTCGCCTTAGTGACACGCACGCTCCCCAACAACGTCTCCTTGCCGACCGGCCCGCCCTGTGCGCGCGGGGAGGCCTGCGCCCGGCCAGAGCGGCGCGCACCAGGCGGCGCTGCCCGCCGAGCGAAACGCGCGCTCCGGCCCGTCGCCTCGGGGAGGCCCCGGCCCCGCGCGCACCCGGGCGCGACGACCGCACGGGCGGCGCTCGGTTGGGGCCGGGGCGGGGCTCCGGGCTCGCCCCGCCTGCGCAGCCTCCGCGGCTCTCCCCGCCCGGCAGTCCCGCGGCGGCGACCGAGCCTAGCCGAGCTGAGCCACCAGGCACGTAGGACCCGGCGGGGGGTGGAGAGGCGTGCGGCGCGCGGGAGCTGCGGGGCGAGGTTGGGGGCGCTGCGGCCTCAGGCGTCCCGGAACTAGGGACTGCGTCGCGGCCCGTCCTCCCTGCGGAGGACACCACCTCTGCGCGCCCAGCACTGCGGAACTGGACGGGCGGTGCCCGGAGTGTGAGCAGGAAAGGCTGCTGGGGAGGCGCGGTGACAGCGGCTGCCGGGCGGGGGGACTGGAGCAGAGGTGCGGGTGGAGGAGCGGGGGTGGGGGGAAGAGGGTAGGCGGGGCGGGGTGGCCCCCAGCTCCGGTGCCCGCTGTCTCCTCGCCAGCGCTTAGCCCCAGGGCGGAGGCACAGAGTCCACATTGTGCCCCCCACTCCACCCGGCCCTGCCGGGACAGAGCCCCATTCACCTCCCGCACGCCAGCGCTCTTGGGGACCCGGAGCTGAAGAGCGGTCACGCGTGGGTGTGCGTGTGCCCCGGCAGCGCCGGCGGTGCGGGTGCGCGTGAGGCTCTGGGCTGGGGCAGGAGGGGAGGCCCGAGCTCCGCCCACGCCGCTGCGGCTCCCGATGCTCACAGGCCTTCACTGCGGAGAGCAAGGTGGGACTGCGCGGAGGTGGGGGTGGGGAAAGGCGGTGGGGAGTCCTAGAGGCTGACACAGCTTGGAGGTAGAGCGCCCGTGTCCAGCGGATGGGGCCAGGCGGGGTGAGGGCAGGGAGTGCGGTCAGGGCTCCCTGATGGTGCTGCTGGCCTGCTGATCAGAGGTTTTCAGGGGACGTGCAGGTTTGGGACGCAGCCAGTGGGGGCTGGTTTCTGAGTGATGGCGTGAGCCCTGGGGCAGACAGTGTGGAGGGGCCAGTGTCCTGGCGATAGACAAGGGAGTGAGGTCAGTGTTGGGGGGAGGGGTGTCTTTGTGTGGGTGTCCCCAGGGTGAGCTGGAGGGAGTGAGGCCAGTTGTGGATGGGAGCAGAGAGTTGTCAGTGTCTGGGTTGGGGGGGTCAGTACGTGTGAAGTGGGACCCAGGAGGGGAGTGGGGGTCGGTGTCCGGCTGGTTAGGGTGCGAAGGGTGCGGTCAATGTCCAGATTAAGGAAGTGGCGGTTGGTGTGCAGGAACCCCCTAAGCCCAGAGGTGTGACCCCCTCCTGCTCCCTCTCCAGGAGGCCATGTCAGGCGAGATCCACGAGGGGCGGCCGGTGGCTGAAGATGCCAACGGAGGCAGCAGCTCGCCCAGCCCTGGGGACACACTGCCCTGGAACCTGGGGAAGACACAGAGGACCCGGCGAGGCGGAGGGGGCTCCGGGGGCAATGGGAGCGTGCTGGACCCCGCCGAGCGGGCAGTCATCCGCATTGCAGGTAACGCCGTGGGCCTCGTCGGTCCGGTTCGGACACTGGCGCCCGCTTGCTGACTGAGCACCTGCCGGCGGCTTCCCGCAGGTGTCAGCTGTGGGAGCCCCGCTGCGCCTCGGGGGCAGGTGACCGCGGGCCGCACAGCGCCACCTGCTGGCCCCCGCCTGTCCGCCGCAGGAGGCCCGCAGGAGCCCGAGGTTGAGTCGGGTCTGGCGGCGCCATCATGGGCCTCATGACCAGGAGCCAGTGCCCAGATGCCATGATACTTTCTGGGGCTTCTGGGACAGGGCCACCTCCCAGGCCCCTTGCTCTCAGCCGCCACCCCCGGCAGCGCGGGGGAGCACGCAGGAGCCGGAGGGGAGGGATCCCGGGTTGGCTAGAGCTGCGGGGCCTCCGTGGGCCGGGGGCCTGCCTTGGCCTCCAGCCGCTGCCCTGCAGTGGAGGACGGGAAGGGCCCGGCCGGAGGCCCCTGCGAGTGTAGGGCGGGGCAGCTGGGGACGGCCCCTGCCCCTGGGAAGTGGGTGACCCAGGGCTGGAGGCCATCAGGCAGGCTGTGGCGGGAGGGGGAAGGGCCGGCTGAGGGTTCGCTGGCGCAGGCTACAGACGGCTGACCCCATTACCCCCAGGGCAGATTGAGGGCGAGGCATGTGGAGGGCAGGCCGGCCCCTGCAGGAGGCCGGGGCGACACTGAGGCAGGTGGCCAGAAGCCTGCAAGGCCAGCAGATGAGCGGCGAGGGGCTCCATGGGTGGGAGGCCCGGCAGCAGCGCAAGGCAGCGCGGAGGCACCGTACGCCGTGAGGGTGTGTGGGCGTCACATATGGATTTTGAAGGAGGATTTTTACCCACGTGAAATGGGATCACGAGTGTCCTTCCGCACCGCACTCCGTCTTCGGCGTCCGCCCCCGCCATGGGGTGGTGGCCGCAGCCCTCCCCGGGCGAGCTGCCGTCGGGGCGTGGGCTGCGGAGTCTGCGGCCCGCAAAGGAGGACGTTCGTCTCCCGCGCTGGGACACGGGGGGCTTTGCCCATTTCGTGGGTGGGAAAGAATCTGTCTTTTAGTTTTACCAAATCTTTTTTCTTTTGGCTGCGCATTCCCTATTTTAGTCCTTTTAGACTAAAATTTGTTGTGCTTTGAGGCTCTTTTTATATCGAAGCCACCAGCTCTGGTCTCCAGCGGCGGGAGGCGTCTCGGGAGCGGCGCGGGGAGGAGGGACGGGCGCGCCCGGGGGCGGCCAGGTGAGGTCGCCCGGGACGTCGGGGCCGGCGGGGG